>NC_090447.1:642739495-643060346 GCF_031143425.1 Pleurodeles waltl
CATTCCATAACCATCACCAACGCGTTTCGACTCTCACAGTATTGATCACAGTAACTGAGGGCATTTTCTATTTTGCCTACATAAATTCTCCCACTGTTTGCCGTAATGCAGCATTCTGGGAAATGTAGTGCAAGGTTAGAATATGATACAAACACAAAACGCACAATGCTTAACAAACCACCATTGAGGTGCCAGATATAGGTTGACAAACATTGTATTCCATCTACCCACAGTTCTACAATATAATGCTCTTTTTTCAGATCATATATATTATTATATACATGAACAGGCTATGATAAAACATGACTAGAGGGATAATTTTGTAAAGATCTCTGGTATACCACACCCAATTGCCTATTGTATTTTTACCCTTTGACTTATATAAGTTGTGGTTACTATTCTGTTCTTGTGTGCACTTCTTTTTTGATAACCTGTCCCTTGTTACTGTGTTCTTAGGTGTCCCCATTTTTGTATCCCCTCAATGATTATATATAGTTATCAGACATGGGTATCTTGAGATCCCCCTGTTTGGCTGGTTTCCTTTACTGGGATTAGTAGTCGGATATAGTATCCCTATACTCCCTCTCGTTCTCCTTAGTGTGACATGTGCGGACCCAAGGAATATCCCTTTTTCCATTTATATTACTCTATAAAGCTATGTAATCACCCGGGTCCATAATCACATTCTAGTGCCTCCGGAGGATTATCCATGATTTTACTCTAATCTATTGCAGGGATTAATCAATTACCACAATACTATGCCATATATTGATCATTTAGAGATCACTTACAGAAATCTAATATCACTTCCAAACCAACATTTTCATGGGTGACAGTCCCCTACATATTTATATACTTTATATATATCGCAAGGTTGTCAGTTTTGTTATTAACATTAAGCTTCCATATTCTTACAGTTTGCCATGTAAATCCTTTTCTTAACCTTATCACAGCATGTATGTGTGAAATATGTGTGAGGTTCATCAACATGTATCCTAATCTCAAAGCAGATACCTGTGATCTAATTGTGATCGAAATACATGGTTATCCACCCTTAAAGACCCCTTAGTGTTCAATTTCTATAGATGAGTCTAATAATCATTTTAGACTCCAGGCATCTCATGCAGGCTGCACCATAATAGCGCATATGCAGCCAATCCGCTCCACGATGACACTGCAGGTGCTTAGGTATGGCATAGCTCATATCTCTATTTTGAACTGCTCTTCTGTGTTCCAGTATCCGTTTTTTCAAAGGGCAGATCGTGCTGCCCACATAATGCAAACCATAAAAGGCACCCTAGAATGTATACAATAAACGAGGTGTCACATGTTATTTTCTCTTTTTTTCTATCTGGCACCTCAGTGGTGGTTTGTTAAGGATTGTGAGTTTTGTGTTTGTATCATATTCTAAACTTGCACTATATTTCCCAGAATACTGCATTATGGCAAACAGTGGGAGAGTATATGTAGGCAAAATAGAAAATGCACTCACTTACCGTGATCAAGACTCTGAGAGTCGAAATGCGTTGGTGATGGTGATAGTGATGGAGTGCTCTAGTGACCATTAAAGAGAAAAAAAAAGTATTTTGGAGTGCTGTGCATTTATTTGAAGTAAATATATATATATATATATATATATATATATATATATATATATATATATTTGCAAATTGTTTCACCCAGTTGGACAAAAATCAAGACACCAGACGGACAGTTCAAAATATATTAAAGAAAGTCGAAAATGTTCTTCCACCCAACGCGTTTCAGCCGTAGCCTTCCCGCGCTCATCCTCCTAACTTGATTAGAAGTATACCATACGGGGAACTTTTAAGAGCTAGACGAATATGTAGTACTGATGAAAAATACCAACAAGAATGTAGGACCATGTGTACTAGATTCAGTGAAAGGGGATACAGCGCCAATATTATTCGGCAGGCTGTAGAAAAAGTTGAGGGGATGACAAGATCACAACTATTATATCGTATGCTCCATCGTACGATCTCTGATGAGAGGATCAGATTTATTACAACTTACTCTAATCAAACATTTAATTTGAGACAAGCACTCACTAAAAGTTGGCACATCCTTCAGACAGATCCGGATCTACAGGAGTTTGTGTGCAATAGCGCAGCAATAACTTACCACAAGGGCAGGTCGCTCAGTGATAACCTCAGTCCCAATATGGTGCTGAGTAATACTAAATCTGAGAGTGAGAGATCTGATATCTCAGGGTTTTATTGCTGCCATCAGTGTAAAGCATGCAGATACAGCAATGATTGCAAAAGTGTAACATGGGGTGCTGGTCAAGATGAATATGTCATAAAGGGATTTATTACATGTAACACTGAATTCTGTGTGTACTGCTTATGATGTCCTAGCAATAAGATATACGTGGGCAGCACGATTCACAAAGCAAAAAAGAGAATGTTAGAACATGTAAGAGCTATATGTAACTTTGATCGCAATTACCCTGTGGCACGACACTTTCATGAAGTACATCAAGGTGATGAAAAACAACTTACATATCTGGTCTGCGACCAAATTGAACTTAATTCACGAGGAGGAGACAGACAGAGAATGTTACGTGTTTTGGAATCAAAATACATTATCAAATTTATGACTCTGTATCCAAATGGGTTAAATTTAAGTGAGGAGATGAATACTCATCTTGGCAACTAAGTGATTAATGTACTCGACTCTTCGAGCTTCTATGATGAGATGGTGGAGATTTTTATAAGTCTTTATTGGAATTTTAACTTTAATTATAATTATTTTGGGGTATTTAATCTTGATGAAGGTATCAAATTTAATTGGATATATTTAATATACAACAGAAGGTTACTTATTTAACAACTATAATATTTAATATGTAATTTGAAATATATTTCTTATATTTATAAACAATTGTGTTGATACAATATGATATATGAACTGGCACTCATAAAGTAAGAAATTTGCAGATATCTATGGTATCCTTCTATAGGCAGGTTGCTTTATATACCTTTACAAGATGGCACTCACGTTTTCAGGGTGTTGTATATATACACTGTGGTATGAGTCCTTTGTTTATGTTTATATATCTGTATGTGTATTTATATTTGTTGTGTGTAACATACCCCCATCCGTGAACAAGGCTAATGCTGAAACGCGTTGGGTGGAAGAACATTTTCGACTTTCTTTAATATATTTTGAACTGTCCGTCTGGTGTCTTGATTTTTGTCCAACTGGGTAAAACAATTTGCAAATATTTTATGGGATTCCCGATCCCATATCAAGACCGCCATTATTGAGCCTCGACAAGTCGGGTGTTTTTTCTGGATATTTTATTTATTGTTGAAGGCTCCTCCACACCGTCTCTAAACCTTGACTCCTGGCCCCCATATGGAACGGTAATTCAACGTTTAGCTTATGCCCGTTTTAGTTTTCAAAACCCGACAGCCATCTTGCGAGTATCGGCGATCTGCGAGCGCCAAACTGTTGGGTCGAGTAACCCATAGCGCGGGTCTGGAGATCCGGTACTCGAGCTGAGTGACTCTTCGCTCTGCTGTCTCTGACTGATGCGAGGCTGCAGAGCTTTCGCTGTAGAGCTCCGGTACTCGAGCCGAGTGATTCTTCGGCTCTGCTGTCTCCGATTGAGGCGAGGCTGCAGAGCTCTTGATTTCAAGAAGCGTGCGGCTGCAGGCTGTTGGCCGCTATAGCGTCTGTCTGTTGGTTACTGGCAGACTTGACTTCCCTGCTTGCCCCCGGATTGTGATTGCAAGATTACAACGGAGCACCCGAGAGCACGGAGACGCAGCACAGTGAACGCACGAGTGGAGAAATATCTGCCCGGATTTAGGGTAATCATACTAATTAAACATAAATAACGGGCAGCTATTGTTGTTTTATGGGTGGCAACTGTTGAACATTGAGTCTAGAAGGTAATGAGCTTGTTTGCACACAACTGAATTGGGATACAACTCTAAACTAATGATAATTGCTTTAAATGACAAAGGTGATTGAACTATATCAGTGTGCATTAAGACGGTGTGTGGTGTGGAGTGGGCTAATTTGAATATAAGCTTTTATTTTGACTAGTGCCCACAAGACAGACAGTTATATTATTGTTTAATCTATCAAATTTAAAAAAAGAAGAAATGGCTTCCTCATTAGAAGCTCGGCGAAAAGAGAAATCCAGTAAGCTGTTTTTTTCCCAGCAGACTCATGATAAAGATGTACTACAAGGAAGATCTAATATAGGTTCAGGTTTATAAGTACAACTCATGTATGATAAATTAGAGAAACGTATGAGGAAAGAACTCTCAAAATGGTGGGAGATAGAATCTCTTCAACAATATATTGAGGTTGAACGTATTCCCAGGGGCTTATGTATTTATACAATCCCTTCATATGAAGACCCTGACCCGGACCTATTGGAAGAATGGGCTGAAAATTTCAAGACCAGCTCTCTCAATATGATGAGGATTCTGATCAAATATGCGTCCAAAGACCGGGAAAGAATTATTGAGGAGATTGAAAAAACTACCAAATTGATTCTAACTCTGGTATCACAAAATAATTTTGATGAAGTAAAGGACAATCTGGATAAAAAACTCTCTAAATTTGAGGAGGAGATTACGTGAAGAAACAGAGAAAATGTATACGTGATTTCAAAGATTACCAGTCAGGAAGGATCCTTACCTTCCATCATAAATACGACCACATGTATACAGAGGGTTACAAAGATCCAGTACTCTCAGGTGACAATGAAAGATCTGGTGTCAATCTGGGACTAACAGAAGAAAGTGATGTGTCGGATGGAAGTCTTTCAGATGCACCAGAGATTACAGCTGATAAAATTTGGGATGTAGATACTAGCATCAATAGGTCTAATTTTTTAAAACAGTTCCGCCTCCTAAATCAAGGAAGGACAGAACAGAGGAAAGATTTTCAACCCAGAGACAGGGGACGAGGACAGAGAGGCAGAGGAAGAGGTATCGCGCAGTGAAGGCAAGAAGAAAGAAAATAAGTTCCCACAACAACAACAATGACCACAAGGGCACGCAGAGCTCCACAATGACTGTGGTTAATCTGTCCAACAGAGTATTGACCAATGAGGAACAAAATCTCCTAGCCCTAGGTTTATCCTTCTGTCCTACCACCAATTTTGACTATGTACAGGCCCGGATTGACCTTTTTCACTTCACATGAAAATTAAAACAAAAAAAATGGTACAATAATAAAGCAACGGCAGATAAGAATGTGGAAAAAACCAACAACATCAGTAAATTATGTATTTCGGTCGTTGATTTATTACACACACTATGGGGGTTATTCTAACTTTGGAGGAGGTGTTAATCCGTCCCAAAAGTGACGGAAAAGTGACGGATTTACCACCAGCCGTATTACGAGTCCATTATATCCTATGGAACTCGTAATACGGCTGGTGGTATATCCGTCACTTTACCGTCACTTTTGGGACGGATTAACACTCCTCCAAAGTTAGAATAACCCCCTATCTGTGTTGGATGATGATACTATTGCGCATGATGATCCATTTGTAAATCTATTGAATTTGGATATAGAAACTGATTTGCCTTGTCCTAGTCCTTTTAGACCAAAATCTATTTTTTTGCCAATTGTTCAGAGTGAAGCCATCCAAGTGTTTGAAAAAGATATGATTAATCAATTAAAAAAAATGAGATATGGCTCTATAAATGTTAAATATGATAATCTCACTAAAAAACAAAAAATGGCTCTGGTTAGTCTGAGTAAGGACTCGGACATTGTCATTCGTGAATCTGATAAAGGGGGCAATGTAGTTATTCTAAATAAGACACAATACTTACGGGAAGGAACACGTCAGCTGAGTGACCGTAACTGTTATGTCTATGCCAATCAGGCAGAGTTAAAAATGTCCAATCTCCGATACCATGGAAAACTGTTAGATTGGAGAGACAGGGGTCTACTGGAATGGGATGAATACCTCTTTCTGAAGTGTGATCAACCCAAAAATTCCAGTATTATACCTCTTGCCCAAATTGCACAAAGACAAACATAATCCCCCTGGCAGACCGATTGTGTCAGCAATGAATTCATTACTTGAAAATACTTCACAATATATAGATTTCTTTCTCAGACCTTTTGTGGAATGTTTACCCTCTTATGTTAAGGACACAACACAATTTGTAAGAATGATGGATGGTTTGGGCTGGGAAGATGATTTTTTGTTCTTGACCTTAGATGTTACCAGCCTATATACCTGTATCCAACACGAATTGGGTCTTAAAGCAGTTAGACATTACCTAAGAGCAAGATCTTTATCATATCTTTTGCATACTGAAATGATCTGCGATATGATTGGGTACTGTCTTACCAACAATTTTTTTCTATTTGATGGCCAAATTTACAAGCAGACTCAGGGAACCGCGATGGGTACATGCTTCGCCCCCAGCTACGCGAACCTATTTATGGGCTGGTGGGAGGAGCAAGTTTCCTCTAATATAGCATACTATGAGGACAATGTGGTACTATAGTGCCGGTATATAGATGATATTTTTATCATCTGGAAAGGTGATGTTGACTCGGTGCTTGATTTCGTAACAACTTTAAATAACAATCAATGTAATCTTAAACTTAGTGAGCAGCATAGCAGTACATCCATTCAATTTTTAGATGTTGAATTAAATGTTGAAAACAATCAGGTACATACCAGACTCTACAGGAAAACAACAGCAGGCAACAGCCTACTGAATGCCAAGAGCGCTCATCCTCCTAACTTGATTAGAAGTATACCATATGGGGAACTTTTAAGAGCTAGACGAATATGCAGTACTGATGAAAAATAGCAACAAGAATGTAGGACCATGTGTACTAGTTTCAGTGAAAGGGGATACAGCGCCAATATTATTCGGCAGGCTGTAGAAAAAGTTGAGGGGATGACAAGATCACAACTATTATATCGTATGCACCATCGTACAATCTCTGATGAGAGGATCAGATTTATTACAACTTACTCTAATCAAACATTTAATTTGAGACAAGCACTCACTAAAAGTTGGCACATCCTTCAGACAGATCCGGATCTACAGGAGTTTGTGTGCAATAGCCCAGCAATAACTTACGGCAAGGGCAGGTCGCTCAGAGATATCCTCAGTCCCAATATGGTGCTGAGTAATACTAAATCTGAGAGTGAGAGATCTGATATCTCAGGGTTTTATTGCTGCCATCAGTGTAAAGCATGCAGATACAGCAATGATTGCAAAAGTTAACATGGGGTGCTGGTCAAGATGAATATGTCATAAAGGGATTTTTTACATGTAACACTGAATTCTGTGTGTACTGCTTACGATGTCCTTGCAATAAGATATACGTGGGCAGCACGATTCACAAAGCAAAAAAGAGAATGTTAGAACATGTAAGAGCTATACGTAACTTTGATCGCAATTACCCTGTGGCACAACACTTTCATGAAGTACATCAAGGTGATGAAAAACAACTTACATATCTGGTCTGCGACCAAATTAAACTTAATTCACGAGGTGGAGACAGACAGAGAATGTTGTTTTGGAATCAAAATACATTATCAAATTTATGACTCTGTATCCAAATGGGTTAAATTTAAGTGAGGAGATGAATACTCATCTTGGCAACTAAGTGATTAATGTACTCGACTCTTCGAGCTTCTATGATGAGATGGTGGAGATTTTTATAAGTCTTTATTGGAATTTTAACTTTAATGATAATTATTTTGGGGTATTTAATCTTGATGAAGGTATCAAATTTAATTGGATATATTTAATATACAACAGAAGGTTACTTATTTAACAACTATAATATTGAATATGTAATTTGAAATATATTTTATATATTTATAAACAATTGTGTTGATACAATATGATATATGAACTGGCACTCATAAAGTAAGAAATTTGCAGATATCTATGGTATCCTTCTATAGGCAGGTTGCTTTATATACCTTTACAAAATGGCACTCACGTTTTCAGGGTGTTGTATATATACACTGTGGTATGAGTCCTTTGTTTATGTTTATATATCTGTATGTGTATTTATATTTGTTGTGTGTAACATACCCCCATCCGTGAACAAGGCTAAGGCTGAAACGCGTTGGGTGGAAGAACATTTTCGACTTTCTTTAATATATTTTGAACTGTCCGTCTGGTGTCTTGATTTTTGTCCAACTGGGTGAAACAATTTGCAAATATTTTATGGGATTCCCGATCCCATATCAAGACCGCCATTATTGAGCCTCGACAAGTCGGGTGTTTTTTCTGGATATATATATCAGTTATTTATTTGCTTCATTCATTTTAATATTTGTTATTGGTTATTATTGTTAATTATGCATCTCAAGTATATGAATAATTTTCCCACGCCATTCTCTTACAAACCCATTAACGCATAATAAAACCTAATAAAACAATATCCATAGATGAGGCCAAGACTACTAGCAATATTATTTGATTGGAGACCAAAAGGCACTACACCAAACCCTTTGAAATGTATTTTAATGTAGAATGCGTTTTACTGTGTCCTATACATGTAAATTGTTCTTACAGTTTCTTTAAAAAAAATCGTAGTTCATTGTCACAGCTTTGAATTTATATTTTTGGGTTTGGATCACAAATATAAAATCCTTTTGGGATTTATTATTTCGGCATATTTACCTAAGCCAACCTTAAAGAGATTCATGCTTCGAGCTGCCCTGCTGGGCTGGGAAAATACATTGCCCTATTGCCCCTGCTGACATATCAAAACCACCTCATTCTAATGGGAGCACATTCGGGACTTTTTTCACCTGGCAGAGAGAAGAGGAAAGTGTGGAATTCAAATAGCTATATGCATCACCTACCTGTAAAGAGGAGTTTTCTCACATGGGGGAAAGACAGATCTCTAATTCTATTCACCATTAGGGTTTCCTTGAAATAAGAAGGAATAAACTCAACACTATTAGGCACTATAGAATGACTGCAATGTATCCTTACCTGAAATTCTGGGAGTCATAAAGACTTGGAAGCATACCCCTGGTGGCAGACACAAACTACCAGGAGCACAGAGCAGGAAGCCCCTTTGAAATCCACCCAACAGGATCAAATGTAAGATACAAAGAATCTGCTTCTCTTGCATTGAATTTCAGGGCCCTGAACCAGTACCGTAAAGCAGGGCCACTTGCTACCTTTGAGAAATCCTGAGTGAATTGGCCTTTTATCTCTGAGAGGCCATGTCTGTCAGGGTGTCCCTGAAGAACCTAAATGAAAGAGATGCCAAGCATGTTTTTCTCACACTTTCTGTCTCTGCCAACAATATAATATGAAGGCAGGGGAGCTGGGACATCTGGTTCCCATGAATCAAAGAAAGAGAGTTGAGGCAGCCTGCACATCACATGCCTGGGTATGAGGCTCAAACTGCCAAATGGTCCAGAGCAGTCAGTGTACTAGTGCCCTACAAGTGCAGGGACACATGCATTGCAGAAATGAGGGCTAAGTAGAAGCAGCAAAATAAATACAAATAAAAATGAGTGGTGATGCTCTGGGTCCATATTATTATTTTCTTCTTCCGACTAACCTTCTTAGGATGCTTGAGATGTAAAGGAGAGTTAAAATCAAACTTTCAATGTAATTGACAGTGTTACCTATTTGGCCACACAATAATTCAAGGAGGTAGTAGATAAGGTCCAATGTTCAATACAAATGAAGAGCCAAACTGATGTAAAAGCATCTCAAAAACATGCTACATAAGTATGTTGGCGCGCCTGGTCCTTAATAAGTAAACTTACAAGGGGTCGTGCATAGGTCAATGAACCTTTTGATTCACATGGAGTATCCTAGCTATGATGTAACCAATGTTTCTCAATAATCAATAAACAATATTCAATAATAATTAGACTAGTCATCAATCAACAATTAGTAATCATCACACCATGACCTTTCAGTCATGAATAACCCCAACTGAGTATACGTTTAGTAATTTTATTCCCTATTAGTTACAATACTAAGTCATGAGATTAGTTCAAACTTTATTCGAATCAACAAATCCATATTAATTTATTAAAGGGCGCCAATAACATAACCTAATCAAAACTTGCATCACAGTACATTCTAAAGCAGTAGCATAAGTCAACAAATGAATCAAAGGTCATTAAGTCAACTTAAGTAGCAGAGTTCAGCAAATCAGTATCTGTGTTGTCAGTGTCTTAGAGTAGGAACCTCGTCTATCCCTGATTGGCATTAGCATGTGGGACTTCCTGCAAAAACAGTTTAGAACATGAATTTGGAAAACATCTAGCTAAGAGAAAACTATTAGAGAGCGCAGTTGGTACCTAGAAAGGAAAGGCACAAAAATATAATTCAGTCACATTGTCATATCTAACTATCCACGGTATGGATCAGCAACAAAGTCAGTCTTTGTCTTCAGGTCATCAGTCGATCAGCATCACATCAGGCTTTCAAGAACATGAGCCCAATGACAGAATGTCAAATTTCTTCTTCCCAATATCGCATCAATTTCAGAATAAGGTCTCTTCCCCTAACATCTGCACCAAACATCTGAACCCTCTTCTCTCTGTCACATTGTTATATCAAAGTCACCCAGACTATCCCCCAATTCCTAATTGGTCAATTAATCAACACGATTTTACTCTAACCAATATATTTCGTAACTCAAATCTCTGAATTCTAATATTACACAGTTCTCAGATTGTTGTTTGGTTCACTGTACGATGTTCTCATCATCCGGCTCGTTAGGTTACGAAAATGTTGCATCTTCTTCTCCAGTCAGTGTCTCTATTGTTCGAGTCCTGGGAAAGTACACTCAGAGCACTTTACAAACTTTTTGCTACATTTCCAATTCCATCATCTCCTGTCCGTTGGTTCATGCAAAGGTTTCAGCAAATGTTACTAAACAATGAGTGGTTCACGGTCATTCAGCTCCTCAGCATCTTTAATTAACAATAGAAATACAGCTTCTGCATAAGGCCTGGTAAGACCAGGCCACAACTTTGGTTAAGTTAAGATCTACAATATAATGCAAAACATGAGTTATATCTCTCAATATGACATACTATTACTATATTTTAATACATTTTCAATATTTCCCATATGTTATTTACTCTTTTAATATTATACATGAATTGTGGTGAACACTCCTCGATGTCACAATTTCAAAGGTGCGCATGCGCATTATTTTTCTACGTTAATCATGTTCTTCATTTTTTCATTATTCAGAATACATAAAGATTCATTAATAATTTTTAATCAAAACATTTGCGTTAACAAGTACAAAGTCACCAATGTGAATTAAAGCGTTGAATGACTGTAAATCGTAAAAGCATTAGGCATACCAGAATTTCAGTTGAAGCAAAAAAAATATAAGAAACAGAACTCTTCTATGTCTCTAGGGAATCTGCTCTTGTCTACCTAAGTGAATACCAATTAAGCCTAGAGAACCTTTGAGAAAGCTATGTCATCCATGCCAGTACTTTTTCACTTTCCTTGCACAGTTGGAATTGGGGACTCCCCTCAAGTTCTTATCCCACAAATTGATCATCAGAATGACTTTGAGGGGCATATTTATACTCCGTCTGAGCCGATTGTGCGTCCAAATTTTTGACGCACAATCAGCGCAAACGTTGCCCCGTATTTAAACTTTCACGCCCGAGCCCGCGGACGACAAACTTCCGCAGTGTGCGTCATTTTTTGGATGCGGCAACCCGCCTTGCGTTAATTATATGCAAGGTAGGTGTTCCCGTCCAAAGAATGGCTTAAACGGCCGTGCGTCGTATTTATGCTTTCGGGCAAAAATGACGCACGGCCGGGAGGCGGAGCCAGAAAATGACGCACAGCCCGATTTGCGTCAAAAATTAACGCCTGGGTCAGGGCAGGCGTTAAAATGGGGCAAACACACCTGTATATAATCATAACACACAGAACAAACAGCAGAGCAGCAGAACAGCAACAGGGAGCAATGGAGGTGATTCTAATCCAGCATGCACGCAGACGCAGAGCCCAGCAACAACAACAGCAGCTACAACAACACCAGCAGGGACCCCAAAGGCAGCGCAGAAGGCAGGAGAGGATATTCCGCCCAAGAACAACCTTTCAGGGCCTCAGGGAACACGACATCATACAGAGGTACCGGTTGAACTGGCAGGCCATTCAGCAGCTGCTGGGAAACATTGAACAGCAGTTAGCCCCCACTTTGCTGAAACCCCACACCATCCCAACAGAAACAAAGCTGCTTGCCGTACTTCATATGCTGGCAAGTGGCTCTTTTCAAACAACTGGTGCCCTGGTTGGCGGTATATCACAACCATCATTCTCCGCCTTTTTGCCCAAAGTACTGGATGCCATCATTCGACTGACACCCCTCCACATCTGCTTCCCTAACACACTGCAGAAGCAGCAGGAAGCAAAACAGGGGTTCTATGCAATCAGTGGCTTCCCACACGTCCTTGGTGCAATCGACTGCACACATGTACGCCTTTTGCCACCTGCTGCAACTGAACACCTCTACCGCAACAGGAAGCACACACATTCCATCAACGTGCAGGCCATAGTCGATCACCATGGATTGATCACCAACATCGTGGCTAAATATCCTGGGAGTGTACATGACACCTTCATCTTCCGTCACTGCACCATCAATCAACACTTCCAGGATGGACAGTATGGCAATGGACTACTTGTTGGTAAGTACAAAAACCTACATATATATACACTGCACAGCAACCCTCTAGGACACACAACACAAACACCACAACAGCAACATGTCATCAGGAACACACTGAGGTCGTGACATCACTAGCCATGTTTCTTAAGTCACCATTGAACCTGTCACACATCGGAAATTACTGTACAGCCTAATGTGAAGACGTCAATGAGTGTGGTTGCCTAAATGTCACCTTGCAAATTGTAAGTGTCCCAATGACCTTTACAATAATACATTGCCTAAGTCTAAAGGTATGGGATGTCCAGGGTACTTTGATATGAACGTGTTAACAACACTTTCAATTTTAACTCTGCATGGAACTATCATCTCACCCCCAGTGAAGACACACGGACACCTGTATCACAAGTCACAATGCCAGGGAGGGCACACTGTACTGAAAATCCCAAAACATACTGCTGACAAACAGTTAGCAGACAAACACTTGTTCAGCCAAGGAAACAACACAATGCAGATGGTATAGCCTACAAGCATAGGATGTCACATTAGTACACAAAAGAGTCACAGACAACACAAGACAACTACTGCCATTAAAGGTCTTTTCAATAGTGCCATCTACATCAACATGATCCCATTCATTTTCTCTTGCAGCTGATCACGGGTATGGCATCCAGCCATGGATTATGACACCATTTGGCAACCCGAGTACAGCTGCAGAGCGTGCATACAACGAGGCCCATAGGAGGACACGCAGCATTGTCGAGCGGACCTTCGGCATCCTCAAGTCAAGGTTCCGCTGCCTCGACATCACTGGTGGTAGCCTCCTATATTCCCCCGAGATGGTCTGTAGGATCATCCTCACATGTGCAATATTGCACAACATTTGTGTCAGAAGAAACATTCCCCTCCTGGAACCAGAGCCACACATGCCTGAAGAGGAGGAAGAGGAGGATGATGGCCTGCAACAGGAGGGGGAACTACAGAACACAGCTGCTGGTATACGCAGGCGGCAACAGATTGTAAATAATTTCTTCTGAATATGATCACCTTCACCACTTTAGTTAACTAATGTAAATAAACACCTATTATAATCACCATATCATGGTCTGGCTATTCCTTTTTACACACCTTCATCTCTACTTATCAGAATAAGAGTGTTGCCTCATGGATCATTGCTGAGATAGTGAGTAGGACACAGAACATCCCAGAGCTCATGTGATGCCTAACATACAATGGTCACATACACACACACTCTTAATGAAATATATCATGTACATATCTCCTTTGAAGGCCTATAGCAGAGGACCACACCTATTTCACACATACATGTTGAAAGCAAGGTCCAACACAGCATATGGCACACAACTATGACACCATCACTAAATAAGGGGAAAACAAGCCTCATACATGAGGCAGTCAATGTGCTTTGGCATCACTAACAGGAATGTCTGACAAGACCCTTGACGGCAGTTAGTCCAACTGCCTCCAATATTTGCAAGGAATATCTGTGACTAGAGTTCCATAGAAGCAGAACATAGACAGCACAAGTGCCACATATATGACATGCATTGCGCACATGACATTCCATGTCCATGTCAGCTCATTTCCGAACTCATCACACACCCATGCACCTGGTCACAACCCACCTGTCGGAAGAGGTCCCTGGAATTCTAAGATGTGTACCCTGATAATACCTCCTCTACAAACACAGACCAACATTAGCAAACCAGTGTGCTACACCCTTTACTAAGGTATGCCATTGTCAAAGAACATCTGACTGCATGGACGTAAGGTCAATTTATACACTGTCTTCTAGTTTCAAAGCCCTGTTAGCACATGTAGATTGCTTCCCCTTGTGAAACTGTCTTTTGGCCTTTAGAATGCAAGTCTCACCTACAGGACTGGTGAGAAACAGATGCAGCCCACACCTGTGAATACCTCCATGCACACCTCCCATTACAAAAAGCACTGCCCCTGATGATGCCTGGAACAGCATAGTAGTAGCCATTATGTCAAATACATCGTCAGCCATTGATAGTAATTAAGCCGTGTAACACAGCCCTGGGGTTCATTTGTCACCTTCAAAAACACAGGACATACACAGATTGACATGTCAACTATCTAGTTTGTCCTCCAAATAGTCTCAGTCAGACCACTGATTATGTAACTTGTCCAGTAGCTGCCTCCTGAATCATCTTGCATTCTGTCAGCCTTACTGGCAACTGTCTGTGCGTCACACTAAAGTATCCCTGTGTCTACATATGTACCACACTTGCGTTGGCAAACCTGCCATTCATCAGGGGGCATTGGGCATGGGCTTCTACCATGTATACACAAATACATTGTATAGCATAATCTGCCTTTTAACTGTACCATTTGAGTTACATCCTCTTGGAAATGCAAAATTCCTGGGCCATCCCTTTTCTGGGTTGCATTTATGTATGAATGACAAAGTGTGACAGTGTCCCAGGGTCATAGGCAGGGCTTGGGTACGGGACTTTCAGCACAACCAGCAACCTCTGATAATGTACATGACTAATACACAAATGTCAGAACCATGACAGTTCACACACAGCATCACAGTGCGCACAACATAGTGATGGGCCGTGTGTGCTGAATAGCTGCTAGAATAAACAGCACAGAGGCTATGATGTTCCCAGATGGAGTGGGAAGTGCAGAGGCCAACCTGTGTGCAAATGTTGTAATGACACCTGCCGGAACATGACAATTGAGACATTATCTCACTCAGCACACCAAGGTTGCACTGTTGACTGTCTCAGTACACGTCGTTAGTGACAGGGTGGGACCATCCACATGTTGGTTCACATGTCCACATCTACTTTACTCACATTGATCAACAAAGGATACCCAGTAGTTGCAGGAATAGCTGCCACTGACTCATGATGAGTCCTGGTCCAAACTGTGACAAATTACGTCCCAAAAAATCTACAGGATCATCATTGGACCAAACACATGAACAAGACACCTATGTGCAAATGATCACTGGAAATATGTGGACATGTGCTGTCTTGTATGCTGGTCCACCACAGCCACTTGATAGTTGGGGCTTACTTCTATGGCCTCAACTGTGGTGTCATCATACATATGAGATTGACCCTTGTCTGTCTGTGCAAACAACATGGTACCCACTTCCTCAATGCATGTGTATGACTCACTGTGGGATTCATCAACTAGTGCCTAGGAAGCTCTTACCAATACTCTAGGACATAGGATGTAGAAATTGTGGACCTTTGACATGAACATGTGTCTGCCATCCATCTGGTGCCTGCTATGTCACATGTACTTGGAAGTATACTTTGCGGGTGTTGTTACATGTATGGCTAACACATGCCCTTGCTCATTCCAATTTTTACTTGCATCTTAGGGTTGGACACATGGACGTCACATTCATACAACTGAATGTACAATTATGCTTCATGTGATGTACACACACACCTGGTCAACCAACAAATTAGTTGTCAAAGCACACACTTTGAGCCAAAGGCAATTAGGTATTGTACATAAGTTTGTCACATTGATATCCTCTCCTTATGGCAAACATGCACAATTTGTGCCATACATATATGTGGGCCATACATGTGAGCATCTATGATGTCAGCCAACTGTAAACATACTGTGAAGGGTGTAGTGGATGATGTTCCGCTGCAGTATGATGTCACACATGTGAACATACACCATCAACACCATACTGTCTTCAATTAGCCAATCTCTGATGTGTTCCAAATGTAAAATAACCAAAAAACATGTATAAATGCCCCAAACCAGTTAATGCACTGTAATTTTGACGTCCCTAGCGGTGTGAGTCATTTTTTGTTGCACAAAACTGCATTTGCGTCGTTTTTTTTGATGCACAGGAGTGAAATATAGCCCGCATCCAGATATTTGTACAGTCCATGTATCATTATGTGGATGCGGGTTAATATTCACGTCTGCGTGTCAAAAAAATGACGCAAATACAGTTTTGTGCAACAAAAAATGACGCATAACGCGAAAAAGGTGGGACTTTTCATTCAGGAAGTGATGTAATAGGATATCCTGTTTACAGATCTTGTACAGTGGGTGTACTTTCACTTTCACTTTGCAGTCTATGATCCTTCTAGACTGTGTGGCTGTGTAGAGAGTGTTGTCCAGAGATTTTGTGCTGTATTTGTCCTGTGTGCTATCTGTAAAGTCCTTTTGTGAAACACATTTTGTTTGTGTATACTGCAGTACTGTGTTTTGTCTATATTTGTCCATTTATCTTGTGTATTTCTTGTTTGTGGGAGTCTGTTGTGGGTAGTGTTAATTTGGGGATAGTTGGGCTCTTTTAGTGTTTAGGTTTACTTTTTTTCTGTCTTTTTACTCCTACTTTCCCCCATTTCCTCTTTCTATTTCTTTTACCCCTATTCTTTCACTTCAATTAGAAGTATGTCTGGTAGGCCACGTCTTGGCAGGATGGGGGAAGAGGAGTTGGGGGGCTTCATCTGGCTGGTGACACATTTCTTGCCGCTCATGATCCAGGCAGGGGGCAGGGTCATACAGGGCTACCCGACAGAGGCGCGCAGAATCCGGTGGGGAAAGGTGCTGCATCACCTGCAGCGTGTGTATGCCAGCCAGAGGAGTGACCACCAGCTGAAGCACCGGTGGGCTGACCTCATCACCAGGGAGCAGGATCTCTTGGACCACCTGGGAATCATGATTGGTGGCACTTTTGGTGAGTACGACTATTGTTATTGTGCACAAATGAATGCTCTGTTGTGACATCAGTGGATTAGTGCAATGTCTGCCAGCTAACTTGATGACTGTGTAATTTTGGGGACATATAAGGGGATCATTGATGCACTATGGCAAGGATCACAATTGCTAGCTGTCAGGTAGCATGTGCTCAGCAAACTTACAGGTAACTTTACCATGAAGGAAATTGGTGCAGCCTTTCTGTCAGCACAGCTAACAAAATAGGAGCCAATCATGTCTAAATAGGGTATTATTGACAGAGAAGTGCAGATGTACCAACATTTAGGCCAACTATGTTGACGGAAATTGCTAGACTGACTTTAGAATCACTACATGATGCTGAAAATGTGTGCTACCTTCACGACAATTTATAATAACAAAGTGGCTCAAACATTGGACTCATGTGAGTCTGGTGAGTGTGGAAGGAAAGCGTTCACAGAAGTACTATGAATGTGTGGGTTTATTGTGTTTCTTAATCTTTTAGGACAAATGTCAGTTCATGATTTGAATACATCGTGTAAAGGTGTAAGGTGCCCTCAGCTAACATTGTAAGATGTTTGTTGGAATCGGTTGAGCCACAATCCAAATATGGATGGCAGTCCAAGTGTATGCACATGGCTTTACATCGCCATGGTTGGTGCAAATCGCCATAGCTGGGCCACATCAATTGACTATACTGTAACAACAGGATAGCTTACAGGAGTCCCTGCCCCTCCCTCTGTACATTGGGCCTATGTGCACTAAATGTGTCATGGCCACAAGGCATGTTTGACTGGTAATGAAGTCCTCAAGTAACCAGGCGTTGGATGTTTCTCTTGGATGCACATGATGAGACGATTACACTCCATATTTTTTTGTGCTCACCAATTATGGGTCAAGTTTGCAACCACATGATAGTTTGGGCCAATGTATGTGTGGAGATATGTGTGTAACTGTCACAGGAGACCCATGCTATGTACAAGTTGGCCATGAAATATCAGATTCAGTACCATCATGTCTGAATGGCTGCCATTTACTTATTCAGCCTACACATTGTAAATGATACTGAAAATGTTGCACTGTGCACAGATTTTGAGCACATTTCTTCCTTCCATACCTTACAGGTGGACCGGTGCCCTACACTTTGGGAGAGGTGGTGACATTTGAGGACCCCGACCACTACAGTAAGTGTTGATATGTCTGTTATGTGTTGTGTTTGCTGGTTATGGACTCGTGTGAGTTGGACGCATAGCAAGGTGTGATGCTGTGGTCAAGTTTTTCACTTGTTCCTTGAGTGGGAATGCAGTTTTCACATGTTTTTAGTTAACCAATGCGTATCTAATGGTATCATGTAGGGATTGTAGGACATCCCTGTAGGCCCCACTGTGAGTACAGGGGATAGTCATGTCTCTGACACTTGTATCACCAAGAGTCGCAATGGAAGTCAGCCCCTATTTAGTCAGCCTGTCAGACCCACATTCTCTAAGCTTGGTGGAGCTAATAGCTTCCCAATAGACATCTGCTTCACTATATACCTACGTAAGTTTGAAACAGTAGGTAGAACCTCCTAGCAGCATGTACTTCCACATGTAGTGCATCAAGTCTGTGGAACCTGAGTGTAATGGCCTAGGTGTGCATGCAATTCATGATCATGGGTGTTCTAGCAACTCTGTGTCTGATGTAAGTCAGGCCTCACTGGAAGTATATGTTGTGTACTAAGTTCTGATTTTCCTGACGATATGAGTGCTCTAGGGTTTGCTGACTCCAAAATGTAGATAGACCTTACCTGTGGTGTGTCTGTAGAGACAAACATGTGTGGATTAGCCTATACACTCCTCGGTGTACATTTTGTTGGCAAATTATAGTTGTATATCCACCGCCCCCCCTCAAACACGGCCATGGGTTTGTGAATGGGGTACCTAGTATTGATGCTACCAGTGGGTTACACATACCTGTGAAGAAGTGACGGTTTCGTTGCATACTAGTATACACACTCAGGTTTGGCACTTGGTACCATACTGGAAAGTCCAGTTACAACTTGCAGACCATGTGGCTTTAGTTTTGCTTTCCGTACACTGACATTTGTAGCCCAGCTCTTGGTGAAGGATATGCAGCATGATTCTTAGATGTTAACTGTCAGAACTCAGATTGCAAGTCAAGGCCAGTTGTTACCCATCTTGTGGGTTATGAATGTGCTTTGTGTGATGTGACCTTTGTTGTCTGGCCTGCCATGTACTTCCTCAGGGACATTCGATGCTCTGTATCGTGATATGAGCTGTTAGAAGTACAGTAGATGTATTGTCTGATTAACTTGCTGTGCTGTTTCACACAATGCAGTTACTAATGTGGCATATCTGCATTTGTCTTCACAGCAGCTAACATGACTCAAGACCAGGTCCGTGAATTTCAGCGTCGGGCCATGCGATACCAGCACATCCTGCTGGTGGAGTCGGGGTTCTGGAGGATGGCCCGGTGATATCGCCATGAACGTGCCTCTGGGGCATGGCGAGCCTTCCCACAGGGTGGGCCTACTGTGCCCACCACAGCCAACACAGAAACAACCACCAATGAGAGACACAGCCCCACCCACAGCTGCCTTTGTTGAGTCTACATCTGTTGGACTTCCTGGCCCCAGCATTGCCACCAGTGCAGGACAGCCCACACAGACGTTCTCCATCGGTACCCAGACTGCCACTGCTCCAGCTGTTGACCCTGCTGCCTTCAATAGACTTGAAAACAAGATGGACAAAGTGCTGCGCAAGGTGAGCCACCTGAGCCGGGACGTGCGGCACATTAAACGGCGGTAAAGGATATCAAGAGGACCCTCCGGAGGACCAACCTCTAGACAGTTGAATAGATGGACATGATACCCTCCCCTTCCTCCTCTTTCCTTGTTCTTATACTTAGTGGGCTTAGGGGGCTTAGTGCTAGGTTAGTATAGGCTGTTAGTTTAGTCAGTGTTAGTGGGTGGAGGGTAGTGGGTCCTGCTTGTTTCTTTTTTGACTTATTACATGTGTGGGTGGGGGCTATGTTGGGGTTCTTGTGTGTAAAAAAAACAAAAAAACAAAAACAAAAAAAGCAAAAAACATAAAAAAACAATTTACCCAAAAAAAAAAATATTTGTTTCGGATAGTTTAGCATGTGTTTAGGTTAGTATGTGTTGTCCTCAATGTGTCCCGTCTCATAAGGGGGGTGGGGGGTAGATGTTTAGAACGTTTCGTTACATGTGATAAGTAAGTGTAGCTTAGGTTAGTAAGGGACAGTTGTGGGTAATGAGTAGTCAGGGTAGATTAGGGTAGGTAAGATTTTTCCCTCAGTTTCCTCATATATGGTTAGCTTTTAATAAATATTTGGTTACCCCTTAATAGTATGTGTTGAATGGTACTTGATCGTCGGTTTGGATTCCGTGTACATCTCTTTTGTACTATAACATCTGTGTCCAATGCTACAAACAAATCCCAACTGAGCTGTACGATTGGCAGCTAACCCAGAGCTACCTTGCAAAGTGTCTACCCTTTGTTGCAACCACCAATCACAGTTAATATGGATGACAATGTGTTTCTGTTGATAAGTGTGTTTTCAAAGTCACTAACAGTGCTTCCAGACTTGAGATTGGGGAAACAGTTTTAGGTCTGACTGCAGTGTGATGATCATACACACCCTTATAAGATGAGTTCTCATTGGCAATCTTGTATTCTTGTCTTCATGACCCTCATACATCATTTGTGACACAGTTCGGCATGATTACCTATTCGGACGTTAACTCAGACACCTTCATTTGTGCAGTTTTTTTAGTGTTTACTGAGATTACTGTGGCATGTTTATTGTGTTATTTTTGCACGTTGACAACATTTAGCGGGCACTATTTGATGACTTAGTTATTCCCTGAGGAAGCATTCTTCTGTCCAACACAGCATGGTGGTGTATGTTTTCTCACTTCATCAGATTATTCCCTCAGGATGGGCAGAGTATGATGCAATCATGGTCACTGTGCAGATTTCTCTAACTACATAATATGTGGACAGTTGTATTGACAAGCTACGTTATTTGACAGTAGGGACATTTCAATTATCTACTGCGCAGTTGATATGTCACATTACCCAGAGACAGATTGGTTGTGTAAGTGCTATTTATTGAAAAGTGCTGTAGTGCTATCTGTACATTGTCCATGACTGTGAGTCCATTATAGTGATATCTTCCATTGTGATTCAACACAAGGGTTTACCAAAATGCTTTTGTCATGCTGGGGTTGCTGTTTCAGACAGTGCAGAGGGACAGACTTAGCCAATGAGTAGGAGAAAGACAATCACTGGGCTGGGTGACAAGATATACAGTGGTTTGCAGAACAGTGCTTGAGTACAGTTGTTGCACGACTGGCAAGTTATAAACCGCAGGACCTTGGTAAATGTCGGCCATGTGGCAGGGACTAGTGCTTCCGGGTACTTTTCCTTGTGAATGTGATCTGTTCCATGTCTTCTTCTTCTGATGTGTGTGTTGCCTGCTTTGTCCTTGTTGTTGTTGGTTGTGAAGGGGCAACACACACCTCAGTGTTAGAAGTCGTGGAGTCAGACATCCCGGTCCTGCTCCCTGTGAAGGTCTTAAGGGCAGTACTGCTGCAAGGAGGGCCTGCTGGTTCTTGAGAATAGCAACCACATCACGATGGTAGGCAGCCAGGTCGGCCCTGAGGGGTTCAATGTTGCATTCGTGCACGCGTTGACAGGATTGCTGTTGTAGGTGTTGGGTCAACTGTATTACAGCTGTGCTGATTTCCTTCTGTGTTTTCTGCAGTTCCTGCAAGATAGATGTAAGGGCTTGCATAGCTGCTGCCTGATCTGCAGATGACATCATGCACGAACGCACCCCCTCAAGGCTGGCTGCCATATTTTGCATCCCCACCCGCACCTCCTTGGCCAGCTCCCGCTGTACTCCAACTACAGTTCTCTCAAAGCTGGTGCCAGTGTCGTCTGACTCCTCAGATGTATTGGAGCTGGCAGGTCTTACATTTGGGGTGGTGGGTGGATCCTCTGCGATGGCTGCTTGTTCTGTGCTCCTCCTTATGACTGAAGGTGGGGTCTGGAGGGTTTCAAGGACCTTTTGGATAGTCTCCTGGGGAATGTTTCTCGGCTCGTCATCCATGTCATCAGGGAAATCTGGGACAGGCATATCGGCAGGAGATCCATCTTCCTCTGCAATGAAACAGGGTACAATTAGTGTGTCTGTGTTGTGACAATTTTGACGTGACGTGCCTGCCTTTTGATGAATTCACTTTGTGATCTTGTTTTGTATTAATATCTGCAGTCCTTCAGATGGGCATTGTTTCAGGCCTATGGCCCACCTGTGTGTCACATGTATGTTATTGAGTTATCAGACTTGTCAGCCTCATCGCCTCTAGGTGTTGGTTTATGCCAAATCGAGAATTGCCACCTTCTTGTCCTACTCGACCCTCGGTGTACATCCATTCTCATGGTGAGACCTTTCACTGGCTGTGGGTGTTCTTATGGCCCTGGCAGCACACTTAACTATCAAGACCTGCCCCAATCCCTGATAGTTCACATCGACTTAAATGTAATTGACATGTGGCATATCCTAAGCATGGCAATGCTATGATCTGATATGGATGTTGACATTGTTAATGTGTCCTGCTGATGTTGGGTAATGTGTGTTACATTGGATTGCCCTGATAGTCGTATCAGTGTCCTATTTCATCCTCTGACTGTGCAGGTGTATTTCAGTGACCAGTTACATGTGTCCCCTCCTCAATGCTGTTGTCTGAGCAGTATGACATTGGTGATGTTGCCTTGTTACCCAGGCACAGGATGGACCCTGACATATGCAGCATGGGTGTGTCCTTAGTGCTGTGTAGCTCCTATTGTTGTTTACTTTGGCTGATGTTTGTGACAGCTATGGGCATTGACATTTGACAGTACTGGGGCCTTTGTCTTGTTTCAGGAGATTGTTGCAGATGTCATTCTCACCCCCTAATTTAGGTATGTATGTTCCATGTGGAGGTTACTGCCATTGGCTACTTTAGCTGCACACAGATCAGAGGTGGTAGTGGCAACTGTTGTTGCAGTTACATTGCAGTTGTCGGTTTGGCTAGAGGATTGCTAATAGGGCCCTAGTTAATGTAGGAGGTATGTTGGCTGACGAGTGCCAGGATGTCAGTTTGACGTAGTGGCCTTCCCTCCTGTCGTGGCTTTCCCTTTGCTCTATTGTTGGCATGACAGCATGCCCCCATGGGACTTTTGTTGGAGTTGTGTAATGGTGTGCCCCAGGTCTTCTCAGAACGGGCCATGCCCCCCTGCCGTGCCCCTTTACCCATGCCACTCCATGTATATGATGACTTACATGCAATGTGTAGTAGGTATTTCTCCCCCCCGGTTGCAGTTGACATTAGTGCATTTCAATTCCCCATGCAACTTACCCTGCATGTGCGTTGTCTCCTGGTAGTCTGCGCTGTCCTGTCCTTGAATCCCTGTGACGATCTCCTCAGGGATGATGGCTGCGACCATCTCCTCCATTTGGTCCAGGGCCTCCTGGTGTGCTGGACTCCCCCCTCCAGTCTGCAGTGCTGCCTTCCTGTTCCTTGCCATCTTTTCCTTGGTCCTGCGTTTGCAGTCATGCCAGCGTTTCTTGCACTCGATGACTGTTCTGCGTACTTCAGCCACACTGTTAATCTTGTCGACAATTTGTTGCCATATAGCCTCTCTCCTACTGATTGGCAACTTTGAGGTGACAAACAGTTGGTGCTGGTGTTCCGTCACCTCTTTGACCAGGATTTCCTGCTCCTCTGCACTGAAGCGACACTTTCTTTTCTTCTTAAAAGTGTCCTGGTTCTTGTGTGGGTCCTCCTGGCTGGTTTCTGGTCTGCTGTCATCTTCCTGGGGTCTGTAGTGGCATCTGGGATTCATTTTGGCTCTCCTCTGGTGAGCTGGCAGTGTTCGCGGGTTTTTTTGACGCTATTGTGTCAAAAAACGGCGCATATCCGGTTTGCGGTGTCGTAAATCGACCCACAGGCATTTCAACCGCGTTAACGTCGTTTTCCTTTACGAATTGACGCTGCGGTGTGCGTCAAAAATAATGACTCCCACCTGTTGTTTGCGCCGCCGTGCGTCAAAGTATAAATATGACGCCCGCACGACGCACCAAAATGGTGTTAGCCGGCGGTAATTTTTTTGACGCAAAACTGCGCCGGCGCAGTTTTGCGTCAAAAAGTATAAATATGGGCCTGAATATTTCCCGGTGTCTGCTACAGAAACAGGATTCTTTTCTTTTAAGTTTGTTAGCTCCTCTTGTCCTTGCCAAAGTATCCTCCTGTTCCCCACTATCTTCAACATATGGAATGTTGTTCTTTAACTGCTGACTTGCACAAACTCACCTACAAAGAAAGAATATTGGAATGAGAGCAAACCTCCACATTGAAGGTTAAACACAAGAAATAAAATGTTTCAGGCCTTTCGTTATGCTAACCTATTAAAATATTCAATGCACATTCAAAATACATGATTATAAGTGCATCTTGCAATTATAACTGAAAACAAGAATTGTAAATGAAACTTGAATATATGCAATTCAACATAGCAATAAAAATCTAAGTGCATGGATAAAAATGTGTATAAGTACTACAATTCAGCATGTTAAAGTAAAACATTAGAACACACTTATACATGAACCACTAAACCTCTACTGTAAATTCACCTTCAATAATACTATTTAGATGCTCCACTTTACATTAATAACATTAGGGTACATGATATGTATTGTTGATTACCTTATTATGTTATTTCTGTAACACATGAAGGTGCAACCAAAATTATATGTCACCATGAGAAAAGTTTTTGATTCCTGCTTTATGGTCACATCATAGGAAACCCCCTGGGCAAAGGCTTACTCTTTAAGGCACAGGTGATAAATAGAATGTGCATATCTTTTTGCGATGCATCCTTATGGGCAGCTTCACCACAAAGTTCTAGTATTGTTTCTGTGGAGCTATCTGGAGAAGCGCACACCCCCAAGGCCCCTTACTTAAGGAGAAAAGTGTGAACTAATGCCAGCAAAGCCAATCTAAAAAGTAGCAGGCCACCATGAAAATATGCTATTTCTCACAGTTGCAATTAACCCACAAAAATATTTTACCTACATTATACTGAGGTCTATCCATGGTGCTCAACAAATGATACGCTAGACACCTAATTAGTTAACCACAGCACCAAAATAGTGGGGACTCATTCTCACCCCTTGAAGTATAACCTGCTATGCGGCTTTACATTTGGATATAGGGGTGAAACCAGATGCTCACATTCAGGTCTCAGGTGAGGAATCAAAATATTTCAGAATACTCTGGATACCTGCACCACACCTACAAATAAGGCTGGTTTACATGCACATGGGTGGCCCAGTGTGAAAGGGACTGAATTTTCAGCTTCAATGGTAGATTGTTGTTTCTTCAGTTCTTTACCATTGAAAGATTACACCAGCAACCTTGCAAAGAGTTAACATATATAGCAGGAAACACAATTATTCGGAAAACAAAATTCATAAACATCTTCACAAAGACATCTTTATGATTAAAGCTTGTGACAACAACCTGAAATCTTTTGGAGAATAACACTGAAAACAATAGTAAAAGAAAGCAAGGGGCCTGAGGTTATCACAAACATGTGCCCGCATTTTTTTCAACAAAATAGTAGACGTGGACAATATTTAAGCAAATCAGGGGTTCTGTGAGTTCTACCTACTTCCGATAACCCTGTGAATACATGTGGTCACAAACCTAAAGCAAACAAAAAAAGTTATTTTTGCATTAGCAAATCAACCAACCTCTGAACATGACCGTAAGTATATATTAAGAACAAAGGAAAAGAAGGGGGGAAGTAAAACCTTTCAAGATCAGTATGACAGGTAGGACACCTATGCCAGGGGTCTGAAACAAGCCTGCATAGCATAAGCATTCCCAATGAGCCACTGTGACAGCATTAGCATTAAATAAAGGACCCTCCACCACTAAACTTACTTTTCATAAATGTTAGCAAGGTGGCCAATTGATAGCATCACATTTTGTAAACATAGGCATTGGTTATGCTGGTATGTTATATAGTATATTACAAAGTTTTAGTGTGGTGAGGCACCGGTAACTTACACAGCCTCTTGGTGCTCTATTTTCTCACAAGTAGACTTATGTCTGTGATTTTGGATATACTCAATAATAGTTTTAGGGGGGAGGTGAGTAATACACTAAGGGCCAGATGTACCTAGGATTTGCATGTCAATGCTCCTCACAGAGGGGCGCAAGGGTGACAGAAAACTCAAATGTTATTCATTAAGCCACGCAAGGCTATCTTTTGTGGTCCTTCATGGCTTGATAAGTGCTGCAAGGTGGCAACATTGCTGCTTTCCGTTACTCTGTGCATGGTGACGTTCTATGAGTTGAGCATGGATGTTCCACCTCATCCACTCATGATTCTGACACGTTCCTGGATTTACCATCACAGGTAGACCTGGGAATGGGTCAGACTTGTATGACTCGCCACCAAAGGCAGAGTGAGGAGACATATCTTTGTTTCTTCTCGTTGTTTCCTTGTTCTAAGTGTGCCTCATTCTGCTGCACACACAGAAAGAGGAAAATACCTCTAAGGACTGTTTTTGTGCAGGAACGTGCCCCTCCACAAAAACAATTATGGCTGCAACACAGACACCTTTGCAACATGATGGCTGTGTTGCTGCTAGGCAGCCAAAGGGTGCCAGTGCTAGTAAATGACAGGAATGGATTATATATTGTTAAATATGGCACGTTCCTGCAGCAAGGTAGCTTGCTGTATTGTGCTGAATGAAAGATTGGTAAATATTCCCCTCAATCTTCCCTCGGTCTAAATAGGTAAACATGATGTGATTCATAGTTTGATACTTTTTTCACAGTGGAGTTTCAGAAGGAAGAAGGATTTTCCCACAAATCCAGAGGGATTCAGAATTATTGCACAGGTAATCCATGTGGAGAGTTTCCTAGGGCTGGTTCAGGTCTTGTGCCCTCCACCACACCTGCCCACTGAAGGAGTATTGTCAAACGGACAATAGCCCTTGTGTCTTTTCATACAGCATAAGTGTTTACTTTTCATAGTATTATTAGTATCTTGTTTATGACACTTCTGTTTCTTGCCTTAGTTGAGCTATTCCTGATTAAGCCTCTACCGGTACCAGAAATCCTTCCCTATACTTTCCCAGTTGTTGTTTTGGACTGTATTGGCATTACATCCATTTGTCAGGTGTTTCCCAGTATAAAGTCATTCTACGAGAAATGTCCTGTGTTCTACTGTCCCTTGAACCTATTTCTCTTGGTCTCCTTATTTTCCGTGTTCATCTGAGTCATTGCCTCTTGGATTCTCTTTCCACAATCTCCTATTGCCTAGCTCCTTGTCAGTTTAAACAGCCTATCATTGAGCGTCTCCCCCAAATCACCATTTGGTGGATACATGTAGAATGAAAGACACCCAAAATGGACTGGAAGACATATACAGGCAGACGGGTATGCTCTTTGACAAGAATGTGTGAGCAAAGCAAGGCATAACACTACAGTCCATGAAAAAAGGTGTGATGTTTTAGCTTACGGATAACTCTGCCATTTGCAGAGAGAAGCATCGTCAGCTAAGCAAAGGGTAGTTACCTGTCACGCTGGACAATTCTGCCATTTATTGACAACTAAAATGACAAGCAAATTTTTATGAATATCCAATGTGTTCAAAACAATGTGCATAATCACCATCCTCTCACATTCTACAGTATGTCCAACTCTTATGCCTAAATTAAAAATGTGCAGTGATATTAGCTCCATCCTGGATTTTGTGAAGGAGGATCTGTATTTTATGACTATAATTTCATTGTTTGGACATTTAATTTCAGTCTAGGTGCACAAAAATACTTGGGAATCAGTCCTATTGCATTTCTGTTTAGAAAGAATCATAGTTCCTCATTACATATGCTTTGTTTATCCACGTTAATGACATATAGGGGGGTGAAAAAGTAGCTTTTTTTCCTTTTTTATATGGTTATAATGTATTTTCCAGGTTTATGGGCAGAATTACTGACTTTTCACAACTCACAGACTAGCACCTAAAGTTATTTTGCTGCTTTCTGTGAATGGGAACGAGCACGTGTTTGACTGTCATGCACAAGAAATACAGCTTTGCGCCACAGTGCAAGGGTCTGTGAGTTCTATCAAGCATAGGATTGTACTTAAAGGGATCCCTTGAAGTGTTAAAAATACACTTCAATACTTTACACACTGTGTGCTGTACGGTACAACTCATATGCGAAGATGGAAAAAAGATACACCATTATTACGCCTGCCTCAAGGAGGCATATACTTTTGGTGCAAATCTGTGTCTGTAAATGTTTATGAAAAGACATGTGCTTCAAAACCACTCAGTGGTTACATAAAAAATCCACATGTAAAATCAATGGTACACCCCCTTTACGGAAAGTAAGGCAGCTTTCCGATGCAATTCATGGTTTTCTTTGGGAAGTAAATCCCACCACAACACTTTGCGCTGGCTTTGTGTCACTTTTGTGATGAAAACCTGATGCAAAATGTTAGCAAATGTATTCAACATTTATTATGTAAAACAAATCGAAAAGCTACACTGCTCAGGATGCTGTGGAAGTTTGTTTGATCAATTGTGGTTTGAAAAATTAGAGTTCATTCCAAATAGTTGCAGCATGATGGAGACAAACTTCTGGACCAAATCAATCTCTACCCCATATTCTCGACCAATTGCTTTTTCTGTACACTGGCCATTGGAACATAAAGTGTTGTGCCCTGCACTGCAGCATTTTCTTCCTCTTTTAATAGATGTCTTCGAACCCATTACGCCGGCGCCCACTTATTCTCACACTGCAGATGCTTCACTAATGGAATAGGCTGGCTTTTCTTAGAAATAAATGTCAGCACATTTATAATAGAAGTCTCTATAGTAAATGTGGCAAGAATGCTTGTAATCTGTTGGGGTGCCTTGTTTAGTTGTTTAGTCTGCACAGTGAGTGATTATGTGTAAAGAAAGTTCAACTAATGAACGCCTAAACAGCGAAGAAGACTTTTCAATTTGTTGTTCTCTTTAAAGTTAATCAAAAAAATGAGTAAATAAATTCACATATATAAATGAATCTGAAACTAATTTGATTACACTTCATTGTGATCCAGGTAAGAGAAAATCCGATTTACTGTAGAGATACATTTTTTAAAATTATATCTTTCAATTACCTATGGATGTGTTATTTCATGGTTGCACTGGGAAGTGACTTTCTCATGGGGAAACACACGTATTTAAATACCGTCGACATGTTATACTTTTATTAATCCAACCTAGGCTATAAATCCCTTGCCCAGAAGTGTACAGGCCATTTTAGTGACAGTTATAGAGCATCTCTTCTCTTTTAACAAATGTTGGAGTGAATCACCTACCAGGTACATATTTTCTAATTTTGAAAGCGATAAAATACTAGCATAGTGTGTAAATGAATCTTCACATGAAATCTCCATGTGAAAGTAGTTACAACAAAGAAGCAAACTACCGCTAGAATAAATAATTACTGCGTGATTTAGAGAAGGGTAATTTCTATTTCTATTAGTATTTATATCGCGCATCTATCACTTCCAAAGGAGCATACAGGTGCTACAGCGAATCAGAAGAAACTGCAAAGAGAGAAAGATGATGTCATAAAGGCCTGATATTCAAATGATAAGAGAATAGCATGGAGTATGATCTCAAAAATCCATGTTTTGAGCTGCTTTCGGATAGTCGCTTTCCTCAGTTATGAACCTTAAATGTCTAGGCAAGCCATTCCGAACTCTGGTGCCAAGGACAGAAAAGGGGTTGCCCCCTCTGGCTTTTAATCTAAAAGATGCAGATTTAATCAAATGTGCCTGTGATGATCTCAAGGGGTCTGCCAGACTTATGATGAATAAACCTAGTTGTGAGAAATTTAGGACTGGTCACAGTGAATGCTCTAAAGGTCCTGAGAAGAAGTTTAAAAAGAATTCTCTTGTGGACCGGTAACCAGTGCAGTGTTTTTAATACAGCAGAAGCAATTGAACTTCTCAGTAATTTAAGGACTCTTCTACCAGCTGCATGTTGGATTACTTGTAGTCTGTGTTTGGTCTGCTTGGAAGAACATGCGTACAAACTTACAATAGTTCTTTCTGTAAGTAATAAGCACACAGGCAACCGTTTTCCTTGCAGATAAGGCAAGAGGTCAAACGATTTCTTGAAAGATTTAATTAGATTGAAGCATGTCCCTGCCACTGACAAAGCCTGCGGACAAAAGGACAAAGAGACATCAAATGTTACCCCCAGATTTCTAAAAACCTCCACTGTAGCTAGGTGAGGGGGTGGCATCAAGCCACCGTAGAGGGGACATAAAATCATTACGTTTGCCAAAAAGCATGATTGATTTCAGTTTCATCTGTGTTACATTTCAAGTGGTTGGCATGCCTCCACTGTTGAACCGTCTTTCAAAAAGATTTACGCAATGATAATACCATCTGAGTGTCATCGGCATATGACACAGCATCTATTTCAAAAGAAGAGATTAGGGAAATTAGGAGAGACATATAGATGTTTAATAGAACAGGGCTCAAAGAAGAGCCTTGAGGGAAACCAGACATAACTTCAGATTCTTCTGAAAAATATGGCCCCAGCTTAACCATCTGTCTTCTGTTGGTGAGAAATTACTTTAACCAAGAAAAGGCTGATCCGATCTCTGACATGCTGAATAAGAATCTCATGAGAGATGGTGTCGAAAGCTGCAGGTAAGTCTAAAAAAATAAATACAGCATTTTTGCCTGTGTCCAATATCAATTTTAAAGTATTTGCAACTTCCACCAAGGCAGATTCTGTGGAGTGCTTTGGACGAAACCGAGATTGCAGAGGGTGTAGTACATTACCTCTCTCTATAAAGGTGATTAGTTGGGGATTAACCAACTTTTCTATTATTTTGCCCAAAGCTAGCAACAATGAAATAGGGCGCAGGCTACTTAAGATAGTGGGCTCTATATGAGATTTCTACTTCAGGGTTTTGACCACAGCTAATTTCCATTCCCTCTGGACCTCTGCTGTTCTCAAAGAGTTGTTCAGTATCTAGTTTACCACTGGATTGCCTATATCCATGATCTTATCCCGGACGTGAGAAGGGCAGGGATTGTTAGGTGATCCAGATTTACACGTTAGAATCTCTTGGCAGGTTTGGGCCAGTGAAATGTATTGAAAAGCCCCTGATGTATAAATCCCTATATTCAATGAATCGTCTGTTTCTAGACTAGTTAAAGGAAAAGGCGGTCATTACATCCTTTTTTATAGAATCCTTTTAATGGCCTGTGCCTTGTCCACAAGTAGGATGAGATCCAATCACATAGGTTTTGGGAAGGAGGGATCTGCGTTACTATTGCTGTAGGTTTTAGAAAGACATTCAAGATCTCAAAAATGATATTTTGATCATTATGAGCTTCCTCATGAATCTCCAAGAAGCAGTCGCAAAGCCAATCATTCTGGCATTGGCTGTCAACTGTTTGGTTTTGTCAATGTGTGCTTTGTTTTACCATAAATTTTTATCAAATATTTTGTAGTGTCTACTCACCAATATTAAAAAATAAACAAATAAAAAATGGAAAGGGGCAACTTTTTTTGGTCTCCAAAAGCACAAATTGTCACACTAGTCCATATCAACGAAGAGAACTACTTTGTGTGTGAATATGCTCCATGTGAAACAGCAGCAATCCATCACTCACAGTGAGGTTAGCCAATGGTTGAAGTGGACTGACTCATTGCCCCATGCTGTATGCTGTAGTGGATAGGGGTATGACAATAACACAACAATAGAACACTTAATGAAGCAGGCTAGCTGAAAACCTATACAAGTAAGAATATATACCTAAAAAGAAATGGTAAAACAAAATCTCTACATGGAATTCTGACAACTGCTGGAGGGCAAAGGTAACTTTTCAGAAACACAGTTACGATATGAAAAGATTGTCCTAGAAAAAGAAATCACTACTATTAGACCTGATCTTCTTTCCGTGGCATTCCCCCAAACCTTTTGCCTTCACTCCAATTGTTTTGCTGGATTTGTTTTTGATGGCTTTAGTACTCTGTGCCTGTGAAAGTTACCACTGCTAACTAGAGCTTCTGCTCTCTCCTTCAAACATGTTACAGCTTGCATGCCCCCAATTTGATAATTTAATTTACTTGTAAGCCCCTATTAAATGCTGCTAGTGGTCCTGCAGTACTCAATGAGCCACCCAGTAAAGTAGCCATTTTCAAACAAGTCACAGGACTGCCACTGCAGCATGTAGTGCAATTTTAAACTGCAATTTCTACCATTTGAAAGAAAACATAAGTATAGTGCACTCAATTTTTCAACACAATTCCTCTTGCTTAAACAATACTTATAAATGTTAAAGGTGCTGTGCTGGATGGAATCCGGCCCTGATCCCGCAAATACTCTAAGAATAAGGTAGAGCCAAATAATGTGCTCTAGTCTCAGCACGCGCACAATGGGGCCCTAAGGCTGAACTGATTAACTTTGCTTACAAACAATATGGCAATTCAAAAGTCCATCCAAAAAGTCCAAAACTATTCAGTTTATTGGGCTTTGCTGAATATTCAGTTCATTCATCATAACAGATATTCCTTTGTATCATGACGTTCACCATATTATCTTGAAAAACACAAATGTTAAATCCCAATGGATTTCAGGTAAACACTCTTCATCAAGGGAACTGTGAAAAATATCATACAAATCAATCAGACATAAAATGTCACCAAACCACTGTAAACAATCATGCCCTAATATGCAGTGATGCATGCCTGAATGTTGCGTTCCGTGAATGTTTATGGTGAAAAAACTGAACTGCCAGCATGCAATGTGAAATATATCTAAACAAAGGTGCAGTGAGTACCACGCAATTTAACCTATCATTCAAGAAACTAAATATACACCAACGGTGCCAAAAAGTGAACCCATGGCATGGCATTTCGCGCCAAACTATGTCAGATGAACCCTCATGCACAAAATACAATCCACCAACTGAACTGTCAGCATGCAATGTGAAATATTTCTAAACAAAGGTGCAGTGAGTACCACGCAATTTAACCTATCATTCAAGAAACTAAATATACACCAACGGTGCCAAAAAGTGAACCCATGGCATGGCACTTCGCACCAAACTATGTTAGATGAACCCTCATGCACAAAATACAATCCACCAAAAAAAAAAAAACTACTCAGAACACTCACAAGAATTTAAATCTGTGGAGTAGAGCCCTGCAGTACTATAACCGGAACCAAAATACCGACACGACAAATGAAGAAAGCAGGGTTGACCTAAACAGAAAATCAACATTTGCGTAACCTGTGAGCAATATCAAAATATTTGCTATTAAAAAAAGGAGAACTCCAGTGACTCATAACTGCTAATGATGCCGCCACAAGTGCACCGTACCATAAAACTCATACCACTGCCAAAAACAACGAAGTGCTTAACAGTGATCAGGTAATCACAGTGATGTTAAAATCAAGTGTGCACCAAAATCAACTATAACCTAGTTAGTATGCTAATTTAACAGGATCCTGAAAACTGTCTGACATGTGCTTTGTAAAACTGTGTTAACAGGTTAAAACAGAAGACATATTTTTTAAATGCTCCATAGAAACATATGTGCTAAATGACCACTATGAGTTCAAAGATTGCTTGTCCCAATCGACATATGTTTTGCCAAACTACGTTAGAAGGATAAAACAGAAAAAACATTTTAAAAATGCTCCATGGAAAAATATGAGCCTAGTGATCAATGTGAGTTCAGTAGTTTACTTGAATAAACATTGTGACCCTTAGCAATTTTACATCCTAATTTCAACATACAAATCCCCCTGCATAAGTGATGTACCAAATATGCTTGACTGGTCAAAACTTCGAAAATATACACTTGAGTATAGTGACGTTCAACCCAAAAGAGTAACTTTCCCAAACAAGGTGATTGGGAAAACTGAAACATTGCCTAACATACTTAATAATAACTCCCTACACACAAAAATGTCATTGATAAATGTCCCTGTTAATGTCCTGATAGTACATAATGAACTTGCATCCCTACAAAAACAAGCCATTTCTAATTAATCATTTAGACCATGAGGCAAAAGACTATCCAAATATTTTATCCAAAAAGTTTTAAGTTGTGCTAGTCTTCTATGGTGGTTATTCACCTCTGAGTTAATCTTCACCACTTCCAAAATGATAAACCTCAATTGTGCTATTGAGTGTTTGTGTTCAAGCCAAAGCACCACCAAACAAGTGTTTTGTTCTTATTATGAATCATGCTCTTGTGCTCAGTTAATCTGATTTTGATTTTGTGTTCAGTCTTGCCAATGTACAAACAGCCACATGGAAATTGGATAGCGTAAATGAGATTTGTAGTGTTACAATCAGGAGTATGTCTTAGTATGACCAGTATCCAAGTTTTTGGACGAGCTATGACATTATCAACAATAACGTTATAACAATGTACGCAATTGAAATATTTCTGCATACCCTTATAACCCACTAAACCCTTCTTACTAGAAGAAGAAATAATCTCCTTAATGTTTTTAGAACGTGTAAACGCAAACAAGGGTTTTTCAGCAAAAAGACCTTTGAAATCCGATTCCGATTGAAGGCTCTCCCAACGTTTGTCGATGATGTGTTTAATGGTGTCAGATCTTGTCAAAAACTTTGATATGTACACCTCTCTGATTCTGTTAAAGAATATTTTGTACTGGAGAAGATTACCGCGATCCATAACAAAAGTTCTTTCCATGGCATTTTGCAAACTACGGCTAGGACATCCATGCTGTTTGTATCTGACTGCATATGCCTCCAATGTGGATTTTCAAGCAGTATCATCAAATGTAATCCTACAAATGCGAATGAATTATGAAAAAGGTAAATGGTGCTTCCGGGAAGATGGAAGAAAACTGCTGTACAGTAAGACGTTGTTGCGATATGGAGGTTTCTTAGATACACTAGTTTGCAAACCCAGCATTGATGCCTCAGTCCTAAAATCTAAAAAGATATATGGTGCTTGTTTATTGTGTGGGTAAATGAAATCCGAGAATTCTCCTGGTTTGAAAGATTTATTTACTGTTCTAAAAGTGATTTATGCCCTTTCCAAATCAAAAACATATCATCAATGAATCTACAGTAAAGCACTAGATGTTCAAGCCAACTTTTAGATGAAAATGCAGCCTTGTTCTCAAAACAGGCCATGAAAATGTTTGTGTAACTTGGTGCCACGGAAAAACCCATTGAGTTTCCATTCTTCTAAAGATAAAAGGTATTCTTCCATTGGAAATAACTGTGACATAAGCAAAAATTAAGTAATTCCCGAATTAAATTCTTACTCACCCATAAATCCTCTTGGTCTAATAAATTCCACTCCACCACTTCAATGTCCTCATTATGCGGTATGGATGTGTACAAGGAGGTCAAATCAATGGTACAAAACCAGGATAATAGGATTGGATGGTAGGCAAAAGTTTTAAAAAGTCTGTGGTATCTTGGATGTGCGAGTGCTACTTCTGAACTATGGGTTGAAGAAAGGTATCTAGAAAATTGCCCAATGGCTCATGTTAAGACCCACAGCTAGGCACAATGCTTCCTAAAGAAGGGTCAATGGGATTTGTATGCATTTTAGGCAGAATATATGTGCGAGGGTGATAAGGATGTTCAGTCCACCCTTGGTATTTTCTGAAATAAAGCCACATTCCAATCCTTTGTCAAGTATCGCACTGAGAGTTACTATGAACTGCAATGTTGGATCCCCATCTAATGGAATGTAAGCATTATGATCCTCCACGTGCGCTGAAACCTTCCTTTAATAATAATCTCGGACCATGACTACAAGGGCACTGCCTTTTTCAGCAGGTTGAAAAGTGAGAGTTTCATTGGTAGCCAAAGATGTTAGGATCCTGTGTGCCTCAGCAATTAAGTTGAGACCCTGCTACTTATGGAAATTTATGTGCTGAAATATTTTTTACTGAGTGCTTCAAACCAATTCAGTGATTTATGTGATATAGGTGGCACAAAAACACTCTTGGGTTTAAAATCTAAATACTCTGGCTCTTCTGGCAAAGGTTCAGTTGCAGATAAATTGTTGAAAAAATATCGCAATTGGAGTTTTTGCATAAATCTGTAAAACTTGACTTCACACTCTAGACTGTTAGAAAAATATGTAGGCACAAAAGACAAACCTTTGTTTAGCACAGCCCTTTGTGAGGGTGACAATTGAATGGATGAAATCTTCTTCACTAAATCTTTGTCTGGCTCCTGAGGTTCTTCCGACCTTCTCTCTCTTTGTGTTTTTCTTTCTCCCCTATGGGTTTTTCTTGGGAAACTGTATGTGACTTGTTGATTAATAAAGGTTCATTGTTGGCTGCTGGAATTGTGCCTGAAAAAGAACACTTGAGGACTGTTCCATTGAGGTGCTAGACTATCTTTCGCAGTAGCAACACTTTCTTCTGAAGAGGATGGCTGAGGTTTCCTGGCTCTCCTCTGTGCATACACTTCTGCCCAGGAGTACACCTTGTCCAATTTGTAATCAATGGTGTCACGCTTAAGCTTGCAAATCTTACGTTCCTGGGTTTCTTTAGTATATTCTTCTAATTTTTTATTAATCTCCTCTAGTGACACTTGCCAAGGATCCTCATCTAGCCTAGATTTTGAAGACCCTTGTAGTTCTTGAATTTCAGTTTCTAATTACTTAATAACTTGTGAAAGTTCCTCGATGAGCTATAATATAAAATCTAATGATCATTTGTTCAAAATTGCATACCATTTTGACATGAATTGTTTGTTGAACTTAAACAACGTGGGTTTGATATAAATCTGCAGATCTCAGGGATCCATTGGACTTTGTGGTATTGGATAAGAGTGGTGGCATGTAACCTTTGATTTAAGGCCTTTTTCATCAGATACTCTAATTGACACAACTGATGGGTGAGCAAACGCGTGGTTGATGAGCCATGAGCCCTGATTTCCTGTATGAGAGCATACATGTTTGCAGCTTCCTCTGCAGAATAAACTTTAGTTACCACTCTGTTTTCTGTAATATGTGAAATTTCTTCAAAATACATGATGAAATATGTTGGTTCTATGATATGATTAGAGCAGCAAATCAATTGAAAGAAAACGTAAATATTGTGCACTCAATTTTTCAACATGATTCCTCTTGTTTAAAAAAATACTTATAAATGTTAAAGGTGCTGTGCTGGACGGAATCCGGCCCTGATCCTGCAAATACTCTGAGAATAAGCTTGAGCCAATCAATGTGTGCGAGTCCCAGCACAAGCGACAATGGGGCCCGAAGGCTCAAACTGGTTAACTTTGCTTACTAACAATATGACAATTCACCAGTCCTTCCAAAATGTCCAAAACTATTCAGTTTATTGTGCTTCACTGAATATACAGTTCATTCATCAAAATAGATATTCCTTTGTATTATGAAGTTAACCATAATGTCTTGAAAAAAACGAATGTTAAATCCCAATGCATTTCGGGTATACACCCTTCATCAGGGGAACTGTGAAAAAAATATAATTCAAATCACTGAGACATGGAATGTCATCAAATCACTGTAAACAATCATGCTCTAATACACAGTGATGCTTACCTAAATGTTGCATGCTGTGAATGCTAATGGTGAAAAACATGAAATGCTTCTTACCAATCCAGAGAGGACTTGGCCTGGTAGTTCGGGCTGGACTGTTTCCATGTGGAGCAGGGTCAAGACTGATTTTTATATGGCTGGGTCCAAACTGGGGTGGCATGGTGAGCAAACAAATTCATGGATTGAACCCAGCTCTGTGACTGGGGGTGAATGTTTGATTAGTTCCGCATTCCGTCCATCATTTCTGTTTGTTTAGTTTTAGAATGTTGGCATTTTCTCGTCCTAACCATTGTGCATTCTGCCAGTGTCCTGTGTCACATGATTGTCACATGACTTTGATTGTCTCTGCTATTGGTGTCTGTGTATTGCTTTCAGATAGTAAAACAAAGGATGCTTAGGTGTGCACAGGATGGGCCATCCTGGCAGGATGACTAGGAAGGGCTGTACTCAGCCTCACTTACATTTCAAAGGAAAATAATTTGACACCAGGCCTGCCCTTTTGTTTGTTACACCAGACTTCTTGGAGCATTGACAGCTGAAGGGAAGACCTTTCAGAGCCAGATGTGAGGTAGGACAGTGTGTCCACCCACACACAAAGGCTGGCACCAGGAATATATATTGGATGTTCAGACAAACTGATCTGAACACCCCATGGCATATGGACATTGCAGAAGAAGGCATGTCATGTCGCTTGAGGACGGCTTTACTTTCAGAGATGGAAGACTGCACCACCCTACATCATCCCAGGCTAACATGTGTGGCTCCAAGGGTCAGCTGGCTGACCTCCTGTTTGAGATACAGGGATAATAAGCTCTAGAGGCATCTCTGCAATTATCTAGCTGACCTGCTGCAACTAGAACTGCTGGTCCTGCAACTGAACCTGCCTGAGCCCTGCTGGCCTCAGCTGGAGTGAGCTCCTGATCCCCAAGAGGTGCTCTCCAGGTTCTGGACTGTTGGCTGGCATCAGTATGCGCTGCTCCCAAGAAATAAAGGTGAAATTCTGAAGTTTGGGCTCTTTATGACTGTGAACAGGCCCCTCCATGGTGAGACTCTGTTGCTCATGACAATTGCCAATACAAAGCTCTGGTGAAGACCTGCTCTTGGTGCTACAGTGACCGCCAGTGATGATCGGCATTGCAAGATATGTACTTCATGTTACAGAACATCAGCCTCTGGTGTCCGCTGACCAGAAGCTCCAGCAATGACTGTCCCCCAGGCCTGACCAGCTCTTCACGTTACAACAACAGCCCACACCACCGAACCTGTTCTTCGCACTACAGCACTGACCATCTGTGACAGTCTCCCTGCTCCTTGCAGCCTCTTTGATAGTGTACAGTACTCTTTGACCACACTTTGAGACGTTAACTCTTCCAGCGGGAATAACCTGGTCCCTGTATCTGACCCACCTTCCATTATGGTTGAACTGAACTTGAGACTATCCTCTGGTTAAACACGACCAGATGACAGTGAGTGGTGCTTTGTGCTTTTAATCATTGTATTTAATAAAAACTTTGAAATTGCAGATCCCCGTTCTGCTGATTGGAATTTTTTGCTCTGGTATCATATACATATATATACATATACGGCGGTACCACACAATACAGTTTAGCATCAGCATTGTGGGACTGGCTGAAAAAAATGATTTGTCATTGCATAGCTTGAATTTTCAAAGAAATGCATCACACGCATCCTCTTAACGAATGTAGAAATTGGTTTTTAGAATGAAATGTTAAATGTTAATATTAGCAATTTATCAATCTGTTAAAAAAGTTTGTGTTCTGTCACTCCAGTATCAAATAAAGGGAGTGCATCCAAGTCACTCAGATGGTTCCTGTGGAAGTGGATAATTCTGAATGAATTCGTTAAATCTTGAAAACTCTACTGATAGTTCAAACATCTAAAATACTTTATTAAATTTAAAAAACAAGCTTAAGTTTAATCATCACAAGAATCATATTATAGCCACAGCTTCAAATATAGAAAATGCAACTATTGTTGCCACGGGTACAGACTTCGAAATTAATCAATATATGAGCTCATAGCATAACTCAAATGGCTGCAAAAACTTGTAAATGTATCAAAATATCAATGGAAAAACGTATTGTGTTACTAGCCAATCGATCAGCTGTATGTGTTTTCTGCTTTACTGAAGAGTCTAAGATAGGCACGACAGCTGAGTACCTCTGTTGAAGTACGGTGGAGATAAGCATGAAACATTAACATTCAAGGCAAAGTTAAAACAATACTGCGTGTTCTGAAAATGAGATCAGCATATTCAAACTGCACAATGTGTTATTAGAACTGGATATATGGGCAATAGTGGGATGCACCGGGTCGATGAGCATTGGGAGAGAATTGCCAACATAGACCAGATGGTGCGCTGACTGTGCCCCGGGATATTTCCTACCATTGGCACGAGCACATAAACCTGACAGCGTGTCAGTTCATCCAAATATAAAGGTCTGGGTGAATTTAGTGGACATCAAGGCCCTCATTCTGACCTTGGCGGGCGGCGGAGGCCGCCCGCCAAAGTCCCGCCGTCAGGTTACCGTTCCGCGGTCGAAAGACCGCGGCGGTAATTCTGACTTTCCCGCTGGGCTGGCGGGCGGTCGCCTTCAGACCGCCAGCCAGCCCAGCGGGAAAGAGGCTTCCACGATGAAGCCGGCTCGGAATCGAGCCGGCGGAGTGGAAGCTGTGCGACGGGTGCAGTTGCACCTGTCGCGTATTTCACTGTCTGCGCAGCAGACAGTGAAATACATGTAGGGGCCCTCTTACGGGGGGCCCTGCAATGCCCATGCCAGTGGCATGGGCACTGCAGGGGCCCCCAGGGGCCCCGCGACCCCCCCTACCGCCATCCGGATCTCGGCGGTCCGACCGCCGGGATCTGGATGGCGGTAGTGGGGGTCGGAATCCCCGCGGCGGTGCAGCAAGCTGCGCCGCCGCGGAGGATTCAATGGGGCCGCGGTACACTGGCGAGACCCCGCCAGTGGTGCCGGTCCGACCGCGGCTTTACCGCCGCGGTCGGAATCCCCATTGGAGCACCGCCGGCCTGTCGGCGGTGCTCCCGCGGTCCTCCGCCCTGGCGGTCAAAGACCGCCAGGGTCAGAATGAGGGCCCAAAGGCTGTTAACCAGTGCTCCAAATTGCAATAGTAATATTTGCTGCGCAAACTTTAGGAACATGAATGCATAGACAGTAGGCAAAGTTGAAAATCAAAAAAGAAATTAAATAAAATCTCACTTTAACAGTAAGTGAGGAATAAGACCCACACGTGGGTTTGATTGAGGGAATACCAAAATAATATTATTAACTGAATACAAACTGAAACCTGACAATTGCATAAAACACATGAGTAAGGGTATTAAACACAAACAGAAATAAACAAGTACACTCCTACAAACGTAGGCCCGTATTTATACTCCGTTTGCGCCGAATTTGCGTCGTTTTTTTCGACGCAAATTCGACGCTAAACTAACGCCAACTAACGCCATATTTATACTATGGCGTTAGAGGCGTCTAGCGCCAAAGTTCCCGGAATGTGCGTCATTTTTTAGCGTGAACCCCTTCCTTGCGTTAATGATATGCAAGGGAGGCGTTCCCGTCTTAAAAATGACTCCCAGGCCTTTACGTGGTATTTATACTCCCGGGCAAAAGAGACGCCCGGGAGTGGGCGTGGCTAAAAACGGCGCATTTGCGCCGCTTTTTAACGCCTGGGTCAGGCATGGCGTTAAGGGACAAGTGGGCTCAAAATGAGCCCAGAGTGCCCTCCCCTGCCCCCAGGGACCCCCCCTGCCACCCTTGGCCACCCCAGGAGGACACCCAAGGACGGAGGGACCCATCCCATGGACATTAAGGTAAGTTCAGGTAAGTATTTTTTTATTTATTTTTTGTGGCATAGGGGGGCCTGATTTGTGCCCCCCTACATGCCACTATGCCCAATGACCATGCCCAGGGGACAGAAGTCCCCTGGGCATGGCCATTGGGCAAGGGGGCATGACTCCTATCTTTACAATGATAGGAGTCATGTTGATGGGGGATGGGCGTCGAAAAAAAATGGCGCAAGTCGGGTTACGACGATTTTTTCGACGTAACCTGACTTGCCCCATTTTAAGACGCCCATACGCCATTTTCCCCCTACGCCGGCGCTGTCTGGTCTACGTGGTTTTTTCCCACGCAAACCAGGCAGCGCCGGTCTGATTGCGCCGTCTAACGCCATTCCATAAATACGGCGCCCGCATGGCGCTTCAGAATGGCGTTAGACGGCGCAAAAGTTTTTGACGCTAAACTGCGTTAGCGCAGTTTAGCGTCAAAAAGTATAAATATGGGCCGTAATGAGGAGGACGCAAAATCAGCACAGTGAGGGCCGTATTTATACTCTGGTTGCGCCGAATTTGCGTCGTTTTTTTCGACGCAAATTCGACGCTAAACTAACGCAAACTAACGCCATATTTATACTATGGCGTTAGACGCTTCAGGCGCCAAAGTGCCCGGAGTGGGCGTCATTTTTTAGCGTGAACCCCTTCCTTGCGTTAATGATATGCAAGGGAGGCGTTCCCGTCTTAAAAAATGACTCCCAGGCCTTTACGTGGTATTTATACTCCCGGGCAAAAATGACGCCCGGGAGTGGGCGTGGCCAAAAACGGCGCATTTGCGCCGCTTTTTAACGCCTGGGTCAGGCATGGCGTTAAGGGACAAGTGGGCTCAAAATGAGACCAGAGTGCCCTCCCCTGCCCCCAGGGACCCCCCCTGCCACCCTTGCCCACCCCAGGAGGACACCCAAGGACGGAGGGACCCACCCCAGGGACATTCAGGTAAGTTCAGGTAAGTATTTTTTTTTTTTTTTTTAATATTTTTTTTGGGCATAGGGGGGCCTGATTTGTGCCCCCCTACATGCCACTATGCCCAATGACCATGCCCAGGGGACAGAAGTCCCCTGGGCATGGCCATTGGGCAAGGGGGCATGACTCCTATCTTTACAATGATAGGAGTCATGTTGATGGGGGATGGGCGTCAAAAAAAAATGGCGCAAGTCGGATTACGACGATATTTTAGCGTCAACCTGACTTGCGCCATTTTAAGACGCCCTAACGTCATTTTTTCCCAACTCCGGAGCTGCCTGGTCTACGTGGTTTTTTTCCACGCACACCAGGCAGCGCCGGTCTGATTGCGCCGTCTAACGCCATTCCATAAATACGGCGCCCGCATGGCGCTTCAGAATGGCGTTAGACGGCGCAAAATTTTTTGACGCTAAACTGCGTTAGCGCAGTTTAGCGTCAAAAAGTATAAATATGGGCCTGAGTGCTTTGACAAACTGCTTGTGGTATAGCACTTGAGATAAAGTATTGTTGCAGTGCAAACATTAATAAAATTGTGACATTAAAACATAGTGTGAAATAACATATAATAAAAGGTTGTTTGGAAATCATGTATTAATAAATAAAAACGTGTAACTGACATGATGGACACCATAAACAACATGCATATTATTATGAAAATAACTGTCTAATGAAATTATATTTTGTTTATTCATAATTAAATGTACTGAAAGATGAATATTAAAATGTACTAAAAGGATTAATAGTTTAAATGTTATGAAATGTTTTATTCATCATGTTTTAGCGTTAGGTTTTAAAAGGCCTCACGTTTTAGTAATTTTCCAGAGGCAATGTTTTGAAATGTTAATGCTGCAAAATATGTTTCTTTAAGCAGCCTGTGTGACTTGCTCACTGTGGAAAAATTATGTTGTTATGTTGCAACATTTGACTGTCTTCCTGGGATGAGATAGTGTGTACCCCGGAAAATACTCTTCAGTGTTCATGTATAACCTGCAGCAATTGTATTTTACTGTGGTAACTGGTGACTACATTGAGAGATGATAAGCCAATCGGAAATGCAGAAAATGAAGAAAAGATACTTCTGAAATGTTAAAAAAGTTAATTGGCTCTGACCTAAACCACATCATAGTCTGACCAATAGAAACTTAGTTGCTTTCTAGGACTTGAATATGACAAAATTCAGGTGATGTCAGTTGAGACTTTCTTTTACTCTGCTAGTGAAATGACGTGTGCCTGTTTCTTAGCACTTTGCCTATGATTTTGTCAGTTCAGATACATTAAGGCCAAACATTACCGAACTGTTCCCTATTATGTCATTGCACAATGATGAAGATGAGAAGATGCTCCAATGACGAAGACACCTCAGCTTGCCGATCCATTTGGGAGAAGTATAACCAAATGTGCATTTGTTTTTCTTAACAATTTTTATGTTTTCTCTCTCTAGAAAACCCAACCGCTATTTTTGGTTAGCGCATTAGTCAGATGTTTTCCAGATTAATTTTTGTCTTCTTTTCTTTTTGCATGAAGCCCAAACATGCTTATCGAATTAGAGAAATAGTTATGGATGCCAGATTCTAAATTCAACTGTTTCATATAAATTGATTGTAAACAATTCATCTGTGTTAACTAAATGTATTCTGTGTAAAGGAAACAAGGCAACCAGGGCACTCCTAAGTCATGGATCCGAGATAAGTAGATTTGTAAAGGAATTTATTGGTAAACCTCAGTGGTGAAAACTTAATATTTATACAGCAATATTAGCGTCCATATGTTATGACGAATGCATGAAATTCGGTAACAGCCAACACGTGTTTCGTCCTCAACGGACTTCTTCAAGGCTCAGGGACTAAGCTGTAAGGGGGACCAAATTGTTTCCGTTAAAGTTCTACGTGAGAATTCAGGGAGACCAAAGGGTTCTCCATCATAGTAACGGGGTCCCTTTTTAATCCAGGAAAGAATGATTTCTAGGAAGCTAGCAAGCTATCATGTAGAGTGTATCCGTAGTGTAGGAAATACACTCTGAAGGCGGCCTTGGTAGAACCAGTCTGTGAATATTGAGCCGTGTTTCCCCAGGTTCCGGGAAACTGCACACCGGTATGTGTGCTCAGTCGACAGCGCGTGCTAACGCTGCCGTTTTCAATCTGAAAATTGAAAATTACTACGGATACACTCTACATGATAGCTTGCTAGCTTCCTAGAAATCATTCTTTCCTGGATTAAAAAAGGACCCCGTTACTATGATGGAGGACCCTTTGGTCTCCCTGAATTCTCACGTAGAACTTTAATGGAAACAATTTGGTCCCCCTTACAGCTTAGTCCCTGAGCCTTGAAGAAGTCCGTTGAGGACGAAACACGTGTTGGCTGTTACCGAATTTTCATGCATTCGTCATAACATATGGACGCTAATATTGCTGTATAAATATTAAGTTTTCACCACTGAGGTTTACCAATAAATTCCTTTACAAATCTACTTATCTCGGATCCATGACTTAGGAGTGCCCTGATTGCCTTGTTTCCTTTACACTTTGTTTATTACAGCGCGGGACATAGGTGGCTCTCTCGTAGTGCCGCCAGTGTCTCTGTGCACCCTGAAACCTGTGGTGGTTGGGTTTTCTTACCAGGTTGGCACCCTCCACATGATTGCACTTTTGATTTGCTACTCTGGACTTACCTGTATCGGATGTGCGACGTTTAATATCAACCACCTTATGGAATAAAAAAAACAAAAAAAGTTGATTGATTATAAATGTATTCTGTGTCTATCATACATGGTATTCTTTTGATATTTTGCATGGTGGTTCTTGAATGCTTAATGATAAATATTTTATCTAGGTTAAGATTCTTTCGAAGATTTAAATGGCCTGTATTGTTTCTGTACTTCTATCATTTGGTCTTGAGTTTGATTTACGTGATCCTAACATTGTTAATTTAACCCCTTCATTGCCAGGCCTTTTTTTGGCTATTTGTGGCAGTTCGCGCTTAGGCCCTCATAACGTTTTGTCCACGTCAGCTACCCACGCCAAATTTGCGTCCTTTTTTTTCCAACATCCTAGGGATTCTAGAGGTACCCTGAGTTTGTGGGTTCCCCTGCAGGAGACCAAGAAATTAGCCAAAATACATCAAAAATTTGGTTTTTGTTTCAAAAAAAGGGAAAAAGGGATGCAGAAGAAGGCTTGTGTTTTTTTCACTGAAAATGGCATAAACAAAGAATTTGCGGTGCTAAATTCACCATCTTACCAGCTTTCATGAACAGATGGACTTGAATTATAAAACCACAGTTTTCAACACAATTTTGGCGTTTTACTGGGACATGCCCTACTTTTACTATATTTTGTGCTTTTAGCCTTCTTCCTGTTAGTGACAGAAATGGGTGTGAAACCAATGCTGGATCTTGGACAGCTAAACATTTCTGAAAAGTAGACAAAATTCTGAATTCAACAAGGGGTCTTTTATGTAGATCCTACAAGGTTTTCCTACAGAAAATAATAGCTGAAATAAAACAAATATTGAAATTGAGGTAAAAAAACAGACATTTTTCTCCATGTTTTACTCTGCGCCTTTTTCTTGCAATGTCAGATTTTTGAAAGCAATATACCATTTCGTCTGCTGGACTCTTGTGGTTGTGGGGATATATAGGGCTTGTAGGTTCATCAAGAACCCTAGGTACCCAGAGCCAATAAAGGAGCTGCACCCTGCAATGGGTTTTCATTATATACTGGGTATACAGCAATTCATTTGGTGAAATAGGTATCAAGAAACCTTTGTATTTCCAAAATGGGTACAAGATAGGGTGTTGAGAAGCAGTGATTATTTGCATATCTCTGAATTCCGGGGTGCCCATATTAGCATGTGAATTACAGGGCATTTCTCAAATAGACGTCTTTTTTGAAAACTGCCTTTCATTTGGACGGAACAAATGAAGAGAAAGACAAGAGCCAATAACACTTATTCTGCTATTTTTTGTTTCCCCAAGTCTCCCGATAAAAATGGTACCTCACTTGTGTGGGTAGGCCTAATACCATCACATTTTTACACTGAAAACTGACGTTTTTTTTTTAAGTGCCTAGCTGTGGATTTTGATCTCTAGCACAGCCGGCACCTAGGGAAACCTACCAAACCTGTGCATTTTTTTAAACTACACACCTTGGGGAATCCTTTGCAAACCTCAAAATTTGGCCAAAAACACTTTTTCCTCAAATTTTGGTGACAGAAAGTGCCGGCATCTGAGAGGAGCCACAAATATCCTTCCACCCAGCATTTCCCCACATCTCCTATAAAAATGGTACCTTACTTGTGTGTGTAGGCCTAGCGCCCACGACAGGAAGTGCCCTAAAACACATCATGGACGCATCACATTTTCCCAAAGAAAATAGACCTGTTTTTTGCAAAATGCCTAACTGGGGATTTAGGCCTCTAGCTCAGCCGGCACCTAGGGAAACCTACCAAACCTGTGTATTTTTTAAAACTAGACACCTAGGAGAATCCAAGATGGGGTGACTTGTGGGGCTCTCACCAGGTTCTGTTACCCAGAATCCTTTGAAAACCTCAAAATTTGGCCCAAAACACTTTTTCCTCACATTTCGGTGACAGAACGTTCTGGAATCTGAGAGGAGCCACAAATTTCCCTCCACCCAGCGTCCCCCCAAGTCTCCTGATAAAAATGGTACCTCACTTGTGTGGGTAGGCCTAGCGCCTGCGAACAGAAATGCCCCATAACACAACAACGACACATCACATTTTCCTAAAGAAAACAGACCTGTTTTTTGCAAAGTGTCTAGCTGTGGATTTTGGCCTCTAGCTTAGCCGGCATCTAGGGAAACCTACCAAACCTATGCATTTTTTTAAACTAGACACCTAGCGGAATCCAGGATGGGGTGACCTGTGGGGCTCTCAACAGGTTCTGTTACCCCGAATCCTTTGCAAACCTCAAAATTTGGCCAAATGACCACTTTTTCCTCAAATTTTGGTGACAGAATCTTATGGAATCTGAGAGGAGCCACAAATTTCCCAGTGTTCCCCCAAGTCTTCCAATAAAAATGGAACCTCACTTGTGTGGGTACGCTTAGTGCATGCGAAAGGAAATGCCCCAAAACACTATGTGGACACATCAAAATTATCAAATACTAAACTACCTGTTTTTGCGGGGAGACCAGTGTTTTCGGTCCTGGGTTCAGCAGCCATATAGGGAAAACTACCAAATCCAAACATTTCTGAAAACTAGACACCCAAGGGAATCCAAGGAGGTGTGACTTGCGTGGATCCCCCAAAGTTTTCTTACCCAGAATTGTCAGCAAACCTCAAATTTAGCTAAAAAAAACACATTTTTCCCACATTTCTGTATGGGATCACTGCACTGGTGCAAATTTCCTACCACCCAACGTTCCCCTCACTCTCCCAGTAAAAATGATACCTCACTTGTGTAGCTGGGCCAAGTGCCTGAGACAGGGAGGAGCCAAACACATGACGAAATTGAGAAGGAACCAAAGCGGGTCCAAAAGGGAAGTTTGAAAAAAAAAAAATTTAGGCTGACAAGAGGGGCAGAATTTTTATAGGTATAGATGAAACAATGCTGGGTGGTAGGAATTTTGTGGATTCCTGCAGATTCTGGAAGGTTCCATCACAGAAATGTGGGAAAAATGTGTGATTTCCAGCAAAGTTGGAGGTTTGCAGGGCATTGTAGGTAAGAAAATGGTGCAGGGTGCATGTGAAGCGCACTACCCTGGAATCACCCACATGTTTATTTTTAAGATGAGTCTAGGTCTTGTGGATTTTTCTACATGGCAACGTCCCAAAGTCCAAAAAGTGCAGGCCTCTCCATTCAAAGTGGGGCGATTTTAAGAGTTAGCCAAGCTCTCATGGCCCAAATGTAAAACCAGAACCCAAAATAATCAAATGTCCTCTTGCTTGCCATGGGATAAGATGTTTTAGTGTGCGCGAGAGAGCTGAAAGACTGGTACCCCGTTCAGTTGAGGTGGGGGCATAACCATGCCTATACTAGTTGGTAGCCACCACCCCACTTTTTTCTTTTTAATTCCCTGGCATCTAGTAGACTTTCTGCCCACCCGGGGTGTGGATTGGGGGTAATTGCCCAATCTGCCCACTGGTGGACAGAACAGCTTTGGCCCCATTTATTTGAGGTGAAATAAATATAGCCATCCCCCACCCTCTTATTTTGAAAAACAATCTTCCCTGGTCTCTGGTGGGCTTTCTGCCCCCGCTTGGGGGCAGAAGGCATTTCAAAAATAGCAGATATGGCCAACAGTAATGTTCCCCCATGGGGAGCTATCCTTGCCAAGGGGCTGCCCCACAAACAAAACACACACATGTACACACACCAATCCCTGGTGCCTAAGTGGTTTCTGCCCCCCCAGGGGCAGATTGGCCTAATTACAGTAGGCTGATCTGCCACCAAGGGGGATAGAAATGGCCTACAACAAATTTGCCCCCCAGGGGACTAACCCTTGCCTAAGGGGTCGCTCCCCTCACGTGAAACTGACAAAAAAAAATCCCTGTTGTCTAATGGTTTCTGCCCCCCTTGCCTAAGGGGTCTCTCCCCATATATAAAACAATAAAGTAAACAAAAACAAAATATATCCCTGGTGTCTAGGGGATTCTACTCCCCCTGGGGGCAGATCGGCCTAATCATAATAGGCCGATCTGGCCCCAGGGGGGCAGAAAAGCCCTAAAAATATTGTGCTTCCCTGGAGAGCAGCCCTTGCCCAATGGGCCGCTCCCCTTACACATAAATATATATATTTTTTAAATCCCTGGTGCCTAGTGGGTATTTCTGCTGCCCTATCATATCGTCTTTCCATTCCTTTCATGCCTCTGCCTGCCCTCTCCGCCCGAGCGGAAGAGAAATGCTTTGCATTTCTCTCCCCGCATCGGGAGGTGACCTCTGATGAGGTCAGCACGGTATCACATGCTGACGTCATCAGACGTCACTGAGAGGGATCAGGGGGGCAGGGTGGAAGGGGGAGCGATTCCCCTTCCATCCCTGACGGGGAGTGTCAGCCGGGTGCAGGACAAGCTGAGCTGGTCCTCGACACACAGCAACCATGGCCGAGGGCGAGCCCAGCTCGTCCAAGGCACCTGAGGGGTTAAAGGGCAATAAATGCTTGAATTTTATTAAACCGGTGTGGTGATTCATGGGCACATAGGTCATGGTGAATATAAATTACTGACTCCAATATTGAAAGTGATGTTTATTGATTTGATCTTATTAATGAAGGCTGGACACACCCACAATTTTGGTAGCAGAGGTAGTTATGTCCCAGTAGGAGGCTATTGTCCCGCTTTTATTACTTATATGTTATTTATATACAATTGGGATTTTTGGTTTTACCAGTGCATGTTGAAATTTTGACTTTTTGAAAATTTGAAATTTGCCAATGCTTGTCTGAATGAAATTCGGTTTTGCCAATGCTTGTTTGGAGATGTTCCCAGTGTTCTTAGTGTGATTTGTGTTTGGGATAGGATTTGCGCTTGCACTGTTTTAGGAAATTGCAGGTGAATTGTGATGTTTGACAGAAAATATGAGTTTGTGTACTCCAATGTAGTTTGGTAGGGAGTGTGAGTACTCCAAAGGGTGTATGTAGGGAAGTCGTCATACTTCAATTGCATGTGACCCTTTGTGCTAACAAATTGCCCACGTGGTTGTCGGTATACGGATCCTGTGTGGTCTAAGACTCTGCAGTATTGTTCACGTGTAGCAGACACTTGGTTGTTGTGTAATTTGTCTGTTTAGTTGGTCAATCAGGCATTGTTGACAAATAGTATTCCTAGAGTGCGTGTCAAAGGGAATGTTAGTTTGACAGATATTGGTGATTCCTGAGTGCACAAGGAGGATCTAGTATTAGTCAAGAGTAGAATTTGTTGGTCAAATTTTACTCGCGAATCAGAGAAAACAAAGATCAAATGAGTAGTTGTCAGAGCTAAGAGCTGCAATCAAAATATTCTGAGAGCTTCCTAAGTGATTGTGTCCCCTGCATGTAATAAGCAGACAAGCTCCTGTGTTGATTTTTTCTTTAGTGCTTTGCAATATTTGCATTAGTTTTCATGTGAACCGAGTTTGTAAGACGAGTCTGCAAGACTTTGTCAGCCACTGTGCTTGTGAGTGTGACATCACTAGGTCCACGCTGAGATATGTCAATTATTGAGAAGGAGTCGCAAACGGATTGGTGGACAACCGTGAAGTGTTATTGGTTGAGAGAGGCAAGTAAAAAGGATTTTGGGATTGAATTACTTCCTGTTTTCAATGGAAACTGTAGGTTTAAGCCTGATTAAAGTAAAAATGAAATGTTGCAAAGTGTTGATGAGTGCGCCTAGGGGAGATGCTTTCATTCCAGGAAGAGTAGGAGAAATTGCTCCGCTAGAAGGTACACCTGCATATATCGTAATTGAAGAGGAAGGTACAGCAGCATGTATTTGGTTGAAACAATGGTGCAAAATTACAGTGAAGGAAGGGAGCTTAGCGTTTCATGCCTATGGAACTTTTACCATGAGAATTTTAGAAAATTTGAGGAGAGTGCTGTATGAGATAAAACCTCCTCCGAGACCAACACAATTTGAAGCTTTAGCCATTTGGGAGTTAGTGGCCAAACAACAAGAGAAATTCAAATTTGAAATTTTGAGAAAAGTTGAGAAGAATTTTTTAGAGGCAAGATGGGACAACTGAAACTTTGCAAGGTATTAAAATGTTTCCTGCAGTCACACAAGAGAAAGAGAGCAGTGTCAGGCAAAAGACAAAGAAAAAGAATAAGTACTCTTGTGAATAAGAGTAGTCAAATTCAGATGAGGCTAGGAAATCACTGACATGATGATGACTCAGATGATGATGAATTTATGAGGCAGTTACTGAGAAGTCGTCCTCCCCCATATGCAGCACAAGAGACAAGTTCAGGTATCAGTCCTGGTCCAAGTGCTCCAGTATCAGCTGTAGTAGCAGAGTCAAGTACAGGTTGCAACTAAAGTTCCTGCTATTTCTGTAACTCAGACACCTATGATTCAGACCATAGGACAGCCTATAGTCTACCCCACAATTCCTGTTGTAAGTTCTGCACCGAGCATGACAGGGCCAGCAATGCCATCATCAAAGATATTGCAGATTTATCAGAAACCAATGATGGTTCAAATTGAATCTGCACCTAATCCAATGGCTCCAGTGCAGGTTCAGACAACAATGTAACAATGTCACAGTCAAATTCTTCAATGCTTTCAGGTCAGAGTTCGGGAGTAATTTAATTGAGAAATCAAAATGTTCAATCAAGTCCAGAATCATTAACAGTACCTGTCACTATTGGTCCTGTTGTACAATTGTTCTCCAAAGGAAATTATGAGAGTAGTGCACCAAGTATTTTTCATTCAAATGCAGAAATGGAGAGATTGAGGCCCATATTTATACTTTTTGATGCTAAACTGCGCTAACGCAGTTTAGCGTCAAAAAATTTAGCGCCGTCTAACGCCATTCTGAAGCGCCATGTGGGCGCCGTATTTATGGAATGGCGTTAGCCGGCGCTAGCAGACCGGCGCTGCCTGGTGTGCGTGGAAAAAAACACGTAGACCAGGCAGCGCCGGCGTAGGGGGAAAATGGCGTTAGGGCGTCTTAAAATGGGGCAAGTCAGGTTGAGGCAAAAAAATCGCCTCAACCCGATTTGCGCCATTTTTTTCGACGCCCAGACGCCATTTAAATGACTCCTGTCTTAGTAAAGACAGGAGTCATGCCCCCTTGCCCAACGGCCATGCCCAGGGGACTTATGTCCCCTGGGCATGGTCATTGGGCATAGTGGCATGTAGGGGGGCACAAATAAGGCCCCCCTATGCCACCAAAAAAAAATTTAAAATATAAAAAATTATACTTACCTGAACTTACCTGAATGTCCCTGGGGTGGGTCCCTCCATCCTTGGGTGTCCTCCTGGGGTGGGCAGGGGTGGCAGGGGGGGTCCCTGGGGGCAGGGGAGGGCACCTGTGGGCTCATTTTGAGCCCACATGCCCCTTAACGCCTACCCTGACCCAGGCGTTAAATAGTGGCGCAAATGCGGGGTTTTTTGACCCGCCAACTCCCGGGCGTGATTTTTGCCCGGGAGTATAAATACGACGCATTTGCGTCGCCGTCATTTTTTTAGACGGGAACGCCTTCCTTGCATCTCATTAACGCAAGGAAGGCGTTCACGCCAAAAAATGACGCTATTTGCCCATACTTTGGCGCTAGACGCGTCTAACGCCAAAGTATAAATACGGCGTTAGTTTTGCGCCGAATTTGCGTCGAAAAAAACGACGCTAATTCGGCGCAAACGGAGTATAAATACGGGCCTCAATGTTACTACAGGAGACATATCTCCAATGAATCAGACTTTTGAAAAGACAGGTCCACTGACTGACTTAAAATATCCTAGGACTTCTCAGAATTTGGAAAGGTCAGATTTGAATTTTGATGACTCCTGAGACTCTGTGTATTACTCCACAGTGTGCCAAATGTAAATAATAATGTCTCAGTACAAGGTGTGGCCGCTCAGCTGTTAACAGACTGGCTGAAAAAAATAAGAGGAGTGAAAACAAATGCTGAAGGGGGAAATTCAGTGAACCTAGCAAGACTTACATTAGAATTAAATGAAATGATTGAGGGAACATTTGAGTTAAATAGAATTGACTCATATAATGAAGATGAGTTATGTTTCATGTGTAAAAATGTTGCAAACAGAGCAAGGTTAGTACACTAGAAAGTGGCAGAGCTCACAGAGAAATATGAAGTAGACACTGGGAAATCAAAGCCACTGAAAATAAGTTATAAATTAGAATTTTATTCAAAAGATATTGAGAAGATGTGAATATAGGGAATGGATTCATATTAAAGAATTAATTCAGAATATTCAAACATGGGGAGCATTAGATACATGTTAAAGCAGATGGATAAAGAAAAGAGATCAGAAGTAAAAAGAGTCTGCAAATTCAAATGTTAATGTACAGCAGACTGACAATCTAGTAAATATATTGTCAATGGAAGAAATTAGTGGAGGGAATTATGTACATGTCCCTTGAAGCAGAAGTGATATTTGAGATTGAGAGAGAAACCAATAGAGTGGTACCAGCAAACAGATAGATTTGTAAAAGCTTCAAAAATGACTGTGGGAGGATTTACATACTTTATTAGAAATAGTGGTTCCAGCTGATTTGTGGGTTGAATGCAAAAGGAGCGTTGACTGGCCAACAAGAGAACCTCCATGAGATCCAGTTACAGGTTCACCATCTGCTGATGTAATGAAATACTATTACAAAGTGATAGAGTTTTTGAAAATGAGAATTTCTCCTTAAAGTGTTGATTGGCAAAGAATCAGTAGAAGAGCACAGGAAGCAAAAGAATCAGTACATGCGTATTATGAGAGATTGCTGCAAGCATTTAAACATTACAGTGGTACAGAAACAATTGAGCCCAAAGATATGATTCATTTTGTGTTTAGATTTGTTGAAGGGTTGAAACCTGAAATTAGCCAGATGCTTAAGAGTAATTTGATTTGCTGGCAATGAGGTATTGCAGTTTGCTAAATACTGTAGTGAATAGATTTAAATGAAGCAGAAGAAATTGAAGGAAAAAGTGATGCTGTCACAGATTAAAGCAGCACAATCAGGAATGCAGGGAATTGTTCCACAACAGGGAATCATGCAAGTATTTCAAAATCAGGGACAGGCAAGAGGTAGAGGCTGTGGTGGAAATAGAAATAGAAACCGTGGCATCGATTTGAATGCTATTGTTAATCCAGGTCATATGCAGATAATGACAAGGATGTTACCTTGTCACGCTTGCGTGGGCCTCAGGCATTGGAAACATGAGTGTCCAATGATGGTACAGGAAGGTGTTGCTACGCAGATCAATGAAAACAATATTTTTCAAATTTGACGGGACCGAGAATGAGAGGTCCTAATTTAAATGTCCAGAATAATAGTAATCAAACACAGATTCCTCAGCAAATGCAAAGTCCCCAACTGATGCAACAGATACAGGTGCCACGTTTTCAGGTGCCATAGTCACAGCAAATGCAGCCCCAAATGCAAAAGATACCAAAGCAACAAATACAGATACCTCAAGCTAAAATGGTACAGCTGCAGATGATGCTTCCTTAGCAGAATACAGGTCAAAAAGTATATCAAAGTAATGACATGGTGCAATAGTTCACGTTCCACAGTGAGGATGAATCGAATGTTGAAGAGATGAGTGAAAGTTTGTATGAAGAAGAATGTGTGTTAGCAGCTTCATTAGAAGTGAATCAAAAGGGTCCTTATGTAAATGGAAAAGTAATGGGTCCTCAGGTTTTATTCCTAGTTGATACAGGAGCTACACGCTCTACAGTAAAACCTGCAGAAGTTCCCAACGTGCCACTTTCTGGGAAAACAGTGCAAATTGTACTGGAGATCGAGGGCACTTGTTGATGTCTTTTATGAAAAGAGTCTTGTAAAGTAATGACCGTACAGCCGACACGTGTTTCGCCCCCGAGTGGTGAGTTCACCTGGGGCTTTTTCAAGGCTACTGGTAATCATAGATCAGAAAGGTAATCAAACTTGATGCTATCTAATATAACGGGCTGAATCCCATGTGTGTTTCGTGACGTTCTAGTCCTGCGCCATGTTACATAAATGATCTTTTCTTCTTTTTGATGGTTACCATCAACAAGTGCCCTCGATCTCCTGGCCCAAAGGAGTATCAATAAATATATCTGGATATGTAATTTTGACTCGGAGTATTAATCTCACACCATAACTGAATTACAAATCCAAATTCTTACATAAAGAGGGCTCTCCACGTTTCTTATCATATGTAGTTTGTTTTGGGGCAAACTGGTCCACAGCCCCCTCCTGACAACCCACTATGAGGTACTTTACACATTGCTTCTGAAGTTAAACCTGCCTGCTAGTGCCAAGTGTAGGAAAGTACCCTCTTTTTGGCATGTTACCCCCATTTTCTGACTGATGTCAGTGTGTTTGACTGTGCTCACTGGGATCCTGCTAACCAGGACCCCAGTGATTATGCTCTCTCTCCTCTACATTTTGTTACTGCATACTGGTGACCCAGTATTTCACACAGATGGTGCTCTCCTTGCATAATACAGTCTACACCAGTTCCGGGACCCCCAGTCCCTGCTCTGGTGTGAAACTGGACAAAGGAAAGGGGAGTGACCCCTCCCCTGTCCATCAAAACCCCAGTGGGGCTCAGAGCTCCTCCAGAGGGTCCCTGTGTTTTCCCACCTTGGATTCCAAGATGGCAGGGAACTCTGGGAGCATCTGAGTGGCCAGTCAGAGCCCTCCCCTGATAGTTGCTTACCTGTGTAGCTGGCCAATCCCCCTTTCAGGGCTATTTAGGGTCCCTCTCGTGGGTGGTTCTTCAGATTCAGACTGCAAGACTCCAGCAGGAATCCTCTGCATCCTTTACTTCACCTTCTTCCCAAAGAATCTGCATCTGGATCCTCCAGGAACTCTACAACTGCAACAAAGAAGCGAAAATGACTTCTGCAACATTGTGTCTTCAGCTCCTGCCAGCAACTGCAACTGTTTCCGCAGGGAGCACATGCATGCAGGGTCATTGAGTCAAGGAGTGTGAACTGTGACCATGAGCATGTGTGGGCATTTGTTGAGTCTGATGTTTATAGTCCACTGCTGTTGATATGGTGTCAGTCTACATGACTTTCTCCGTCTGTCTGTGTCATCCATGCAGGTCAATACCTATCAGAAAAAGGGGATATGGCGTGCCATCGCCAACCATGTGTGGACCTTGAGAGTCCATAGCCGGCGGAGCACCCATTGTCGCACGTGGTGGGATGACCTGAGATGCTGGGCCCGGAAGACCGTGGAAGCCTAGTTGGTGATGTCATCCCAACCAGGGAAGAGTGCCCGTTGGATCCTGACCCCCATAATGGCCCGTATTTTGGCGGTGGCCTAACCTGAGGTGGATGCCCGTTTGATGGCAGCACAGCAGCCAGACTGTATCCTGGGACTTGGCAGGCCTTAAATGGGATTGGGTGCCTCACTGCAGGCAAAGTAACATTGTCGTTTATGCTACTTGTTTATCGACAATTAGAAATGGGTGTTAGGCACCCTGGCAGAGTATCTATTATAGATGTGTGTCCATACTTTACAGTCAGTGGATGTACATCTCCCATTTCCATACCTCTCAATGTCTGTAATGTAGAGATGCACTAATGACATAGGAACCTGTGTGACTCCCTCCTGGCCATACAATGGATGTAAGTATTTGTATCACCCAAAGCATTGTGCATGACTAGCTCCATCCATCTCCATTAGTGGCTCTGATGTGTCAATCCACTCCCATCTGTGTAGCCTACCTGTATAAGCTACAGTGTGACTCTTTTTATCACTAAGACTATATACATCATGTACTGTACCTCGTATTGACAGATTGTGAGGCTGGCATTACAGTTCCACCACATGAATGGCCTTCATGTGACAGTAGTAGTGGCCTTATAGCTGACCAGGCATATGTAGGTGATCTGCTGACTGTAGGGCATGTCTAGGTAGCAAACCTGGGATACTTATACATGCTGAATATTTGAGGCCTGATTGCACAGATGGTGCATTTCTAAGAGTTATACCTGTGGGGATGTGAGCTTTAAACCTATGGGATGGTACCAGATGAGGTAAGTGCCCTAGGAGATCCCTAATTTATCACCATGGTGTATTTAATGCATGTATGACAAAGCGTTAGCAATTCCTATGCTGCAATGCTAAGCAACTGCCTACATCATGTTGCAATGGTAATTTGGGGCACATCTGGTGGTCTATGACTATTACAGCTTGATGTGGGTAATAGGTAGTGGCAGATTAGGAGTTTGTTTGGTATAGCATGACACATGGCATGTTGATGTGATTCACATTTTGTATTCAGTCTCCTCAAGCTGCCTTATGTGGTAGTGGGATGTGTAATTGGTGTACAGCCAGTGGTGTTTGTCCATGTGTGCCTCATGAATGCAAATATTTCCCCTCTGAGATGTGTGTTGTTAGAAATGGGGCCTTTGGTTGGCAGTCAGGTTTCCCTCTGTCCAAGCAAGTACCCCCAATCTAGTCAGGGTAAAGAAGAATCACCCTCAGTTAACCACCGCTCACCCCCTCAGTAGCTTGGTGTAGGAGGCTGGCCCAGTTTGTAGTGGGTACCTAAGGTTATGCCTTATTTGTGAAATGTAGACAGTGTTCTAGCAGCTTAGGCTGTCTAGAGGTAGCTGTATCAGAGCAGGTTAGGCTCAACTAGGAGACGTGCAAAGCTCCTGAAATACCACTATAGTTACACAGTACTTATTTACAATAAAAGACAATACTCAGTGTTACCAAAAATAAAGATACTTTATTTTAGTGACAGAAGGACAAAAATATCTCAGAGGCAATACTCCTTCTGGAGGTAAGTATTATACACAGTATATACACCAGTAACCAAAATCAGGTAAGTAAACAGTCATAAAATAGTGCAAACAGTAGAAAATACAATAGATTGCAATAGGCCAAGGGGCAACACAAACCATATACTAAAATAGTGGAATGCGAATGTCAAATTCCCCCCTTGGCAAGTGTAGTGTGTAGAGGGGTGTGGTAAGTGTAGGAAAACACCAACGGTAAATAAAGTACCCAACCCCAGAGCCCAGGGAAGCAGGAGTACAGTACAGCAGGTTTCTTCAGGACACCCCACAAGTTGTGATAAAGGATTTCTCAAGAAACAAGCAAGACTGCAAGCAACAAACAATGGATTCCAGGACCTGAAGACCTGTGGAGAGAGGAGACCAAGTCCAGAAGTCGAAGAAGAGCCCAGGAAGGACAGGAGCCTTTGCCAACCTAGAAGAAGGTGCAAAAGTGGATTCTCCAATCAGAAGAAAAGTAAAGCACCACAGAAGATGGCTGTGGGTTCCTGCTTGGTGTAGGAGATGTCTTACGTCAAGTTGCTAGATGAAGGCTGTTTGCGCCGCAGGATTCTGCCAAAAAGCCTTGGTTCGAGCAAGTACGCAGTTTGCATCAAAAAGGAGCTGCCTGGAGCCAGGAGGGACCTGGGGGGTCTCAACTCAGACTGAGGAGACAGAGGGGGCCCTCAGCACTTCAGAGAACCCTCAGAAGAACACACTGCACCCACGGGAGTCCCAGAACAAAGGGATAAAGAAGATGCAAAGTGCAGTCATTGCAGCACTACACTGGAAGGTCCCACACCGCCGGAGAACAACTCAGGGAGCTGTGCATCACAGGATGGAGTGCTGGGGACCTGGGCTATGTTGTGCATGAAAGATTCTCTGAAGAAGTGCACCCAAGCCCAAGGAACTGCAGAAGACGCAGTACACAGATGTTCTGTTGTAGCACGGGTGTAAGCTCTTACCTCCACCAAATTTGGACAGCTGGACCTTTGGACAGTCTGGGTCACTTCAGTCCACAACCTGTGTTCCAGGGAGCATGCTCGTCATCAGGAGAGGAGTCCCAGAGTACTGATCATCGTCGCAGAAAGGTGCCTCCAGAAGCAGGGAAGTGACTCTGTCACTCCACGGGAGATTCCTTTGATTCTTCTGGTGCAGGGTGAAGACAGGCAGTCCTCAGAGCGTGGAAACTGTTGCAAAAGCTGGCTGGAGCTGAAATTACAGGTCACAGGAGTCATCCTGGATACTTTGATGCAGTTACAGCAGTTCCTGGAGCAGTCTTCGGTTGATCCGATGATCAGAAGCTGAAGCAGAGGACGCAGAGGAGTCCTGGAGGAATCTTGCAAACCAAATCTGAGAGACCCTAAATAGCCACGAGGGGGATTGGCTACCTACCCAGGTATGCACCTATCAGAGGTCTCCAGAGGGTCCCCACACCTTGGAACCCAAGAAGGCTAACACCAGTGACACTCAGGAGGAGCTCTGGGCACCACCCCTGGGGTGGTGATGGACAAGGGAGTGGTCACTCCTCTTTTCTTTGTCCACTTTCGTGGCAGAGACTGGGGATCCCTGAACTGGTGTAGACTGAATTATGCAAGGAAGGCACCGTTTGTGCCCTTCAGAGCATTTCCAGAGGCTCTGGGAGGCTACCCCTCCCAAGCCTGTAACACTTATTTCCAAAGGAAGAGGGTGTAACACCCTCCTCCCAAAGGAAATGCATTGTTCTGCCTGGAGGAAAGTACCATCTTGCCTGGCATGTTACCCCCATTTTTACATGTATGTAAGTTTGTTTTTGCCTGTCTCACTGGGATCCTGCTACCCAGGACCCCAGTGCTCATAGTTTGTGGCCTGAATGTGTGTGTTTGTGTAGTGACTAACTGTGTCACTGAGGCTTTGCTAATCAGAACCTCAGTGCTTATGCTCTCCCTGCCTTTAAAATTGTCACTATATGCTAGTGACTATTTTTACCAATTCTAATTGGCACACTGGAACACCCTTATAATTCCCTGGAATATGGTACCTAGGTACCCAGGGTACTGGGGTTTCAGGATATCCCTATGGGCTGCAGCATTGCTTTTGCCACCCATAGGGAGCTCAGACAAATCTTACACAGGACTGCCACTGCAGCCTGAGTGAAACAACGCACACGTTATTTCACAGCCATTTTACACTGCACTTAAGTAACTTATAAGTCACCTATATGTCTAACCCTCACTTATTGAAGGTTAGGTGCAAATTTACTAAGTGTGAAGACACCCTTGTACTAGCAAAGGTGCCCCCACATAGTTCAGGGCCATTTCCCCAGACTTTGTGAGTGCAGGGACACCATCACACGTGTGCACTACATGTAGGCCAATATCTATATGTGGCTTCACAATGGCAACTCCGAATAAGGCCATGTAACATGTCTAAGATCAAGGAATTGTCCCCCCATGTCAAATCTGGTATTGGGGTGTCAATCCCATGCATCCCCGGGGCTCCACTATGGACCCCGGGTACTGCCAAACCAGTTCTCTGGGGTTTTCTCTGCAGCTACCTCTGCTGCCAACCCACAGACAGGGTTCGGCCCTCCTGGGGTCTGGGCAGCCCAGTCCCAGGAAGGCAGAACAAAGGATTCCCTCTGAGAGAGGGTGTTACACCCTCTCCCTTTGGAAATAGGTGTTAAGGGCTGGTGAGGAGTAGCCTCCCCCAGCCTCTGGAAATGCTTTGAAGGGCACAGATGGTGCCCTCCTTGCATAAGCCAGTCTACACTGGTTCAGGGAGTCCCCAGTCCCTGCTCTGGCATGAAACTGGACAAAGGAAACGGGAGTGACCACTCCCATGTCCATCACCACCCCAGGGGTGGTGCCCAGAGCTCTTCCAGTGTGTCCTAGACCTCTGCCATCTTGAATCCAGAGGTATGAGGGCACAATGGAGGCCTCTGAGTGGGCAGTGCCAGCAGGTGATGTCACATACCCCTCCTGATAGGTGCTTACCTGACTAGGTGGCCAATCCTCCTCTGAGGGCTATTTAGGGTCTATCCTGTGGGCTTTTCCTCAGGTAACGACTTGCAAGAATTCACCAGAGTTCCTCTTCATTTCCCTCTTCGACTTCTGCCAAGGATCGACCACTGACTGCTCCAGGACGCCTGCAAAACTGCAACAAAGTAGCAAGAAGACTACCAGCAACATTGTAGCGCCTAATCCTGCTGGCTTTCTCGACAGTTTCCTGGTGGTGCATGCTTTGGGGGCTGCCTTCATCCTGCACTGGAAGCCACGAAGAAATCTCCTGTGGGTTGACGGAGTCTTCCCCCTTCTCCAGCAGGCAACGAACTTCAGCGTCACCGGTAGTCTGGGACCCCTCTCATCCTGACGAGCATGGCCCCTGGAACACAGGTGGTGGACCCAAGTGACCCAGACTGTCCAGTGGTCCAACTGTCCAAATTTGGAGGAGGTAAGTCCTTGCCTCCCCTCTCCAGACAGTAATCCTGTGTACTGCATGAACTGCAGTTGCTGGGCTTCTGTGAACTTTTGCAAGGAACCCTTTGTGCACAGCCTAGCCCAGGTCCCCAGCACTCCATCCTGCATTGCTCAACTCGCTGAGTTGACCTTCGGTTTCATGGGACCCTCTTTTGTAGTGTTGAGACGACTGCTGTGCTCAGTCTTCTTGAACCCATGTTAAAGGACTTCTGCGGGTGCTGCCTTCTTGTGCATGGGCTCCCTGTGTTACTGAGGGTCCTCTCTGTCTCCTCTCCCAAGTGGCGACATCCTGGTCCTTCCTGCAACCTTTGCAGCTAGCAAGGCTTGTTTGCAGTCTTTCTCCAAGGAAACAGCACTTCATCCTCCAGCACTCCGTGGGACATCTTCTGCACAAAGGAGAAGTTACTAGCACCTTTCGTTGTTGCAGAATCTTCAACTTCTTCCATCTAGAGGCAGCCATTTTGCACCTTCATCTGGGGTTTAGTGGGCTCCTGCCCCCCCCGGACACTTTCACGACTCTTGGACTTGGTCCCCTTCCTTTGCAGGTCCTCAGGTCTAGGAATCCACCTTCGGTGATTTGCAGTCTGTTGTGGTCTTTGCAGAATCCTGTATCATGACTTTAGTGTGTTTCTGGGGAAAAAGTAGCACTTTACTCCTATTTTTCAGGGTCTTGGTGTGGGGTATCTTGGTCACCCTTAGTGTTTTCTTACACTCCCAGCGACCCTGTACACACTGCACTAGCCTAGGGGTTCGCATTCCACTTTCTTAGTATATGGTTTGTGTTGCCCCTTGGCCTATTGCATCCCACTGTGTTCTACAGTGTTTCCACTACTTTCTTTTTGGTTTGTGTGTATATTTTGTGTATTTTACTTACCTCCTAAGGGAGTATATCCTCTGAGATATTTTTGGCACATTGTCACTAAAATAAAGTACCTTTTTTTAGTAAGTCTGAGTATTGTGTTTCTTATGATATAGTACCTATATGATATAAGTGATATAGTAGGAGCTTTGCATGTCTCCTAGTTCAGCCTAAGCTGCTAGAACACTACTAATCTACTAATAAGGGATAACTGGACCTGGCACAAGGGGTAAGTACCCTCAGGTACCCACTATAAGCCAGGCCAGCCTCCTACACTGCCTTCCTGGGATTAAGCTGCTCAGTCCCCAGGAGGGCAGAAACATGCCTGTGAGGTGGCAGTAACTGGGGCTGCAGTGGAAACCTCAGAGAGCTGGTTTGGCAGTGCTTGGGGTCCATGGTGGAGCCACCAAGGTGCATGGGATTGGTCCCCTAATACCAGATTTGGATTGAGGGGACAATTTCATGATCTTAGACACCTCACATGGCCATATTCAGAGATACCATTGTGAAGCTACATATATGTGTTGACATATATTTAGTGCACGCTTATAATGGTCTCACGAAGTCTGGGCAATTGGCCCTGGATAATGTGGGGACACCTTTGCTAGTGCAAGGGCACCCTCACACACAGTGACTCTGCACCTAGCCTTCAGTAAATGAAGGTTAGACATACAGCTGACTTATAAGTTACTTAGTGCAGTGTAAAATGGTTGTGAAATAGTGTATGCACTATTTCACGCAGGCAGCAGTGGCAGTCCTGTAGAAAGTTTTGTATGAGCTCCGCATGGGTGGCAAAAGAAGTGCTGCAACCCATAAGGATCTCCTGGAACCCTAATGCCGTGGGTACCTAGGTACCATACACTAGGGACTTATAAGGGGGGGTCCAGTGTGCCAATCAGAATTGGAATATGGAGTCACTAAACTATAGTGATAAATTTGGTGAGTAGAGAGAGCATAAGTACTGGAGTTCTGATTAGCAGAACTCCAGTGACACAGTTAAGCACACTGACAACACATATAGCCCACAAATTATGAGCACTGGGGTCCTGGCTAGCAGGATCCCAGTGAGACAGGCAAAACACACTGACAAATAGGTTTTTAAACTATGAGCACTGGGGTCCTGGCTAGCAGGATTCCAGTGAGACAGTAAAAACACACTGACAAACAGGCTAAAAATGGGGTTGACCATGCTGGAAAGAGGTTATTTTCTCACAAAACCCCCAATGTGAATGACAATAAGGCTAACCTTGGCCAGTTGAGACTTTATTATCTAAGTGGTGATAAGTGGGGAGTCGATCGGCAATAGAGTGGTTACTCTCTTTATCATCCACTGTATGGTTACTTCCCTGTGGGGATGTAAACTACCCTGTTTGCAGATTTTTACCTAGAAAACAGTGCAGGTGTATATTCTCACAGTCTCTATTTGTAAGGTTTAAAGTTGGGCTGTCGCATAGACTCTCACTATTCTAATGAGACTACTGGATTTGAGTGGAGGAAATGCCTGCGGTGTGGGGGAATGAGTCTGAACCCACTACAGGTGACACCTTTCGGCCTAATCCAGGTTTTTGCTCCGACTAACTAGCAGTGCCTCATCTCTACCCAAGAGCAGGGAGGATTAGACAGTTGAGTGCATGACACAATTGACTCCTCAGGGAAAACGTGGTCACTCAGATCACATCCATTTCTCTCAGTTACATTAGTCTCACACATACAAGGTCAAGAACAGGCAGTATATGTTTCAATAAGGTTTAATGAAGCAATTGCATCTAAGATAATAAAGCATGTACTGCTATAACCAGGACGATGAAGCATGACAGGATAAAAATTGTGACAAGGACAGTGAAGCATAACAATACCATGTTGTCTCTAGAATCATTAAACTAATTCCTACCTAGGCTATATTAGAGCACAGCATTTTAAGCTCTAGTTCTGCCCTTCAGGTTCCCCTGGGAAGACATTATCCCTCATACCTGAGCAAGAGGCCTAAAGTCTGCATAAGCAGCTGCAGCAAAGCGTTAAGCAATCAGCATACAGTTGTGGTTATCTGGCTGGAATCTCCCTCTAACGTATATGGGACAGGGAAGTGTTTTTATAGTAAAAAAGCTGATGTTCTGACAAAATGTCCCTACATAAGTATGTTTATGTTTTTGTGAATACCAGAGACAAAGCATTACCACGTTTACCGGCAATCTAGCTTACTGCGCCCTTGAAAGAAGCAGAGTGAACAAAATGTCTTGTTTAAGAAGGCAGTGCTGACCTAGGCAAAGAAAAGCTAGATAGAGAGAAATAAAACAAGACCACAAATGTGGCTATTGTTAAAAATAATAAACAAAGCTGAATAAAATATATCTAGGTTAAAGTGCACAGCTGCAGACCTGGTTTTGCTAAATTAAGTGCATAGAGCTATAACTAAAACGGCTACACAACACCCTCCCCTTGCCAGTTTAAAGGTGGTTCAAAGCCTAATTATATATAAAAGCTACAAAAATTCAACCTAAGATATATATAAAAATGTCAATAATGACAAATTAAAAAAGACACTTGAGCATATTTAAAAGGACAATTATATTTTTTTAGCTTGTGGCGTAAAAAGGCAGAGTTTCAAGAGTCAGAGTCATTTTAAAAGTTGTCAATAGAATCCGGTACAATTGAAGACAGAAAATCTTCCACTTCGGCAGGTGGTAAAGTAGGAAACTCATTGCCAGGGAGAACCAAGGAGCATTCGTGTTCCAAAGCCTGAGCATCAGCCAAGGCAGCAGCATTCCGTGGTGTGCCCAATAATGACTTCAGAGCTGCATCCTCCATGAATGGCAACTCATAAGCAGCTTCCCATAGCAAGCGCACCCTCAATGCGCATGTCTTGTAATGAGCCCTCAGCGAGAACATCAACAGATCAGCGTCCAATGAAAGCAAGAGCTGCGTAGAAAGACAAACTTTCAGTGCATGTTCGAACGAGCACCAGAGGCACCGAAACACGGGCTGGACACAGTGCAAAATCTGTCTGAATGACCGAGACCAGTCACACTCCAATTGCTCCAGGAGTGTTGCTCCAAAGTACTGCATCATGCGTTCGCAACACAGCTGCACTGGTGGGAGTGCTTTCATTCCTCCTTGTTGCAGCGGGACTGCCATTGCGCAGAAAAAGAAGCTATAGCAAGATGCCACCAATTATAACAAAAGTTATCGGAAATCCCCCGAAAATACTTGAGAATATTGAGAGGATGGCTGATGGTATTTAACTGAATATAGAGGAGAAGGTGTGAATGAAACCAGAACCAACTGCCTTAAAGAAATTTGCAATTCCAGTAGTACTGGATGCATTAAATATTCATCCCACGAGCTCACCAAAGTTTCTCAGAAAGTTAGTTCTAAAAAGGGACTCTATCTCTGCTGATGACCTTGCCACCTGAAGGGCATAGGTCTCGCATGCAGATGTGAACACTACATGTTTTTGGAACAATAAGCCTGCTCAACTTGTCAAAATTCACATTGGAAGTCGCAATACAGCGTCAAATCTCAGCTACTTCCCTTTGTCTTGTGGGAGGAAAAAGCACGTTCCCGCAGCATGTAACAATCTTAGAGACTGAAACAACATAAACAATTCTGGCTCGCATCCCACAATAGTTTTCACTATTGAGGAGGACACAGCTGCCATTTGAAAGCATCCTGAACGCAGGTCTACTTCATGGGACTGAAACTCCCTTCAGATAACAAGCCAAATTTGCTGCTGAAGCGTTACACGTCCCATGCAAGGACAGCTGTTTACAAACCATTGAATGGCTGACAGAAGTCTTGCATTAACTACCGCTAAGAAAGACCTCTTTCATGCCACTGAGACATTTGTACGAGAAGGGCAGCTCCCACACCTCATGAATGTAACTATCTCCCTCCCTTTCATATCTGCCTACTGAAATGTGTTTTAAACAGGACGTCAATTGGAGTGTTGAAATAGGCAGATTAATGACCCCTTGTATTAACCCCTCAGCAGATGGTATTTCAGCCACAGTAAAAGGCAACTTTTCTTACTTTTCGACATTTAACATGACATAAGTCGCTTCTTTCTTAGCCATTAGTTGTTGTTGTTGTTGCGTTAAATTATATGTGGAAAATATGTCCCATGTGCTAACGTGTTGCCAGGGAACGTGACCTGCGTTCAATGTTTGAAGTGTCCAACCCAACTGCATAATGGACCTTAGTTGACTCTGTCCATGGTGTAACAAAGACATATCACTTTGTATTGTGTCTGTTGCAGAGGAAACAATGTTGTTTAAGGTGTATATCCTGTCGGACAGGGTATTAATCCCATTATCTGTAACAGCTAATGCCTTCTGTAAATTTTCCTGGTGTATTTGCCTTGACCACGCAGCAGCTTCTTGTTGGGAAAGCTTCCAAATTTCATTTGATACTGCAAATAAGAAGCGCTTTCTGCGTTGTTTTCTGGGGCCTAACAGGAAAGTCCTGTACGTCACCGTTATTAGACAGAAGTGTTCTCTAACAACATCTAGTGAGGAACTAATCAACCATTGCTGGCATAGTTTCCCTACACTGTATGTTGTTACTATACCCATATGTTCAGATGACACATAGAGAGGGTCCGGCCTACTTGTTCTAAAACCCCCGTGGAGTTTATAAAAACGTTTATAACACCCATTGGTATCTATTGGCCACAATAGCCACCCGCCAGGAGGTGACAATGAAGCATTAAACGTGCCATTCTGGACCCCCGCATCGAGCTGATCTTCTGTTACATTTATATACGTTTGCCAGTTGTAAAATTTTGCAGGAGTAGGAATACTGGGCACATTCAAATCCTTAATCTTTGCTAAGCATAAACAACTAGTTTGTTGTACAGTTTCATTTAAAAATATCATTTGAACAGGTATCAGGCATGCTCTGGATAAAGCTTCCTTCCCCCTTATTTGTCAATTTCTAGTTCCCCAAACACTTTTTAAGTCAATCAACTTTAGCCAATATTCATAGCCTTCTATAGCCAACCGGGAAACAAAGGAATCCGAATAAATGAAGTTTGTATCTGTCAATAATATGTGTACATTTTCCATTGATGGCAATTTAAAATAATATGACTCAGCATTTTTAATATTGTGTGCAGAAAAATATGCAAACTGTTCCAAATATGTTTTAGAACTCCCCTGTGATGGAGTCAAACAAAGTTCCCCTTGTGTGTAATTAAAGATAGTCTTTGGGGTTCTTGCTCTGTGAATGAAATGGTGCCCACAATATTTATTGTCATATCGCCATAATTGTCTTTAGATTGATAAACATCTTCACTTTAAAATACAGTATAATACTGCAATTCAGTCATCATAGAATCAACTGTCTTCACATCCCAGTCATCAGAAACAACTCTGGGTATTATTACTTCGTTCATAGAAAGTTTAAACACATATGGTATTTGAATGACTTCTGTCTGGCCTTATATATGAAATGTTACTTTATCCCAAACAATCTCATCAGGAATTGGTATAGCGGAAATGTTCACGAAAGTCAAGTCTCTGCGGACGTTGTGAGAAGAAAAATGGGGTTTTAGGTCCTCATCCACCAGTTCACTGTTCATCTTTCAGGAAGAAAATGACCATGTATTAACAGAAAGAATGTTTTGATAAAACCAATCCAAAGGAGGAAAGCTATTATAGTCATGCAAATCCACAAAAAGTTCCATAGGAAAATAAAATAATTTGTTTTAAGCCAGTTTATCAGCTTACGTGTTTTTGGCAGTTCAGATGTAGAAGAGGCAAATGAGTCCGAAAAAGTGTTGTTGACATCAGCAAAGTATCCAGAAGCAGTTCGTGCAAAAGCTGGAGCCGTGTTTGTAGGAGAAGAACTGGTAGGGATCTCCCACGGTGGTTCATAGTAAATGACACCATCCGCTTGTGTTGAAGTTGTGTCAAATCGATCAATACTTTCAGTATTGTTTGTTGTTACAGATGTTAGTGGAACTAATGCAAGATCATTTTCCACCCTCCCCAAGGTGTCAGTGTCGCTACTTAAAACTTGTTGAGGGACTTCTTGACCAGTAGTGAGAGGGATTCAGGAACTACTGGCTGTTCCTCTTGGTCTGCTGTGCAGGCCACATGGTGTAACTTGACATTGTCGATAGATACAAAGCAGTTTTCTTTAACACCAGCCAACGGTGGTTGAATGACAGTTCTGGTACCGTGTATTCCCAAGACTGGGACCGGTGCATGATCATAAGGACCAAACTCCTTTTTCACAGCAACCTTTTCACGTACTACTGTAGATCCCCAACCTTAGGAATCCAGCCGGTAGGTGTTATTGGTACATCCTTAATTTCTGTGGCGGCAGCATTGGCAGAAGAGTTGTCATCACATAACTGTTGTAATTCCTGCAAGACAGTGACACGTTAATTTATGTCAAAAGGTGTTTCTGCTGCCTCCAAGCCAGGGCCATCAAGATCTGGAACAAACATTTGAGTTCCCAACATTCACTTGCATGAAGTATGACCCCCAGGGACCTTCTAGGCAGATTGTTAAGTGCTCTCTGGACTCCATACAGGTGGTTAAGCCAACTACGTCCCATACCTAAGATTCTGGCTGTTAAGGACTGCTTTAAATCATGTTTTTTTCACTCCAGGACAATATTTCCCTTGGGATGAAATGGAGATGGGTAATGGAGTTGGACCCCTAACGAAGCCGTGGTGTCCCTGAGTGCCCTTGAGGCGAAAGCAGGGCCCTGGTCCCAGTGGAAAACAGCAACTGCATATGTACAGATAAAGACCCGGTAATCTTTAATAACAGTCCGAACGTCAGCTGAGCGTTGTGGCCACACCCATAGAAATCTGGAGCAAGAGTCAACAGTGACTAAAATGTATTTGTATGCACTATCCAGTGTTAGGGGACCTAAATGGTCCAAGTACACACATTCTGTGGTTTGTTGGAAATTAGGACGGGTGTCTGCGGGGGGCGTTTGACAGTGGAACCCTTAATTTGTTGGCAGATGTCACAACAAAGGACATACTGCTTGGCCTGTTGGTATAGACCTGGCCACCAATAATGTGCTTGCAACAATGATATTGTAGCTGCCACACCAGCATGGGCAGATGCTACCCCCTCATGTGCTGCTTTAATCAACTTTGATCTTATGTCTTTGTTGGGAATTACTCGAATCCCCATGCCTGGTATCTTTACTTCGGTGTCTAGGCAGCCTCTCATTCGGTATGAATATTTAGCAGGATATGCTTTTGGATAGGGCGTGCCTTCAGCCATGGCTTTCACAGCAGCCCATATGTCATCATCCGGTTTAGTTCCAGAACGGGTTACTGCAGCAACAGCATCCGTAACTACTGCTGATTTGGTGGCTTCATCAGCCAGTGTATTTGCAGCAACATGTATTCCAATGCGCTGGTGTCCAAGTGTATATACAACATGGACGTTTGGTAGCGTTTCCTTCAGATCCCCTACTTTTCCCCACAGAAGTCTGTGTTTAATGGTGTTGCCCGTAGAATCCCTGTACCCATTCTGGAGCCAGTAATGTAGGTATTCATTGAAGGACTGGACACAATGGTACGAATCACAAACAATCAGTGTTAACTGTGCAGTATCCGTATATTCCAGTGCCATCACCAGAGCCTTTAGCTCTGCTAATTGTGCTGTGCAATCCCCTGGGGTTTGCATGAGTGTATGTTGGGGACAAAATGTATTATCCTCCATATACCCGCTTACGACTGCGCAAGCAGCGGTATATTGGTGTTTTGTGCCAATTGCAGGTTGCAGTAAGCCATTGGTGTACATGACTCTTTGATATTGATCAATAGGCAGTATATTCACAGGAACTGGGTATTGTAGTTCATATTGCAAAAATTCTTGAGTTTGTAATTTCGAGTAAAAAATGTAGTCTACACCAGTGGCTGTCAAAGACATTGCCCATTGAATCCAACGTGGATGTAATGCTTTAGCATTAGAAAAGCTGGCTTTAGTAACAGTCACAACGGTTGGGATTTGGAGAGATGACAAGAATGTGTTTGCCTTGGGCTAGTGGTCTTTCTTTAATGACGGCCAGCTGAACAGCAGTGAGAATTTTCTCAGTGGGAGCAAAGCGCTGTTCTGCTGCTGAATACAAGTGTTATTTGTATGCAATCGGGACTGTCTCACCCTCATTGAAAGTTACATAGGTGAAACCATTGGCACCAGCAATTACTCTGATGACCAGATGTTTTTTGTTGTCCCTCGTCTGTAAAGGTTGTGCTGCAAGCATGTCTGTTTGCAAAGCTCTGAGAATTTGTGTGTATTCGCCTGTCCAAAATTTACTTGAAAAGTCAGGACGTATTAAGTCATATAAAGGTTTTATGCGTGATGCATAATCAAGAATGTAAGTTCTGCCAAAATTTAAGAAACCCAATAGGGATTGGAGTTTTTTAATTGTGTTTGGAGGTTGTAACTGTGCGCATTTTTCCAAGAATTGTGGCGCTAGGCTCTTTCCTTCACTTGATAGCTCATATCCCAGAAACAGGACGCTAAGGAAGGCTATTTTTGTTTTTTTAAATTGAATTTGTAACCGAATTCGGCAAATCCCACAACAATGTGGGCTACCCTTCTTAAATGTTGCAGCAATTCATCATCCGTGAGATAAATATCATCTACATAGGACAATGCTTCAGGGTCAATGTCGTGCAATATTGAAGTCACACGAGCTGTGAACAGTCCTGGACTGTTCTTGTACCCCTGGGGTAAACTACAGAATTTTTTCTGGGATCCTAGTGTGCTGAAATTTGGTAAGTCTCTTCTCTCAGGCGCTAAATTTTGGCAAAAGGAACCATTGGAAATGTCCAGTGTTATTTTGTATTTTTTACACACTATGCTGGTCATAAGTGCTGTGCTATGTGAGTTTTGTATAACGTATGTGAGTGTATGACTGTTCAAATGTCTGTAGTCCAACACAGTACGAATGGTCCAGTTTAGCTACTGGGAATAATGAATTATTCATGGGTGAGACACAGGGTTTGATTACGCCCTGGTACTCCAGTTGTGTGGGATTTCCCTCATTGCCTCATATTTTATTGGATATTGGAGTTGAGATTGGGGTTGATTTTTAATAGGGATTACATGATAGGGGGAATCTTTGTGCCATCCTACGTGGTTGCGATATAACGCGGATGCCTGCGCCAATGCCCAATCGATGATGTAGGATTCTGCGAGCTCCTCAGGAACAAAGGGCGAGAAAGAAGGTTTGATAACATCTTCCACATATGGGCAGGTGCGGACAAATTCAGGTGGCCAATCCCTTTCGGCTAATAGAATATCATATATGTTTACGACGTGGTCCCAGCAGATTGCGTTGATTGTGCGCTCAATGTCTCCTTCTAACTGTAGCGTTACTTTGTACACCCTATCAGGCGTGGAGTCACGCATGTCCGCAGTCTCTAGTTGCTTTCACCTCCAGATGCCCTAGAAGATTCCGGTGAACTATTGTGACTTCTGCCTCGCTGTCTAACAGCGCTAATGCACACTTCTTGTTCTTCAATAGAGCCCTCTTCTTGATTGGCATGTCGAACTGCTGCCACCTTTTTCTTTGTGAATTGGTTTTTTTGTTGAGGAAGTTTCTCTTCTCTTTTAACAGAAACTTCTGTTGAGTGTTGTGATTCCTGTCTCGGTTTCACGTACTCAGTTCTTCGCTCTGACCACCCACCTCCCTCACTGCATTTTTTACGCTGTGTCCTAAAAGGAACGAGATTGGTGTGTATCAGTATGTTGATATCCGTCAGGTGTTTTTATATTATCTCTATTTCTGAGATTATATCTATCTGTGGGGTCTCTGTATGCGGAGATTCTCCCTTGCTCTTTTAGGTGTTTGTTGTTTTTTATCCAAGCATTTCTTAGTAACCTTAGGAGCTTGCTTGGTAGAATCTTTATTAGATTTACCATGGAATTGTGGTTTTGTTGGTCTGGCCCCCAGACTATCTCAACCAATACTAAAGTAGGTCTACGCGATAATCTTTGGCAGTTCACGTTCTTGATCCTGTGGAGGAACATCTCGGAGCCACATGCGCACAGCTAGTGCGACCGCTTCCTATTTAAGGTTACTTAATATAATTGAGGATACTGTGACAAAGTTGCCCATTAGTTGCATCCCCAAGTCCAGGGCTGGGACAGCCCCGTATTCATCTTGAATTTGTTTCAACAGTTCCGGTAAATCGGCAAGTGTCGGAGTACTGTGTGCGGTAGAATAGAGTGTGGCAAATACTGTGCCCCATGTATTACAGTTATCCATGGTGAGAACCATCCCAAATGGCAAGCGCATAGTTAATATTTTGTTTTAATCCTGAGGTCCCATATGGGGAAACACTGTTTCCAGTGTGTTTATTTTTTGAGCTAACCAAAACGGAATTTCTTCTCGTTTGGCCGGTACTTTACCCAAGATCGAATGTACAGTCACAGGATTAATACCTGCTGCTACTGCATGTGGTTGCGCTGGTGCAGCACATGCTGTGTTTGTGTTTAATGTTTGTATTACAAACTGTACTAATCGTCTATATATTGCTGTCAGATCAGCATATAAGCGACAGACTTCAGGTACCATTAGGTTCGCTGCAGCAGGGTGAGGTGTATAAGTGGCCAATAAAGGCCAGGTAGTACCATCATTACTTAGAGGACTGAACCTAGTGTGTAAAAGTGTGTGGGGTAGGGTGCCATCAAGCCAACTATTATGTTCTTAATAAGATAGAGGCATTTCTAGATATGCATATGCTCTTTATTGTGCAGGTACGTTTGCAGGTGTATAGTGATGAAATGTATTTGTTTTCCCATCAACTGCTGGAAATGTGACCCAAGAATTAAAAAAGTTCTGTTCTATAGGCTGTGTGAGCCTCAACAACAAATCCCCCTGGGCCGTGAGGCCATGTGCCAGTAAATGTGCACTAAGGGTTGGTCGCATATTGACTGCAATTGCTACCTGTTGTGGATTCGCCATAATGACTGGTAAGTTTTGTTCAGAGATAAGCACACCAAGTGGGGATTATCATTTTAAGAGTTCAAGCTTGAACAACCTACAGCGTTTGTTAGGTGCTCCCTACTTAGCTGAGGAGGAAAAGCCCCAGTACCACAGATGTCTCCGTATATAGTACTAAGGTGTCTTTGTATGTAGTGAAACAGAGATACTCAGGAGGACCCAAAACTTAGAGCCTGACCAAACATTGGTGGCACCATGTCACGTAGGCTCTCATTATTCTAATGAGATTACTGGATTTGAGCGGCAGAATCACCTGCGGTGTGGGGGACTGAGTCTAAACCCACTACAGGTGACACCTGTCGGCCTAATCCAGGTTTTTGCTCTGGCTAACTAGCAGGGCCTCATCTCTACCCAAGAGAAGGGATGATTGGGCAGCTGAGCGCATGACACAATTGACTCCTCAGGGAAAGCGTGGTCACTCAGATCGCATCCGTTTCTCTCAGTTACATTAGTCTCACATATACAAGCACAAGGAGAGGCAGAATATGTTTCAATAAGGTTTTAATGAAGCAACTTTATCTTAGGCAATAAAGCATGTACTGCATTAACCAGGACGATGAAGCATGACAGGATTAAAATTGTGACAAGGAGAGTGAAGCATAAAAATAACACAACCATGTTGTCACTAGAATCATTAAACAAATTCCTACCTAGGCTATATTAGAGCACAGCAAGTCAAGCTCTAGTTCTGCCCTTCAGGTTCCCCTGGGAAGACATCATCCCTCATGCCTGAGCAAGAAGCCTGATGTCTGCATAAGCAGTTGTAGCGAAGCGTTAAGCAATCAGCATACAGTCGTGGTCATCTGGCTGGAATCTCCATCTAACGGGTATGGGACAGGGAAGTGTTTATATAATAAAACAACTGATGTTGTGAGAAAATGTCCCTACGTAAGGACATGTATGTTTCTATGAATACCAGAGACAAAGCGTTACACGTTTACCAGCAACCTATCTTACTGTAGCCTTGAAAGAAGCAGAGGGTGAACGAAATGTCTTGTTTAAGAATGCAGTGCTGGCCTAGGCAAAGAACACCTAGATAGAGAGAAATAAAACAAGACTGCAAATGTGACTATTGTTAAAATAATAAACAAAGCTGAATACAATATATATCTAGGTTTAAGGGCACAGCTGCAGGCCTGGTTTTGCTAAAATAATGTGCATAGAGCTATAACTAAAATGGCTACACAACAGGCAGTGAGATTGTTTCACTGAGCCTATGTCAAGACAGGGTTGCTGTCCTAAGGAAGAAAATGCCAGGCAGGGATGCTGTCTCAGTAAGCCCATAGTTGGGCAGAAATTTTGTCCATATGGTTGAAAGAGAGAAGAGGCTTGCTGTTTCTCTTTGGTTGGAGCACGGCAGGGCTGCTGTCCTTTAAGGTCCACACTAGGACAGGGCTGCTGTCCTATGTGTTCAGAGGTAGCGCAGGGCTGCTGCACTAATGTTTCTCTGGGAGGGCTGTAGGGTTGCTCCAAATTTACTAAAACAGTGCAATTTTGCACATCTGGTTTAGTGGTTCCACAGAGAGGTATTTTTACCTCTGGGAGTTAGGCTGTGGCAGCTGTGGGCTCCCTTGGAATAGGTTCTACCCCAGGAGAGGTTTCTCCCACCACAGGAATGGTATCCTTAGTGGTAGGGTGCGGAAGGGATACTTTGATACCATTTTTACCTGTTGGTTGAGAAGGTTCCCGAGACTTCAGGCCTCCTTCTCTTCTTTGCTTTTTCATTTCACCAGAAATGAGAGGAAGCAATTCCTGAGGGATACCCAGTATGGATGCATGGGTCCTGAACTCTACCGTAGCCCAACCTGGGGCCCCTAGGTCCTTACCTAAGAGACAGTCTACAGGTAAGCTAGGTGATAACACCACGTGCTTTGTGCCAGTAACTCCATCCCAACTAAGTTGTACTACAGCTAAGTAGAGAGACCGAGTTGTGCTATTCACATCAGGAACCTGGTACTTCTGTCCAAGGACATATTGTGCAGGTTAGACCAAGTTTTCAGTCACCAAAATGATACTGGCAACTGTGTCCCTGTAGGCCTGGGCCTCAACACCATTTATTACAATTGAATGCTTATACTTGTCCATGTTAAAGGGACAAGCAGCCATGGTGGCAAGGGCCAATGCCACCAGGTGTGATAAAACTGTCTTGGGAGTTTCTATCCAGTTTCTATGATGGACGTAAAAGTTAACCCAACTACACCCTTTGTTTGACTATTGCCAGTAGTCCCACCACTATTACCACTACTGCCAGGGGCCTAGAGTTTGATGTATTAGTGGTGATAGGCTCAGGGGCTTTACCTTGGCAGGACCTATCCCCTAGCCTATGGCCTTTACCTCTCCACACACAGCACCAGGGCTTTTTTATTGTGGGCAGAGTAAGAAGAAAAGGAAGATGATTTATCCCCAACGCTAGAGGAGTGTTGTGGACCCAAAGAAGGATCTTTGTGCTTACTTTTACCCCATGCTTATCCTGAGACTTTTCATCATCTTTCTTCTTTTCTTTGTCACCCCCTGTATGAGCTTTTCTACTCACCCTTGTTCTGACACATTTGTCTGCCTTCTTTCCCAATTCTTGGGGAGAGGTTAGATCTGAGTCCACAAGATACTGGTGTAACAAGTTAGACACACAACTATTCAATATATGCTCTCTCAAAATCAGATTATACAGGCCCTGGTAATCAGACACTTTACTGCCATGTAACCAACCCTCCAAAGCTTTCACAGAACAGTCCACAAAGTCAACCCAATATTGTGAATATTCCCTCTTGGTTTCCCTAAACTTGATTCTGTATTGCTCTGTGGTTAGGCCAAAACCATCAATCAGTGCATTCTTTAAAATGTTGTAGTTGTCTGCGTCCTCCTCCCTAACAGTGAGGAGTCTGTCCCTCCCTTTCTCATAGAAGGACAACCAAAGTATAGCAGCCCACTGCTTTTGAGGGACCCTTTGATCCTTACAGGCCCTCTCAAGTGCAGCAAACAACTTTTGAACATCATCCACCACCCTCTATGGGGGAACAATTTTGTGTAAGTTTCTGGAGCTAATGTTGACCTCCCTGACCTCATGAATCCCGAAACTTTCAATGCTGCTGCCACCATGGGGAACTAACTCCAACCCCTGCCTTTCTCTTTCTACAGCTAGGGCTTCCCCATCATGGACCAGCTGTTGCTGTTTCAGCCTCAGGCTCGCCTCCCCCAATTGCAGCTTTCTGAGTTCCCTATCTAGGGAGTTATCCTCAGGGTGGGAGATGTGAGACCCTTCAAAGACTGAGGTGATGTGAGAATGGGCAGAAGTAGACCTCTCCCTGACTGGTGTAACCCTAGTGACCTGGTCCCTAGGTGTGAAGGGTGCCCTACTTGAGTGAGACCCCTTCCCACTACCAGCTACGCTATGTGGTTTGCTAAGGGAGGAAGGACCCTCCCCTGGATCTTCAGGACCCTCTGAATCTACATGGTTGGAATCTCCCTCTACCACCTCTTCTGGTTGTACATGACCCTCAGGATGCTCCTGGTTACTTTGTGAGTGGAAATTCAAGAGAAAATCCTTGCTAGGGTTCTTCCCAATCCCTAGTCTTCTTTCTAAACAGAGACCCCTCAGATTTTTGAAATTTGTCAGAGTCACCAGATCCTCAAGGTCTGCGCACGTTCCCAACGTGTCCACCACTGATCAGCTCCAAGACTCTGATAGATAAATCGCAGAGGCTAAGAGAGTTCAAGAGGAGAAGAGGGGATTAGGAAGGGAAACAGCTGGGAAGGAGACCTGTAGTAAGAAAAAGGTTAGAACACACAATATGAAAATTATATCTCCTGAAATCAATAGTAGACTATGACTCTAAGCGTAGTCATTCTGAAAACATGAACAATCTAAGAATTAAGTGTAAAATGACTAAGTTTCAAGATGGCCGAATACCTGTAAGGGAATCATGATGGATTAAATGAAAACTTTCTTATTCAAGTACTTTCCTTTACATGAGAATCAGAAAAACATTCTGACTTAATTTTAAACCAGTCATATAAATCCTTTTTTGAGAATGCATATTAGCACCATACAATATTGCATCTAGACACTCTGATCTTCTGTGTACTCTTAAAATGTTTCAACACAAATTGCGCATATTGTAGATTTATATATATATATATATATATATATAGTAAACACCATAAAAGGATTGTGCACCATGAATAACACAATATGGATTCAGGAAAAACAAATCACATAACTTGTCAACTCAAATATTATATGATAAATATCTTAGAATAGTGGCATACAATAAACAACATGAATTAAACTCGAGGAGAGAATCGTGCGTCTTGCCGATTCGAGTGTCACCATGTAAAAAGCCAAGAAATGGTAGTACGCAATGAATATCAAAGTCAAATCATCATTAAATGAATCACGCGTCTTGCCGATTCGTAAACCACGATGTAAATGCCAAGAAATAACAGCTCACATGGAATAACAAGATCAAAGTACAATGAAACTAATCGTGCGTCTTTTGCCGATTCTTAAGCCACCATGTAAATGTCAAGAAATGGTAGTGCGCAATGAACAACAAAGTTAAAACACCATAAAACGAATCGCACGTCTTGACGTTTCTTAAGCCACCATGCAACTGTCAAGAAATGGTAGCGTGCAATGAATAACAAGATTAAATTATCATGAAACGAATCACGCTTGGCGATTCACAAGTCACCCTGCAAATGTCACAAACACTCAAGCGCATATTTCACATGCGCAAAGTACTCTGTCAAATCATAAAAGAATTAGGCCCAAGAACATGAGAGTTCTCGATAACGGCGTCGGTAGGCCGGCCCAACCACCGTCTTACCGCCCAGAACAAGGATCTTCAAATGAAGAATGAAAGTCAGATGTCTGGAAGATCAAATAGGCCACCAGGACAGGAGCTCAGGAAGTAGCTGCTGCTCTGACACCGGGACCTCTGAATAGTGAGCACTTGGAGTTTGGCTGGCTCCTTTTTTATAGAGTCTTGGCCCAGCCCACAACCACACCCAGGCATGTTGCAGGGAAAGTCTCTAGAAAGCCCTGGAAAGGGGCTACACCCTAACACACTCTGAAAGCCTGCAGCAATACATTGCAAATGAACAGCATTTGTAAGCACATTAAAAATAAGTCTTCAGGATTGAACTCTGCAATGCAAAAGGTTAAACAACAACATATCAGCACAATACATTAATTACGTTGTTTTGAGAGTGCTGGGTTTTTGCATTCTAGTCGCCAATAGAGCGCGCACTGCCCTGGTGTTGACAAAATTAAGGTTTTCATAAGTGGTCTGGACAACCTGGGTGTAGCCTCTATTGAAGACATAGTGAAAGAAAAAGTTAGGGAGAAGTTGGCAAACTATTTCACCTAATTTTTTAGAGGAAAAGAAAAACTTTTCAGAACTTTGTAAAACGTTTAGAAAGTTTGAAAGAACTTTTTGAAAGTGAAAAAATGACTGTTAGGAATAATTGTGTATAGCTTTTCTAGTGTAAAGCACCAGTAACAAAGTGGTAAAGCAAATGCAAGTACTTATCCCACCCCTGCAACACCAATCTAGTAGGCTGGCCTGGTTTGTAGTCGGTACCTAAGGTACATACAACTTATAACAGGTCCAATTATCTCTTATTAGTGAGATGTAGGCAGTCTTCCAGCAGCTTAGGCTGTCTAGAGGTAGCTGTAGCAGAGCAGCTTAGGATGAACAAGGAGACATACAAAGCTCCTGCAATGCCACTATAGTTACACAAGACTTATACACAATAAAAGACAATACTCAGAGTTACCAAAAATAAAGGTACTTTATTTTAGAGACACAAGGCCAAAAATATCTAGGAGGCAATACTCCTTCTGGAGGTAAGTATTATACATAATATATAAACTAGTAACCAAAATCAGGTAGGTAAACAGTCATAGAATAGTGCAAACAGTAGAAAATACAATAGATTGCAATTGGCCTAGGGGCAACACAAACCATATATTAAAATAGTGGAATGCGATGTTGAATTCTTCCCCTAGGCAAGTGTAGTATGTAGAGGGGGACTGTGAGTGTAGGAAAATACCAAAGGTAAGTAAAGTACCCCATCCCAGAGCCAAGGAAAGCAGGAGTAAAGTACAGCAAGTTTCCTCAGGACACACTACAAGTCGTGATAAAGGATTTTGCAAGAACCAAGCAAGACTGCAAGCAACAAATGATGGATTCCTGGACCTGAAGACCTGTGCTGAGAGGAGACCAAGTCCAGAAGTCGAAGAAGAGTCCAGGAAGGACAGGAGCCCCTTCCAACCTAGATGAAGGTGCAAAAGTGGATTCTCCGCTCAGAAGACAAGTATAGGAGAGCACCAAAGAAGATGGCTGCGGGTTCCTGCTTGGTGCAGGAGATGTTCCACATCGAGTTGTTGGATGCAGGCTGTTTGCATCACTGGATTCCACCAACAAGCATTGGTTCAAGCAAGTACACGGTTTGCATCAAAAGGGTCCCACCTGGACCCAGAAGGGACCTGGGCGTCTCAACTCAGACTGAGGAGACAGAGACGTCTCTCAGCTCCTCAGCGAACCCTCAGAAGACCAGGCAGCACCCACGGGAGTTCAAGAACATGGGGACAAAGAAGATGCAAAGTGCGGTCGTCGCAGCACTGCACTGGAAGGTCCCATGCTGCCGGAGAACAACTCAGGGAGCTGTGAGTCAAAGGATGGAGTGGTGGTGACCTGGGCTACGCTGTGCACAAAGGATTCTTGGAAGATTTGCACCAAAGCCCATGAAGCTGCAGAAGACACAGTGCACAGGGTTACTGTCGCAGCACGGGGAGGCAAGCTCTTACCTCCACCAAATTTGGACAGCTTGACATTTGGACAGTCTGGGTCACTGCAGTCCACCACCTGTGTTCAGGGAGCATGCTCATCATCAGGAGAGGAGTCCCAGAGTACCGGTCATCATGGCAAAAAAGTGCCTGCAGAAGCAGGGAAGTGACTCCATCACTCCACTGGAGATTCCTTTGGTTCTTTTGGTGCAGGCTGAAGACAGGCAGTCTTCAGAGCACGCACACCTTGGAAACTGTTGCAAAAGCTGGCTGGAGCTGAAGTTGCAGGTCACAGGAGTCGTCCTGTACACTTTGTTGCAGTTACAGTGGTTCCTGGAGGAGTCTGCTATTGATCCGATGGTCAGAAGCTGAAGCAGAGGATGCAGAGTAGTACTGGAGGAATCTTGCAAACTGAATCGGAGGAAACACCTAGAGAAGAGACCCTAAGTACCCCTGAGAAGGGGTTTGGCTACCTACCCAGGTATGCACCTATTTGGAGGGTCTCTGACATCACCTTCTGGCACTGGCCACTCAGAGGTCTCCAGAAGGTACCCAAGCCTGTGAATCTTAGATAGCTTACACCAGGGACACTTCGGAGGCGCTCTGGGCACCACCCCTAGGGTGGTGATGGACAGGGGAGTGGTCACTCCCTTTTCCTTTGTCCAGTTTCGCGCCAGAGCAGGGACTGAGGGTCCCTGAACTGGTGTAGACTGGATTATGCAAGGATGGCATCGTTTGTGCCCTTCAAAGCATTTCCAGAGGCTCTGGGAGGCTTCCCCTCCCAAGCCCGTAACATCTAATTCCAAATGAAGAGGGTGTAACACCCTCCTCTTAAAGGAAATGCATTATGCTGCCTTCTTGGGATTAAGCTGCTCAGTCCCCAGGAAGGCAGAAACCTGTCTGTGATGTGGCAGCAGTTGGTACTGCAGTGGAAACCTCAGAGAGCTGTTTTGGCAGTACTGGGGGTCCACGGTGGAGCCCCCAGAGTGCATGGGATTGCCCCCCATGCCATTTTTGGATTGGGGGGACAATTCCAGGATCTTAGTTACCTCACATGGCCATATTCGGAGTTACCATTGTGAAGCTTCATATGTATTGACATATATGTAGTGCACATTTATAATGGTATCCCTGCACTCACGAAGTCTGGGGAATTGGCCCTGGACAACATGGGGGCAATTTTGCTAGTGCAAGAGTGCCCTCACACACAGTAACTTTGCACCTAGCCTTCAGTAAATGAAGGTTAGACATAAAGGTGACTTATAAGTTACTTAGTGCAGTGTAAAATGGCTGCGAAATAATGTGTGCACTATTTCACTCAGGCTGCAGTGGCAGTCCTGAAGAAAGGTTTGTATGAGCTCCCTATGGGTGGCAAAAGAAATGCTGCAGCCCATAAGGATCTCCTGGAACCCTAATGCCCTGGGTACCTAGTATCATATACTAAGGGCTTATAAGGGGGGGTCCAGTGTGCCAATCAGAAATGGAATGTGGAGTCACCAAACTGTAGTGACAAATTTGGTAAGTAGAGAGAGCATAAGCACTGGAGTTCTGATTAGCAGAGCTCCAGTGACACAGTTAAGCATACTGACAACACACATATGCCACAAACTATGAGCACTGTTGTCCTGGCTAGCAGGCTCCCAGTGAGACAGTAAATACGCACTGACAAACACTCACAAATAGGTAAAAAATGGGGGTAACCATGATAGAAAGAGAATACTTTCTCACACTGTTCACTTGAGGAGCAGGGTCAAGACTGATTTGCCTATGACTGGGTCCAAACTAGGGTGGCATGGTAAGCAAAAGAATTGATGGATTAAACCCAGATCTGTGACTGAGGGTGAATGTTTGATTTGCTTGGCATTCCGTCCATCATTTGTGTTTGTTTGCATTTGTCGCCACAGATATTCGGAGCTTCATAGACTATGTAACCATATAGGTATATAGCATGACTACATACATGGTCAGTACAGGACAGGTCTGTGTACCACATATGGAACATTACACATGTGATGTGTGTCACAAACTATTGATCAGGGCTAGCAATGTGCAGCAAGTATGGTGTCCATGCCACTTCAACATGCCCAATATAGTATGTGTCAGCAGTGCGCGGCATGTCTGCAGTGTTAGGTGTGTGCGATAAGAACATGTTTAGTTAACCTGTGGAGTGGTTTTGACATTGTACATTCTTTCCTCTCTATCCTAGATACCCTATAATGAGGAGACTGAGACATGCACCAACGTACCGTACGCTAGTCGACCTTGATACTCTGGAGGACAGGCATATATCTCATTATGACCTATCATCTTGTTTTAAAGGATATACTGTGTGCTTTATTGAAACACCTGGACAGCTACATCAGGTTCACCCAACATGCAGATTTGGCCTATGTTAAGGCAGACTTCTATGATATGGGACACATCCCTCATGTGATAGGTGCTATAGATGGCACCCATATTGCTTTGTTCTCTCCCAGTTCCAATAAACAGGTGTTTAGGAACAGGAAAAGCTACCACTCCATTAATGTTCAGGTGGTGTGTGTAGCAGACCAGTACATCTCCCAAGTGACAGCCAAGATTCTGTGCATGACTCCTACATCATGAGGAACATCAATGTCCCACACATGATAGCACAACTACTCAGGGAGAGGGCTTGGCTCATTGGTATGTATGCATTTGGATGTGTGTGTTTCTGATATGGCACCTGTCATCACTATTTTCCCTGTGACTGTACCTCTATTGTAACAGGTCCTACCTCTGTGCACACAGGTGACTTTGACTCACTTAACCTTCCCTGTCTGTTGGCACTAGTGAGGTACCCTGCCATGGAAGGGGAATTATGTTTCAATGAGGCCCACAGCAACACAAGGTATGCAACTGAAAGCATATTTGGCCTACTGAAGGCCAGATTCAGATGCCTGGATGTCTCAGGGGGTGCCCTCCTCTAAACTCCCCAAAAGGTATGCCAGATCATAGTTGCCCGCTGTATGCTCCACAATCTAGCCCTGAGGCGTCGGATAACATTACTAGCTGATAATGCAGACATGGAAAGTGATGAGGAGGCAGATGAGGAAGGTGCAGCTAACTCTAGGACTGAGCTCATCAATCAGTACTTCCCATAATATACAGGTATGTTTGTGGGTATTTGCTAGTGTTGTATTTCCACATTAATTGGTGTCAATGGTCCTCCTGATTTGGATTATCAGTGGTGGTGTGATATTTCCTATCCCTATGTGTGTGTTGTGGGAGGTGACTGATTGCATGTAAGGTACAGAGTTAAAGTATCTAATCTCTGCAAGAATCACATTTCCCATGGACAGGCCCGTATTGTGCTATGTGTCTTGCGTTCTCCTGTTCTCATGCCATTCCAGCGAGTAACTGTGTACTGTGAATCTTTGCCTCTCCTACTTATTGCTTGAGGCATTCATGTTTATTAGCCGTTGGTAACTGTTTACAGAGTAGAGCTTTGCCCATGACAGATGACAGCTACAGTGTTTTATGATGTATTTCCTGAGACTCGAGATGTATAAGTGATATCTGTTGTGCCCTGTTTAGTTGGCAATCTACACTCAGCACAACAACTATGTATGTAACTACATATGTGCTTGGTGTGCCACCATGCCTACTATCCTGAAGGAAGTCTCTTTCATGGTCTTTTTTGCAGGTTGGATAAGTGGATATATCTAGTGTGCCTGGACTAGTGACACCCTTATATCTGCCCTGGGACATGTCTGTTGTACTGTGTCTCCTGAAGAGGATGACTCCCTCTTCTGTCCAACACACTGCCTGTTGGTTTAGGGGGTCATAGCCATATAACATTTTGATGCCCAAACTTATGTATATGTACAAATAAAGACACATATGCAGTTGCTGTGATCTACAGTGACTATTGGGCATGTAGTGACAAACAGATGATGAGTGGGGTAATGGTGGATAAAATCATCAGATTAGGCATATGTCCAGTGTCCAAGGGCCATGGGAAAATGGAGTTTTGTTTCAGAACAGTCATCAGGGTGTCTCAGTGGCACCCAAGGGAGAGAAATCAGGGGCCAGATGTAGCGAAAAAAAAAATTGCGACTCGCAAATTGCAACTCGCGAAATAGCATGCAGAAAGGTCTCTCAGACACCTTCTGCGACTCTCTATGGGGTCGCAAAGACCCACCTCATGAATGTTAATGAGGTGGGTCACAAATTGCGACCCCATAGCGAGTCCCTGCACTCACAGGGATGGTGGCCTGCTGGAGACAGCAGACCTCCATGTCTGTGACTGCTTTTTTTAATAAAGGCGTTTTTTTTTTTATTGCAGCCCGTTTTCCTTAAAGGAAAACAAGTTGCAATTCAAAAAAATAATGAAACAATTTGGTTTTATTTTTTCAGAGTAGGCAGTGGTCCATTGGACCACTGCCTGCTCAGAAAAAATATTTTCAGCGACATTCACAAAGGGGAAGGGGTCCCATTGGGACCCCTTCCCGTTTGCGAATGCGTTACCACCCACTTCAAGTGGGTGGTAACTGCGAGTTGGTTTGCGACCGCTTTCGCGGTCACAAAGCAACTCAGCATGGCGATGCGGTCACAAATAGGAAGGGAACACCCCTTCCTATTTGCGAGTCGGATTCACATTTTGCGAGTCAGTACTGACTTGCAAAATGTGAATCTGCATCGCGATGGCCGTTTTGCATGTCGCAAACTGCGTTTTTCGCAGTTTGCGACATGCAAACCGGATGCTACATCTGGCCCCAGGTCACTTCCTGGCAGTGGGTTTTGTTTTGGTATTGCGGATGGGGTCTTCATCTACAGAAAGAGGGGTGTCAGAGGCCTGTGGTTCCCCTGTCAGGGCCTCCTTTCTAGTAGCTGCCACAAATGTTGAAGGCTCATATGTGTTGTGGCTGGTGGAAGGGGCCTGCTGGTGGGTGGAGGAAGCATGCAGAGTGGTGGTAATGTCCCTGAGCACTCCTGCAGTGGAGACCATGGTGGATTGTGGGCCTGCCACTGCTGCCTGACCTCCTGGTGGTATTCCCTCTGCAGCCTTTGGTTTTCCTCCAACATGTTGATGATCTGGCCCATCCTGTCCTGGGATTGATGGTATGCTCCCAGGACTTTGGTGATGGCTTCCTGGTCAGGTGACTGTCTTGGGTGCCCCGCCCTCTGGCCCACAGGTTCCCTCCCACACACCCTGCCCCCATGTGCCTGTGCCCCTGGCACAGTGTATCCACTACCAGTATCAGCAGGACCTTCATTGTCTTGGGTGTGAGCGATCGACTTAGGTCCCTGTACTGTGGAGCACACTATTGATTGAACAGTCCTTGGGACACAGGTTTGGGGACGAAGGGTTGGCTCCCATCTTGGTGCCACAGGGTAGGGGGTTTGATGTGGGCAGGGTAAGACAAGGAGTAGTATACTGGCCAGGGGTCTCAGATGGGCCTGATTGGACGTCATTGTCCAGACATCCAGCGGTGGTTTCCTCATTGAGGCCTTCATCCTGAGGAGGGCTGGATGTCTCTGGTATCCTCTCCATGGTGGCACTGGCAGGGGTACCTGAGGATGGAATGAAAGAGGGTTAAATTGTGGAGGTGTGAATGGTTGTCTCTTTGACTGATGCATACAGTAGCTTGACTTGATTCCCAGCAATGGCAATGACAGGTGCAGCACTGCTAACACAGTTTGGGGATAGGGGTTTGTAACATACGTACCATGCTACATAGGGGTATGAGGCTTGGTAACTTTTGCTCAGTGGGTGGGTTATTTTCCTGTGTGATGGTTCACCTGACAGGTGTGTCCTGTCATCAGGTGACATTTCAGGCATGCTAGATGTGAGTTGGTATGGTTGAATATTGCAGCATGGTGTCCAAGTGGGAGGAGGGTATATGTGTATGGAGGATTGCTTGTCCTGTCTGTACATGTTGTGCATGGAGTATACCTTCTTACTTTCAAGCCTATGATCAGTCCATTTCAGGGGTGTTGATCTGGATTAGTTGCCCTTAGGTTTGGTAACAGTGCTGTGTCTGTGTTTGGCATAGTTTGGCATTGTGTTGTGCAATAGCATTGGTGTAATTACCATGTAATGGTCCTCAATCAAAGCATCCAGGTGATGTAGCTGGTGCAATAGTCATACATGCAAGAGATGTGATGTGATGTGCACATTGCAGGTTTTGATAGTGATGGGCAGGTTTAATGTGGGCGTCGTAGTGATTGTGATTGGCAGTGCTATCTATGCACTTGGCAGGGACTGGGTGGGTATTGTGGCTGGGTGGTGATGTGGCATGTAGGATATTGGTATTAGGTTATTAGGTGACAGATGTAGTGGAAGATAAGGTGAATTGGGGAGTGACTGGGTGGTGCGGAAGCATGCTGGACTAGAAGATTAGTGCCAGGGGAGTGTCATTTACTTACCAGAGTCCAGGCCTCCGGGTATTCCAGTCAGGCCCTCTGGATGCAGGATGTCCAAGACCTTCTTCTCCCATGACGTGAACTCAGGGGGAGGAGGTGGGGGCCAACCGCCAGTTCTCAGCTTGGCAATTTGGTGTTGCGATGCCATGGAATGTACCTTCCCCCCACAGGTCATCCACCTCTTCCCGATGTCCTCCCTTGTGCATGGATGGTTGCCCACTGAGACGATTCTGTGCCATAATTCCATTTTCCTGGCAATGGAGGTTTGCTGTACCTGTCCTCCAATCAGCTGTGTCTCTACCCTGATGATTTCATTGACCATGACCCTCAACTCATCATCTGTGAAATTTAGGTGCTTTTGATGGGACATGGTGGTTGTGGTGTGGGTGGGAGTGGATGTTGTGTGTGTAGGGTGCAGTGTAGGGTGCTTGGTGGGGTGGGGGGTTTGGTTATGTGTACTAGTTGGTTGTGGTGTTTGTGTGCAGTAGTGAGGTGTGTAAAGTGTTGACTGTGCAGTTGTGTTGTGTGTGCTGAGTGTGAAGTGCATATGTGCTTATGGTGTATAAAGGCTAAGTAATGTTTGTGGCTCCTCACTGTCTCTGTATGTGGTTTTTGTCACAAAGGATTGCAGGTTCTGTGGGGTGTGTTATATAGTGCTGTGAGTCGGTGTGTGTATGTGTGTCAGGTGTGGGGTATTCAAACTGTCCAATTTGGTGTTGTTCTCTGTCTGAGGTGAGTTCCTGAGCACGGCAGTTCAGACCGCCAATGGTTTTCCGCCATGGAAGAACCGCTGTGCTGATTTGTGGGTTGTAATTTGGTGGCTGGAAGGCTGTCGGGCTGTCGGTGCTGAAGGTGGAACCACCTCTTTCCTGCCCTGCAATGTCCTGGCGGTGTCGGACTGTCCTTCAGTGTTTGGCTCTTAATACAGCGGTTGGGATACAGCCAACACGGTGGTCTTTCGGCAGCCATCAGTGCAGCAGTCTTCCGAAAAGACCGCTAAAGTCGGAATGAGCCCAAAGTGTCCCCAGGGAAATTACAGTACTGTCAGAAAGAACTGAAATATTTGGGACACCAAAAAGAAAAGGGTGCAAGGAAAGTTTCCAGAGAAAGGGTTACAGCTATTTTGCAAATGAATCCTCCAGTTACACATGTCAGGATGTTTTTGGGAATGGTGAGCTACTGTCGCCAATGGATTCCCATTTTTTCTGCTATTTCAAAGCCATTGCAGAGACTGACCCACAAATATATTTTGAGCCAGTGCCCTTTGATGAAGCTTGTATGAAAGCTTTTACTGAGCTGAACGAGCGTTTGTGCAGAGCACCAGCTATGGAAATGCATGACTACACAAAACCATTCTTGTTTTTTTGACACAAACATGATTTTTGTGCTCATTCAGTCCTTACCCAGGTACATGGTGGTGTAAATCCCCCTGTATCATATTTTTAGGCTACTTTGGACCCAGTCGCAGCAGCTTTACCTGGCTGTTTGCAGGCTGTGGCTGCGGTTGGTTTGTCAATCACTCAGTGCAAGAATATTGTGATGGGACATTCTTTAACTGTCCTGGTCCATCATTATGTTGAAGGTTTGCTTACCCGAACAAAGACACAATATTTTACAAAAGCAAGCCTCATTATTTTGAGTTGTTGATTTTAGACTCTCCAAATGTTACCTTGGAGAGGTGTACAGTGCTAACCCCAAAACCTTGCTCCTAGTAGACAATGTTGAAATTGAAAAACTGAAAGAAGTTGAACATGACGGTCTGGAGATTACTGTATTGTGCAGAAAACCCAGAACTGACATTCAGATTGCTCCGTTAGAGGAAAATTATCAAATTGTTTTTGTCGATGGTTCCTATCTAAGAGCTAATGTGGGAACATTGAAATCTGGATATGCTGTGTGCACAATTTCTGTTATACTCAAAGCTTCATGGTTTCAAAGAGTATTTTCTGCACAAGTGGCTGAATTTGTGGCTCATACTAGAGCATGCTGTATTTCTGAACTGCGTAAAGTTACAATTTTCGGAGACAATCAACATTGATTTGGAGTAGTCCATGACTTCGGACAGTTGTGGTCGCAGCGAGGTTTCATGACCTCTTATGGCTCACCAATTAGAAATGGTGATAGAATTCATGGTTTGTTACAAGCCCTACAATTATCTGAAAGGATTGATGTGGTTAAATGCAGTGCACAACAGAAACCAAAAGATTTTGTTTCAATGGGAAATGGTTATGCAGATCAAGATGCAAGGTTTTGTGCATTGAACTGCATCTCTTTTAATGAGGGATCGAAAGAACTAAAAGATGATTAAGTAAATGTACGTTACATGTTAACAGTGATTGATGCATGGGAGGAAATAAAAAGTTTGAAAGAAAATGTTTCTGAAGATTAAAAGAAAGGTTGGATAAAATTTAAATGTTTTTAAAGAGACAATGATGAAATCTGGGCTTCAGATGAACGGTAGGTGGTTTTGCCAAACTGTTTACTGATGCGAATGGCAAGATATGGTCATGGTCAGGCATACATTGGCAGAGATGCAATGATTTGCACATTTAAACATTCCTGGTTCAATACGAAGTTTAGACAGGTTGTTGAAGCGATTTGTCACAGATGTGTTACTGGCCAACAAATGAATGTGGGGAAAAGAACAGTTGTCAGTTTGAGTCACATTGGAAGAGCAGGCGGTCCATTCAGCAGAATGCAAATGGATTTTATTGTGATGCCTGTGTCTGGTGATCTGAGATACGTGTTGGTGATTGTCTGTATTTTTAGTCACTGGATTGAAGCTTACCCCAAACGTAGAAATGATTGTCTCACAATAGTAAAGCTTTCACTTAGGGAGTTAGTTTCTTGCGTTGGGTTCCCAGCCTCTTTAGAATCAGACATAGGAAGTCACTTCAATAATGAGGCAATAAAATTACTATGTTCAGCCTTAATTATTGAGCAGAAGTTGCACTGTAGTTATCACCCTGAAGCTTCTGGATTAGTGGAGCAAATGAATGGATCTCTGAAGGAATGCCTGGCAAAAATGTGTGCACTCACAAATATGTAGTGGCCAGGTGCATTACCATTGGTTCTGATAAGCATGAGAAACACACCTGACAGAAAGAGTGGACTTTGTCCACATGAAATGATCATGGGGAGAGCACTGAGATTGTCAGCTGTTCCTGCAGCATAACAGATGATATGGTGCTGGATTACTGCAAGAGTATGGCTGATGTGGTTTGCTTTTTCTCTCACCAGGTGGAAGATAGAGCTGTGCACCATCCCAAGACCAGTGTCACAGTCTGCGAGCTGGTGATTGGGTGGTCGTCAAGAAGCACATGCAAAAGGCTTGTCTTGAAGCCAGGTGGAAGGGGCCCTACCAGGTCGTACTTGTTACAACAACTGACTTGAAGTGTGATGAGATCTTGAACTGGATTCACGTCAGCCACACTCGAAAAGTGCCCTACCCTTTAGATGATGAAGAAGAGTTGTTGAGAGCACTAACAACTACTATACAGTCTCAAGGAGCAAGAAGAAAGACTGTGGAAACAAGGAAAGTGCAAACTGGTGAAGATCCAGGAACACCTCTAGGAGATGAAATAGAGGTTTCTGAAGTTGCTCAAGCATCAGCAAAAATAGTAGGAGAGTCAAGTCAGAATAGGCCTCTTCCAGAAGCAGACGGTTCGGAAGATCAGATGAAACAAATCGTTTCTTCCGCAGCCGAGTTAAATCAAAGTCATGCAGATTTGACTCCTCCTGAATTAGCTGATGTTGCAGGTACATCGAGTGAAAGTCAAAATCCTACCAAATCAAGAAGAGTTGTAAGTACAGTTTTGCAAACAACACCGTCAAAGAAAGCTGTGAAAGGAGACAAGTGGCACAAACTTCAGACAAATGAAACGGTTCCAGATGAGCTATCAACTATCAATGAAGAGACAGACACAACAACAACAGCAGATACAGATGAAGATCTGAGTGATGGAGAAATAAGTGCAAATCGGAGATCAAAAAGAAAAAGAGGTGCAAGTTGAAGATACTCATGTCCTGAATGGGCGTATTTTACAACAGAAGAGTGGCATTAAATGCTACAAGTGATAATCACTGTCCAATAGAATATGATCTACTGAAAGAGACTTTTGAAAACTGCTTTTAACAAGCTGCTAAACTGATTTTTGACAAAGTTCTGGAAAAGTCTGAAAGCTACTGTAAATAACTCCAAAGAAGACTGAAGATTATTTTTATTCTTGATTTTTGGTTGCATAGTTGAATATTTTCTTTTTCTTTCACTTTCTGATTCTTTACAGGTCATGGATAACACAGCCACCTTTTCCAGGGCGGTACCAACGACATCAAAAGCCTGGCAGAAATGCATCACTGAACCGAAGGGACTCACCATCGGAAACACAGGGAAGAACAACGCTGCCATGGAACCCGAACTGTAAGTCTTTCTGGTGGTCTTCAACATTGTGCTCTACCGGAAACACCAATACCGACAAAGATGACAATGGTGAGTACAGCCACCAAGCACACAAGGGAGGGTGGGAGGAAAACAAGAGAGACACACACACGCATGACACACACACACCATACACCCAACCAGCTGCACATGAAAAACAATTTGTCCCAGAAAAACGGCAGAATAATGCAAGGGCAACAGGAATGGGCTAAAGTGATTGTAATCAGATCAAATTCAAAATGAATATTTTGATTTGTCAATGAAACAGATATGTACCCATGTACACAAAGGGACACTGCCCAGTTCAATGTTCAAAGGGCCCACATGGCCACAGGGCATAGTATAAGACCCAACTCGAATTCTGACCACATCTGGAAAGTACACTGTAGGGGCATCAGTTTGCAAATAGGCAGGCACCACAGAGGGAGGGGGGGCACCTCAGCCAGATGCAGGAACAAGCCCACTGGTTCTAGAGGGGGCTCCATGCCCATTGCTCTGTCCTGGGGAGTGCAAGGCCACAGTCTTCGAGCTGTCTGACTACCCCACTGGTTCTGGAGGGGGCTCCATGTGCATTGCTCTGTCCTGGGGAGTGCAAGGCCACAGTCTATGGAGTGGGTGACTTTCCCACTGGTTCTGGAGGGGGCAACATGACCATTGCTCTGTCCTGGGGAGTGTAAGGCCACAGTCTCTCAGGTGGGTGACTACCACACTTGTTCTAGAGGAGGCTCCATGCACATTGCTCTGTCCTGGGGAGTGCAAGGCCACAGTCTCTCAGGTAAGTGACTTGCCCACTGGTTCTGGAGGGGGCTCCATGCCCATTTCTCTGTGCTGGGGAGTGCAAGGCCACAGTCTCTCAGGTGGGTGACTTGCCCACTGGGTCTGGAGAAGGCAACTCACACAGAAGCCCTTGGATTGTGGACTACATGTTGTGCGCTGGCGGTGACTGCTGCAGGGTGGTGGTGGATGGAGGATCCTCCTAGGCAGCCTCTGCACTTTCTGATGGCTGCAATTCATCAGCTGGTGGTGGGAGCCCCATGACAGCTGGTGGTGGAGGAGGTGTCACCCTGACAACCTCCCCTGGAGTAGACTGTTTTGTCTCCTCCAATACATATGGCATGGATCCCTTACCCTTCCTGGCAGGGGTAGATGGGCTCTTCCTCTTCTTTCCTGGTGGTGCAGGCTCCTTCCCCTTCTTTCCTGGTGGTGCAGGCTCCTTCCCCTTCTTTCCTGGTGGCACTGACTCTTTCCCCTTCTTTGATGGAGGTGTGGTATCCTTACCGCCATGAGAAGGTGGTGCCACCACTGTCCCCGTGGACTGTTTGGCTGAGGTGCTGGGCTGTGTCCTTGGTACCCTGCTCATACCAGCAGGAAGGGGAAGAGGGGTAGCGAAGAGGTCACTTTGGGAAAGGAAAAACCTTTTAGAGATGTTGGGGTGGAAGGAGGGAGGAGTAATGGAGGTGGAGGTTGAGGGAGTGGATGTTGGAGATGTATGTCTGCTGGACATGGGTGCATGGGCTGTATGCTGATGTGAGGTTGGGTTTCTGAGTGCTTGCCTTTGTGTCCTTTCAGAGGGGGTAGACAGACAGGGTGGGAGATGACAAAGGGGACGCATGCATGGCACTTGTGGAGGTGTCTGCCAGTGCGGTGTGTGTCCTGCTTGGCATGGTGATGCTGGTAGTGGATGTTGATTCAGTGCATGCAGGTGTGAGTGTGGATGTGACTGGGAGGGATGTGGTGGAGGATGAGGAGGGGGAGACAGTGGAGGCAGTGGATGTTGTCGTATCTGCAACTGTATGCTGTTTGGGTGAGTGCTTGGGGATGAAGTGTGGTGCCTGTGTTTGCCTGTGATACTCTTGGGTGTTGTCTTGTGTGCATGCCTGTCTGTATGTGTGTTTGGGATGGGTTGGGTTGAGGATAATTGGACTGGGAAGTGGGAGTTGGAGTGGGACGGTAGAAACAGGGACAATGGCTGCCATCAGAGAGGAGCCCAGAACCTGAATCGATATCTGTTGGGCCGCCAATCCACTGTGGATTCCCTCTAGGAATGCATTGCATTGCTGCATCTGGGATACCAGCCCCTGGATGGCATTCACAATGGTTGACTGCTCTACAGAGATAGATCTCAGGATGTCAATAGCCTCCTCACTCAGGGCAGAAGGGCTCACTGGGGAAGGGCCTGAGGTGCCTGGGGTGAAGGAGATGACCACCCTCCTGGGTGAGCGTGCACGGGAAACTCGCTGAGGGGCTGCTGAGAGGGCGGTGCTGGTACGGGGGTGGCGGCTGTACCTGCACCTGGGGTGGTCACAGAGATGTCCGCCACCACCAGGGAGCTCCCATTGGAGGAGGTATCTGAGTCTGTGTTGTCTCCTCCAGTCTCCGCCGTGGTGCTCCCCTCACCCTCCGTCCCACTGGTTCCCTTGGTGTTGGTGGATTCTGCCTCCTGGGTCAAGTGGGATGCAGCTCCCTCTGTTACCGGTGCCCTGCTTCTCTGCCAGATGATGCTAATACACACAAGGACAGGATGATAAAACAAGAAAGGGGGGGAGAGAGACAAAGGATACACTGGGTTGATGACTGCACCACTACCATCGTTGGCATAGACATCACTGTCACACACAGGGAACAGGCTTAAGCACTATACATTGCACTACCAGGGATATGGCTAGTCACTAATGCAAGATGAGGACAACACACAGCCAACTGCAGCACTCCTGGGACCCACAATGCCCTGCCTGAAATGGACTGCTAACAAGCTACGTCACCTGTATTTGCCATACACCCATTACCCTTCAGATGACCCCTGCTGCAATGTCTGACCTTGCCTTAGGGGCATCCACTGACACACATCCACCACCCGGATACCATCCCACCAGCCAAAGTATGTATAGATACCAACTGTACTCACCCCCTTCTGGCTGCTGTGATGCCCCCAAGCGCCCATCCAGCTCAGGGTAGGCCACCGCCAGTATGCGGGCCATCGGGGTGGTCAGGGTCCGACAGGCACCCCTTCCTCATTGAGAAGCCATCCCCAGATGGGCCTCTGCGGTCTTCTGTGCCCAGCGTCTCAGGTCCTCCCACCGTTTCAGACAGTGGGTGCTACACCTGCCATAGACCCCCAGGGTCCGCACGTCCTTGGCAATGGCACACCATAATCCCTTCTTTTGATGGGCAGAGGCAACACAGACAGGAGAATACCATTAAACAAACAGTCCAGCCTGTCACAAAAATGACCCACCATACCCGTTTCCATCGCCACTGGCATACACATAGCCCAGCGTACAACATGTACACCGCCAAAAGACAATCCCCACACCCCTCACCCACCCTTACACGATGGTTGCACACACACCTCTAAGAATCCTTCCCACATGCATTGAGGCCAAAGTATACTCACCTGTTGGTCTAGAGGCCCATACTGCTGTCCGTAGTGGGGTAGGACCCCATCCACCAGTCGGTCCATCTCCTCCGAAGTGAAGGCAGGGGCCCTTTGCCTGGTCAGACAGGTAGGTTCCAGACACAGGTCACGGCAGCACACGCAGTGTAGGTCTTCTCCTGCTGAAGGTCAGGAAACAAGTGAGGATTGAGATATAAAATGGCGGCCACTTCAGCAACTGTGTACACCGTCATGAATCCCCATTGACCACTGTACTCCATTGAGCCCCATATTGTCCAATGAGGAATTGCAAGGTGGTGCAAGACCCCCTTCCGCCATGACGGCCAACGTCGGCGGAGTTACCTCACTTTCACCTGTCCCTACATACAGGACAGGCGGTCGCCATTTCAAGGGGGGACAGGCATATCAACATTTGCTGCGTCACAGATTAGATTGGTACATAACACTGTTCCAATATATAAGTACACCATGTGGACTGCTGTTGTGGTTTTGGTGTTCCAATTGTGACAGCCTACTCACTCTTCTGTCCCTTAGATACCTACCACAGTGGATGAATAGGAGATGGAGACATACCCCTGTGTACAGATCCCTGGTTGACTTAGCTACACTGGAGGACAGGCAAATTATCCTCACCTATAGACTGTACAGGGCCACAATCACAGAGCTATGTGCCCAGTTGGAGCCAGACCTGATCTTATCCGACTGGGATCTCCCTTCATAAGCAAGTGCTACCAGTGCTTCATTTCCTGGTGACAGGTTCTTTCCAAGTGACAGTGGGTTTGGCAGCAGGAATGTCACAGCCAATGTTCTCAATCGTGCTGGCAAGAGTGTTTCCTGCCCTGGTAAAACACATGTGAAGCTACATAGCTTTCCCACAGGTGGAAGATTTGGCCACTGTGAAAGACAGATTCTATACAATGGGGCATATCCCCAATATTATTGGGGTGATTGAAAGGACACATATTGCGTTTGTCTCCGCCGCCAGAATGAACAGGTGTAAAGGAATCGTAAGAGTTTCCACTCCATTAATGTGCAGATGGTGTCCCTGACGGACCAGTACATCTCCCACATCAATGCTAAGTATACTGGGTCAGTGCATGATGCCTTTGCCCTGAGGAATAGCAGCATCCCAAATATGGTGGCCCAACTACTGCGGCACAGGGTGAGGCTAATAAGTGAGCCTTGGTCCCCACCCACTGTATGTTAGTATATGCCTCTGGTGTTAACCTCATAGGATAGTGTGTGGCTAAATGTTGTCCCCCAGTAAATGCAGATGACTCTGGCTACCCAAACCTATTGTGGTTGCTGACCCCTGTGAGGAATGCCAGGACAAGGGCTGAAGAACGTTATAATGAGGCACATGGGCGAACCAGACGGATCATCAAGAAAAACTTCAGCCTCCTGAAGGCCAGGTTCAGGTGCCACCATCTGACAGGTGGATCCCTGTGCTACTCACCCAAGAAGGTCTGCCAGATAGTAATGGCATGCTGCATGTTACACAACCTGGCCCTCAGGCGCCATGTACCTTTTCTGAAGGAGGAGGAGACCGGAGATGCCCCTGTGGCTGCAGTGAACCCTGATGACAGTGAGGATGAAGAGGCTGAAGATGAGGATGTGGACAACAGAACATCAGTTATCCGTCACTACTTCTAATGACACACAGGTGAGAGTGCAACTTCACATTTCTGTGACTATTGTTGTATTCTGTGTGGCTGTGGCATGATGGCATAAACTACTTTTTACCTCGACTTACTGTCACCTATGGATTATCATTTTATAGATGTGGTTCTATGACAACTGTGTACTGATGTGCTGACTACAGCCAGCTACACGTCAATTATATCTATGCTCTCACAATGTACAGTTCATTTGCAACGGATGTAACTGCTTCCATAAATACATTGTTTCAACACATGACATACAAGTATTCAAGTTGTGTTCAAGGGTGTTTATTTTAGTGCTAACAAATTGAGGAAAAAGTGCAATGTAATGGGGTGATGATGGAGGAAAGTCCAGGGTATTGTTCCAGTGTGTTTGTAGCACAGGTGCAGTGTCCAAGTCGCCATAGGAAGGGGAGCTACGGCAGATCAAGGTGGACAAGGTGACTGAGTGGGACACAAGGGGGACAATCAGGAGTCTCATTTCCTGGTGGTGGTCTTGGCAAGTGTCTCTGGCTTCTGTCTGGGTCGCAGGGAACGTTTGCGGGTGGTCCATCTCCTGGAGGGGGAGGGAGCTGGTGGCCTTTGGGTCCTGTGGCGGGGCCTCCTGCCCACTAGCGGCAGCAGAAGTGGAGGGCTGGTCGATGGACTGGCTAGTGGTAGGGGCCCGCTGGTGTGCTGTTGCCTCCCTCATGATGTTGGCCATGTCTGCCAGCACTGCTGCTATGGAGATCAGGGTGGTGTTAATGGCCTGCAAGTCCTCCCTGATCCCCTGATACTGTCCCTCCTGCAGCCACCTGTTCTTCTGCACGTTGTCAAGGATCTGGCCCATCGTGTCCTGGGAATGTTGGTAGTCTCCCAGGATCTCGTAGACTGCCTTTCTGGAGAGTCAGTTCCCTGGTCCTGTCCTCCCCCTGGCGCACAACAGTCCTCCCAGTGTCCCTGTTTGCCTGTGCCTCTGTCCCCTGAACGGTGTGCCCACTGCCACTGACCCCAGGTCCCTGATTGTCTTGGGGTGAGGTGTGGACTTGGGTCCCTGTACAGGTGGGCAAACTGCTGATTGACGTGTCCTGGGGACAGAGGTGTGGGTACGCTGGGTGGGTGCAGTGGTGTTGGATCCTGATGGGGGAGGCTCTGTGATGGTCTGTGAGTGGGCTTGGGTGACCAGCTGTCCAGTGGTCCCTGATGGGCCAGATAGGTCATCCAGATCCAGAAGTCCAGAGTTACTGTCATCACTGGGGGGCATCTTCTGTTGGGGGACTGGATAGTTGTGGCACCTCCTCTCCACTGACTGGCTGGAGTACCTGGTGGGATGTAAGCAATGTATTATGCTTCATGTGTATGACATTTGTACATCCCTGGCTTCTCCTCTATTGCTGGTGTTGCTCTGCCACCCTTTGCTTGTGTAAGGTGATGTATTGAGGGAATGTTAGTTTCCCTATGCTGTGCATGCTTTATTGATGGGTGTCCATGCAGGGCTGGGAGGGTTGTCCATGCATTGGTATAGCATGCAGGGCTTGGCATTGTGGTTAGTCATATGGGTAGGTGCAATGCGTGGGATGTAGAGGAGTGAGGGTGAGGGTGTGAGATGGAATGCAGGTATGGGGGGTGATAAGTAGTGAATGTTGACTTACCAGTGTCCAGTCCTTCGGCTGCTCCAGCGAGTCCCTTAGGATGCAGTAATGCCAGTACTTGCTCCTCCCATGCTGTGAGCTGTGGGGGAGGAGGTGGTGGTCCACAGCCAGTCCTCTGTATGGCAAGCTGGTGCCTTGCTGCAATGGAACGTACTTTCCCCCGAAGGCGTTCCACCTCTTTCTGATGCCGTCCCTTCTTCTTGGGTGCTGTCCCACTGCGTTGACCCTGTCCACGAGTCTCCGCCATAGCTCCATCTTCCTGGCAATGGATATCTGCTGTACCTGTGCTCCAAACAGCTGTGGCTCCACCCTGACAATTTGCTCCACCATGACCCTTAACTCCTCCTCAGTGAAATGGGGGTGTGCCTTTGTGGTGCCACGGGTGTTGTGTGGTGTGTGTTGGTGAGAGTGTGTTGAGTTATGTAGTGGGGTGTGTGATGAGGGGTGCGTGAGGGATGTATGGGTGTATGTGGTATGTGTGTCTAGTTGTCTCTGTGCTGTTCGTTTCAGTCTCCTGGAAGTATCTGTTGTTAGTAAAGGATTGTGGGTAATGTGGGTGGGTGTTTTATAGTGGTGTGAGTGGGTGGGTGTGGTGTATGTATGGGTGCCAGGTGTGTATTTTTGGTATTGGCCAATGTAGTGTTGTTTTGTACGTGAGTGTCCATTCTGAGAGGGGTGGTATGTATCGCCAATGGTTTACTGCTGTTGAATGTCTGCCGTGGTGATTCGTGGGTCGTAATTTGGTGGGCATTGTTTTGTGGCGTAACGGTATGGGTGTTGGTACCGCCACTTTAGCAATGACCCTTGGGCTAGTGGATTTGTGTATGTGGCTGTATTCTTACGGATTGGTGTGTGTGTGTCATAATATGGTGAACGGATATTCGCCACCGCGGGGTATGTTGGTGGCCGTCAGGGTGGCGGTAGGCGGCATTTACAGCCAATGTCATAATGAGGGCCTATGTTTTTAGTGAAACTAAAACACAAGGGAAGCTTGCTTTAGATTTTCGACATTTAGGAAAACTTTGGATATATGGACCTCTATTCAGGACTGATACTAAGTTTGTGGGAACAAGTGAGTGCAGACATCTATTTCTTTTGAAGAATACATGGGATTTTATGTTAAACGGATAAGATCCTGCGATTCCTGGGGTATATTACATCTGTGGAAAGAATGCTTATTTTCATCTCCCAAGGGGATGGTATGGGACTTGTTATGTGGGAGTGGTGCCCCCGAAGATTTACCAGATTGACAATATAGATGACACACATGACACAACTGAATTGCAAAGACCAAGATCATAAAGATCAACTTGAACGGAAATAATTGGGGATGTATTTGGAGCAATTATTCCTTCTGCACGAATTATTCTGAATGCTTTGAAAATGAGAAAGTTGTCTACTATTGTGGATGAAGTGCTAACTGATTTTCTGGAGCTGTAATTTAAATGAATACTGAAATGACTGCGATCCGTTCTATGGTTCTCCAAAACAGACTTGCGTTAAATATACTTTTAGCAAAGGAAGGAGGAGTCTGCCCAGCCGCAGCTATATTTTTACAGTCTTAAAGACTTTGTGAGACCCAAACTTCTATGGACAAAATCACTCCACACCTCCCCAGGACAAAGGAATCACCACCAAGGCATCCCTATAGACCACACATCAACCGGAGCAACCGGAGTACCTTTCAGCATCTTCATCCTGCACCACCAGTAACAGGACCACTCCAATGAAGTCTATGGCGGCCATGTTGTAAACCGGAGCAACCGGAGCAACCGGAGTACATTTCAGCATCTTCATTCTGCACCACCAGTAACAGGACCACTTCAATAAAGTCTATGGCGGCCATGTTGTAAAGTTTGGAACTAGACTAGACAATGCTCCGATGGCCCAGTAACTGCTCAAATCTACCATATTGGTCCCCCAGACCTTCATCTTGTTTGTCAGATTTGGTTATGCAAGCCAGGCCGGAGTAGTCTAAACTAACCTTTACACACTTTTGAAAGGTGCCCAAACCTTTTGTTTACCAATGCTTGCTTGCGGTTGAAATTAAAAGTATTAAAACCTTTGAAAATTCATATCTCCAGGACCCTCCGGTGATTTTGATCATCTTGTACTGTAAAATCCATAAAAATCTTATGTATTTTTGTACATCAGTGTTGTGTTTATTTTGTGTTGTGTGGCTTTTTTGTTTCATTGTTTGGTTCTGTTAAATGCTTTGGACTAAGGGCCACATGTACAACCATTTCCTTTTGCTACTCTCTATTTGTGAATTTTAGCAACTCGCAATTTGTGAGTAACAAAAGGAAATGTACTAATGTATCTCAGACACATTTATAGATTCCCAATGGGGTCGCAATTGACCTGCCTCTTCAATATTCATGACGCATTTCGCAATTTGCATCCAATTGAGAAGGGACAATAACACAAGATGATGACCTGCTGAGGCAGCAGACTACCATGTCTGTGTTTGCTTTTAAATAAAACAACTTTCTTTGTTTTTTTTTAAATACAGCCTGTTATCCTTAAAGGAAAATGGATTGTGTTTCAAAAAGAAAAATGAAACATTTCTGTTTCATTTTTTAAGGGTAGGCAGTGGTTTGTGGGAACACTGCCTGTCTGCCCCTAAAAAACTGTTTTGCTACCATTCACTACCCTTTCCCATTCGCAACTTGCTTACCACCTACTTGATGTGGGGGTAAACTGTGATTGTTCTGATGGCAAAACAATCGTACATCCCCCTGCCACTCACTATTAGGAAGGGGCACCCTTGCATGCCCCTTTCAAATAGGGACTCGCAAACCCTATTTTGCGAGTCAGTAATAGGTTGCTGACTTGCAAAATAAGGTTTGTACATGCCAGTGGTCATTTTAGTGGTCTCAAATGGGCCGAATCTCTGTTTGTGACTGGTAAAAATGGTCACACATCTGGCCCCAAGTTCCTTTGTGCAAGCTTTGCTGCTTGAAAGCCATAGCTACAGAGGGTTGAGCTTAAGGTTGTTCAAATGAGTCTGACTGGACTCAAGAGAGTTTCTGCAAGTGCATTTCACAGTAAGGCTGCACAGCCATACCATATAATACACCCAAATCCTCACATTAGTACCTAGTGGTGGTGTTCAGAACTTGTGTTTAGCTGTACCAGACAATTAATAACTTAGCAACAACCGAGAGATCCTGCCAAATCATAATTGAGGCACAGTGTTCCAGAAGTTAAAAAATGTCCAAGTACTAAGCTCTGTAATTCCAGAGGCACTGTTTTCCAGAAGTTAAAAACTTTACAGAGCCTGCAAAAGCCTTCAAGGATGGAAAACAAAGAAATTGAATTAGCCACCCCACCCACACTGAAGGTTAGTGACTTGGGAATGCTGTGCAGGGATAAGAACATTTTTCCAGGAATTACTTTCCAAAAGGGAAGCTCTCAAGAAAGCTTTCAGAGCATGGGAAGTGTCAACGTAGCAGCAACAAAGAACCAGAAGTGACTGTGGAGGGTGCTTAGGAGCCCAGGATGCCAAATGAGATAGTTCCTAAATATGTAGAGGGGAAAACATTGACACATGACTGGCGTTCTAAGAGAGAGCTCTTTGACAAATTGCTGGTGTCCTATGAGAGAGGTCTTAGATGAGAAGGGTGGGTGCACAGCATTTGGGATCCTAATTGTAGGAACTCATGCCAACAGTAAGGAGAGATAGACTGCTGACACTAGAGGGTGAGGTGGCAGAGTCATCCACTCACATGAGGGAGGCACCCATCAAGCTATTTGTTCTCACCCAAGAGGAATACCAATTTACATTAAGGAGCACACACAAGGGGAAAACACAGACAGGGGTGGATTTTGTAGATGCCTATGTGAAGTCACTGGAAGGCTGGATTAAAGGGAACAGAGTAGATACCTATTAGGGGCTCTAAAAATTGGTGGCAAAATGGCACATAGGCCCTCATTACAACCCTGGCGGTTGGCGTTAAAGCGGCGGTAATTCCGCAAACAGGCCAGCGGAAAAAAAGATGGGATTATGACCAACACAGACAGCCACTTTAACACTCCGACTGCCACGGCGGTAGAAACAAACACCGCAGCGGTAACCGCCAACAGACAGGCGGAAGACAAAGTACCGCCCACCGTATTTCAAGACGCCAATCCGTCACCTTTTCTGGGGCGGAACCAAAGCGAAAAGTACAGCGGAAACAGTACACAGAAGGGAAAACACTCACCTCTCAACACCCAATGAGGAACCAGGACGCCATGGAGCCCGTAGGTGTTACCCATGTTGGTTTACCTCCTCTTCTACCAGGAGTACGAACGGCATCGGCGGCGACTACGGTGAGTACTGCACCTACAACTCAGGGGAGGGGGGGAGGAAAGAGAGTGACACACCCACGCAACACCCCCACCCTCACCCTCACACCCAACAACATACACAAAATACATGAATCAACATAACATATACATCCTCACTCCCACCCCTGGAAGAACGCAAGGATAAAAGGAAATGATTGTAACGATTGTAATCATTAAAAATCCATTAGTCAAAAGTCAAAATGCAGTATATACAAATATGTACACCAACTACACAAGTCCGGATAGTGTACCAATCCTTGTCCATGACCCAAAGGGCCCAAAATACATGGGCGAAGCCCACACATGATACCTAACTCGAAACGGAGAGAACACTGCTGGGGCATCAGATCGAAAATACACAGGCACCTCAGGAGGAGGGGGCACCTCAGCCTGATGAACGCACAATGCCACTGCTGTACGAGGGGGGTCCATGTCCATTGCTGTATCCTGGGGAGTGTAAAGCCACAGTCTCTCAAGTCTCTTCAGTGGGTGGTTTGCCCACTGCCTTATCCTGGGGAGTGCAAAGCCACAGTCTCTCAAGTCTCTTCAGTGGGTGGTTTGCCCACTGCTTTATCCTGGAGAGTGAAAAGCCACAGTCTCACAAGTCTCTGCAGTGGGTGGTTTGCCCACTGCTTTATCCTGGGGAGTGCAAAGCCACAGTCTCTCAAGTCTCTCCAGCGGGTGGTTTGCCCACTGCTTTATCAGGGGAGTGCAAAGCCACAGTCTCTCAAGTGGATAACAGTCTCCACTGGCTCTGGAGGGGGCCTGGTGCCCAGAGTGCTTCATCCTGCCAAGGACTGAGGTAGTGGATGTCAATCTCCACTGGTTCTGGAGGGGGCAGTGTGCCCAGAGTGCTTCATCCTACCAAAGACGGAGGTAGTGGATGCCAATCTCCACTGGTTCTGGAGGGGGCCTGGTGCCCAGAGTGCTTCATCCTGCCAAGGACTGAGGTAGTGGATGTCAATCTCCACTGGTTCTGGAGGGGGCATTGTGCCCAGAAAGCTCCACGTGCAGTGTGGCCGGTACAATTCCCTCACCTGGGTGTGCGTGCCACAAGATTGGCGAGGTTCAGGTCGCATGATACGCCATGAAGGCAGCGACATACCCCACACTGCTGCGGCTTCACATTCTACCTGCAGGTGCAAACAGTGATGGAAGTCATGCTTCATGGAAGCTGCCCAGGGTCCAGGAACTCACCTCCAGCCTCAGAAAAACTGACCACTGGACATGGTAGCCATGTCAGCGGTGGTGCCAGTGTCCGAGGTCTCCACGGGGCCGGTGGCGGTGCTTGCGGCGGTGTCTGTGGCAGTGGTGCTTGTGGCGGTGTCTGTGGAGGCGGTGCTGGCAGCGGTGTCTGTGGCGGCAGTGCTGGCGGAAGTGCATGGGTCAGCACCTGCTGAGGGACAAAGCAGGACGTCTCCTGTAGCCTTGGACGGCTGCCCACTGGGGAAGAGGCAGGGGACTGTTGCTGAGGCTGTAGACGTGCCGGGGGCGGTGCAGGTGGTGGTTGTGGTGGCGGGGCAGCTAGCGGTGTTCGCAGCCGTACAGGTTGGCGTGGTCGTGGACAGAAGGTGTGACACTGGTCCCTCAGTCGGTGCCACCATGCCCTCTCCTGACCTGCTCTTCTGCTTTTGGCCCTTCCCCACCTTTGATGGTGCTGCAGTTGTCTTTGCACTATCCCCTTTGGTTTTTGCAGAGCCCTTGGTGGCTTCTCCCTCCGGGATGTGGGCACTTTTGTCACCTTGGCAGATGGCGGAATGCCCTTGCCCTCGCTACGTGGCACACTGGCAGCCCTGATGGGTGGCGCACTCGATGACCACGCAGTTGCTGGCAGCACTGTGCCTGGTGATGTGGTGGCTGAGGTGCTGGGCTGGGACCTGGAAAGCCTGGCTCTACGTGAAGGACAGGTGGGAGGTGTAGGGAAGAGGTCAATGTAAACCAGGAAGAGTTTTTTAAACACACTGGGACGGGAAGATGGAGGGGGTTTGGGAGTGGAGGTAGAGGTAGTGGTTGTAGGAGGTGTACATCTGCTGAATTTGGGTGAAGGTGCATGGGCTATAGGCTGTTGTGAGGTGGATGGCTATTGGGTGGGTGTGTGCCTGCGTTTGTGTACTTTGGGAGGAGGGCTCACTGACACACAGGGAGAGGACACTGGGGATGTGCGAATGGTAGTGGGGGTGGTGAGTGCATGTGAGCGGTGTGTGGAGATGGGCGTGCTGGTGATGGAGGTAGTGGCTGAGGATGTAGTGTCTGCAGGTGTGAGTGGACACAAGACAAGGAGGGAGGAGGAGGACGTGGAGGAGGGGGACACAGTGGAGGCAGTGGATGTTGGTGTGTCTGCCTGGGGATGGTGCTTGTGTGAGTGCCTGTGGTATGTGTGGTGCTTATGTTTGCCATGTCCACTCTTGGTCTGATGGTGTGCTTGGGATAGGCTGAGGTACAGGGAATGGGGTCTGCTGGGAGGGCGTGCTGGTAGGGGGGATGGCGGCTGTACCTGTTAATGCGGTGGGCACAGAGGTGCCCGCCACCGCAAGGGACCACCCATCAGAGAAGGAATCGCTATCACTGCTGTCTGCTCCTGTCCCCGCCATGGAGCTCCCTTCGCCCTCCGTCCCACTGGTGGCTTCAGACTCTGTTGCTTCACCCTCCAGGGCCACATGGGTTGCAGCTCCCTCCTGCTCCGGTGCCAATGCTCCTCCGCCTGATGATGCTATTGCACACAATAACAGGGAGACCACAAAAAGGGGGGAGGAAAGACAGAAGAAAGACATGTTCAGTGCATGCAACACCACTACCGTTGGCGGACACAACACACATGGAGCAGCCCTCTGCACTGTGCCATGCACTGACAGTTCCTAGGAATGGGGTATGAGGTGTAGATAGCTCTTACCACAGGTGGGGTTGGGGTGCCACATAGCCTGCCTCACAAAGGGTCCTTGCCTACAAAGGTCGCCCTGGCCTAGGGGAACCCACTGCCCACCTCCCCCACCCAGACACCTTGTAAGGCGCGCAGAGTCAGCGGAATGAGAGTGTACTCACCCCCTTGTGGCTGCTGTGATGCCTTCAAGCTCCCATCCAACTCCGGATAGGCCACCGTCATGATCCAGAACATCAGGGGGGGTCATGGTGCGACGGGCACCCCTCCCACGTTTGGAGGCCATCCCCAGCTGGGCCTCCGCCATCTTCTTGCTCCGGTGGTGCAGGTCCTCCCATATTTTAAGGCAGTGGGTGCTCCATCTGTGGTAGACCCCCAGGGTCCGGACATCCTTGGCGATGGCACGCCAAATACCCTTCTTCTGGTGGGCGCTGACCTAGAGGAATGGTACATGGGGAAAGGGAATTATTTACCCGTCCGGACCGTCATACTCATTGCCCAACAGTTCCCACCCATGCCCTGACGCACATACACTCACCATCCACACATGCAGGCCTCAGCCCCCCCCATGTATCTTCCATCCACACCACTCTAAACATGCATTGCCTATGGAGCATGCTCACAGTGTACTCACCTGTTTGTCTGGAGGACCATAGAGTTGCGTGTACTGGGGGAGGACCCCATCCACTAGTTTCTCCAACTCCTCCGAAGTGAAGGCAGGGGCCCTTTCCTGTAGCCATTGTCGCTTCCATACACAGGTCACAGCAGCACTTGCAGCGTAGGTCCTCTCCTGTTGAAGGTCAGGTATCAAGTGAGGGAACAGACAGAAAATAGCGGTCACGTCCACGGCGGTGCCCCTATCGTCACCACAGCCATACATCGTCATTGGCTCCTGGGACCCATAGGGCCCAATGTTAACCAATGCAGAATTGCGCCGCAGGTCTTCGACCGCCCACTGCGACGGTGTAGAACACCAGCTCAGTTACTTCATATCCCCTTGTCCCACCTTACAGGTCAGGCATCCGCCATTTCAGGAGGCCACATGGGATGAATGTTAACTGCGTCACACCTAGATGGGCCGGGAATATAGACAGATATCGGCACATTGCGGATTAATAACGTTTCTGCAAATAACAAATTGTGATACCTCAGTGTTGGATGACTCTCTGCTCGCTGTTCTCCTCCATAGGGCACGTCTACTGGAGCAGTTGATTAGATGGCAGCATCCTCCGGTGTACAGACCCCTGGTGGACCTGTCGACAATGAAAGAGAGACACATCCTAGTCACATAGAGGCTTGATCATGCAACTATCCAGGAACTGTGTGCCCAGTTGGAACCAGACCTGATTTCATCTATCCGCCATCCCACGGGAATCCCCCCTATAGTGCAGGTCCTGTCTGTACTCCATTTCCTGGCCAGTGGGTCTTTTCAAACAACAGCGGCCATGGCATCAATGATGTCCCAGCCAATGTTCTCTAATATGTTGTCCAGAGTGTTGTCTGCCCTGCTGAATACATGCACAGCTACATCGTTTTCCCTCAGGTGGAGGTTTTGCCCACAGTGAAAGGTGACTTCTATGCCCTGGGACATATCCCCAACATCATTGGTGCCATTGATGGGACACATGTGGCATTTGTACCCCCCGCAGGAATGAATAGGTGTATAGAAACCGGAAGAGCTACCATTTGATGAAAGTTCAGGTGGTGTGTTTGGCAGACCAGTACATCTCCCATGTGAATGCCAAGTATCCTGGCTCTGTGCATGACGCTTACATTTTGAGAAATAGCAGCATCCCTTATGTGATGGGACAACTCCAGAGGCACCGTGTGTGGCTAATAGGTGAGCGCAAGGTCCCAATACAATTGACATAGATGTCTGGGTATAGGGCTGTCCCTAAGGGTTAGTGTGTGTCTAATAAATATCCATCAACATTTGCAGGTGATTCTGGCTACCCCAATCTGTCATGGCTACTGACCCCAGTGAGGAATCCCAGGACAAGGGCAGAGGAATGCTATAATGCGGCACATGGGTGAATTAGGTAGGTGATCGAACGCACCTTCGTCCTCCTGAAGGCCAGATTCCGGTGCCTTCAGCTGACAGGTGGCTCCCTATACTACTCACCGAAGAAGGTGTGCCAGATCATCGTGGTCTGCTGTGTTCTGCACAACCTGGCTTTGTGACGGCAGGTGCCTTTTCTGCAGGAGGATGGGCCAGATGGTGGTATTGTGGCAGCTGTGGAGCCTGCAGACAGTGAAGAAGAGGAGGCAGAAGAAGAGGATATCGACAACCGAAACAACATCATCATACAATACTTCCAGTCAGACACAGGTAAGAAGATGTAACTGCTCCCCACAACTCATAATGTTGTTTGAGCTAGCATAAGTCTGTCATTTTCACTCAGTGTATGGACCCTGACTTGTCCCTTTGACTTTCCATTTCACAGATCTGGGTCCCACTCTGTGCCCTCTGCTCTGTTTACTCCTGGTCTACAGCTGTGTTATATTGGTATGTGAACACGTATATTGACATAGCTATATTCCATAGTTATTGCAATTACACAGTTGTGAAAGCACAGACTTACTCCAGATTGTTTTGTGATTGAAGTGTGTTTATTCCTGTACAAATAAGTGGAGGTAGGTTGTAAAATGGGCTGGGATGATGGTGGAGGAATGTCCATGGAAGAGTCCAGTCTATTTGTTTCATAGGTGCATTATCCAAAGGGGCATAGGAAGTGGAGCAATGGCAGTTTAAGGATGGACAGGGTGACATAGTGGGACAGAAGGGTGACGTTCAGGGGGGACTCATTTCCTGGCGGGGGTCTTGGCAATGTTCTCTGTCTTGTTCCTGGATCTCAGGGACCATTTGCGGGGTGGTACTCCATCTGCAGGGGGTGAGGTGCTGGTGTCCTGTTGTTTCTGTGGCGGCGCCTCCTGTCCACTAGTGCCGGCGGAGGTGGAGGGCTGTTCATCGTCCATGCTAGTGTCAGGGGCCCCTTGTTGTGCCACTGTGTCCCTCTTGGTGTTGAGAAGGTCTGCCAGCACCCCTGCAATGGTGACCAGGGTGGTGTTAATGGACTTCAAGTCCTCCCTGATCCCAAGGTAGTGTTCCTCCTGCAGCCAGTGGGTCTCCTGAAACTTGGCCAGTACCATGCCCATGGTCTCTTGGGAATTATGGTATACTCCCATGATGTTGGAGAGTGCCTCGTGGAAAGTGGGTTCCCTGGGCCTGTCCTCCCCCTGTCACACAGCATTCCTCCCAGCTTCCCTCTTGTCCTGTGCCTCTTTCCCCTGAACTGTGTGCCCACTGCCACTGACCCCGGGTCCTTGATTGTCTTGGGTTGGTGGGTTTGCCTGGGGTCCCTGTAGTGGTGGACACACTGCTGATTGAAGTGTCCTGGGGACAGTGGCATGGGCCCGCTGGGTGGGTGCTGTGGTGTTGATTCCTGAGGGGGGAGGGTCTGTGGTGGCTTGTGACAGTGGCAGGGGAACCGACTGTCCAGAGGTCCCTGATGGGCCGGGCTGGTCATCTTGATCCAGGCGTGCAGAGCTGCTGTCATCACTGTGGGCCTCTTCTGTGGGGGACTGGATATGTCTGGCACCTCCTGTCCGGTGAGGTTGGGTATGGGTCCTGTTGGGGTGTAAATGCATAGTTTTAGTATCTGTGTGTGCCATCTTGTGCAGTGGGTTAGTTACCCTCTACTCCTGTGCTTGCATTATTGTGTTTGCCCTTGTGTGATTAGTGATTTTGGGGTCTGGGTGGGTATCTGTACTGGACATGCTTTGGTGATGGGGCTCCATGCATAGGTGTTGCATACAGGGCCTTGGTATTGGGATGGCTGGGTTGTGATAGTGGGGCATATGTGAGGTGTTGGAGTGATGGGGGTAAGGGTGAAGGTGGGGGTATGTAATGGCATGCAGGTGGGGTAGGGGGATATGGTAGTAAAGATATGACTTACCAGAGTCCAGTCCTCCTGCTACTCCTGAGAGGCCCTCAGGATGCAGTATTGCCAAGACTTGCTCCTCCCATGTTGTTAGTTGTGGGGGAGGAGGTGGGGGTCCACTGCCAGTCCTCTGTACAGCAATCTGGTGTCTGGATACCACTGAATGCATCTTGCCCCGTAGGTCGTTCCATCTCTTCCTGATATCATCCCGTGTTCTTGGATGCTGTCCCACTGCATTGACCCTGTCCACTATTCTCCGCCATAGCTCCATCTTCCTAGCAATGGAGGTGTGCCACACCTGTGATCCGAATAGCTGTGGCTCTACCCGGATGATTTCCTCCACCATGACCCTGAGCTCCTCCTCAGAAAACTTGGGGTGTCTTTGAGGTGCCATAATGTGGTGTGGATGATGTGTGAGGTGCTGTTTGTTGTGCTGTGTGATGTGTTGTGTTGGGGTGTGATGTTTAAGGTGCGTTGATGTTGTATGAGTGATGGTGTTGTGTGCCTGTGGATGCTGGTGTTGTGTTTGCTATTCCCTCTCTCAGTTTAAAAAAAAAATGTTGTAAGGGTTTGTGGGTAATGTGGGTGTGTGTTTTATAGTGTTGTGGGTGTGTGGGTGTGGTGTGTGTATGTGTATCAGGTATGTGTATTTTGAATTGTTCAATGTGGTTGTGTTTTGTAAATGTGTGTGTATTTTAAGCGCGGCGTTGTTTACCGCCAATGGATTACCGCGGTTGAAAGACCGCTGAGTTGATTCGTGGGTCGTGATACTGTGGGCGTATTCTTGTTGGAGTGACGGTGTAGGTTTTGGTATCGCCAGTTTATCACTGTGGCGGACTTGTGTGGGTGTCTGTATTGTGGTGGATTCCGAGATGTGGGTCATAATACCTGTAGCAGATTTCCGCCGCCGCCATGGTATGTTGGCGGCCTTCAGCATGGCGGTAAGCAGGATTTACCATCAGGGTTGTAATGAGGGCCTGTGTCCCTTGCAATCCCAGTTGTATGTTTGCGAGGAAACTACCTTGAAAATTCTGCCTGGGAAGAGGTGGAGAGAAGGACTCATTCATCAATGCTGGGTCTTCCTTCATGGGTATGTATCTCTACTAGAGCACAAAAGACCTTAAGGGAAAGTCAAGGGACTTTAAAGCATAGAAAAATGCTCCACAGCCCTATTCCAAGAGGAGAACTAGAAGTCTGGTAAGGCGAGTTCCAAAAGTTCAGAGGAGCAGAAGGACTCTAACCCTTGTGGGGAAGGTATGGTCTCTGAGCAGAAGAGGGCTACCTTGACAAATTTGCCTAACCTGGCAGAACTCCAAGGAGCAGGTGGTCCCTCCAGAAAGTACTTTAGCCTGGGACAAAAGACTGGTCCCACTCTTGAGGGTCTGAGATGGCTGTCAAGCAGGAGGAATGTGATATCAGTGTTAGCCAAAAGTTATGGGGAGAAGGAGCAAATCTTACACTGAATCTCAGAATTATTCAAATCAGTGTAATGAGGGCAAGGAGGGAGGGAATATTCTACAGTAAGTCAATGGATCAAAACCCAGGGCCAATCAGGAGAGTGGTGGTCCCCCAACAGTACATAGAATTGCTCCTTACCTGGCCCATGACATACCCTTTATGGACACCTGGGACAGACCAAGACCTGGGTCAGGCTGGCAAATCACTTTTATGTGCCGTAGAAGTCAGCTGATTAACACACTGGGATTGCACTCCTCAAGGAGTTTAATTATTTTTTATATTCTTGCTTTTAATCTTGAATCTGTTTTGAAAGGGCAAATCTTAAACTAGAACTAAAAGGGGCTACTTCCACTGCTTGCGCTTTATGCTAGAGTTGCCAGTGAGGTCAGCACTCTAGTTGTTTTTCTCATTGCTGACATATATGAAGGCAGGGACATGGGTGTGCAGCTGATTAAAAAGCTGAGATTTCACTCCAAAGGAGGCTCATTATTTTTATACTCTTGCTTTGGAATGCTTTTAATGTTGAATCTGTTTTGTAAGGAGTGAGTTTTAACTAAAAATGAAAAGGGCTGTTTTCACTGCGGTAGAATCTATGGCAGCCCGGTGTAGTCACCAGGCTGAGTTCTTTTTAGGAAACGTTACAGATATCTATTCTTCTTTGCAGACTACTTAAAGGAGGCTGGATCCTACACTAGCTGGGAGGGTGGTAGATAATTCCAGAATTGTTCAACATTTTTTCCTCATATTACTCCTTACCTTGTGGCAGGGTTTTTTAGTAAGACAAAGTCTGGTTCCCCTCTCGATCTTGCCCCCACCTATATCCTCCTACAATGCTGGCCCTTCTTAATCTTTTGTTACCCAGTGTTACTGCCCCTCCATGCTGCATGCATGTGATAGTAAAACCTTTGCTAAAAAGCCTAATTTGGGACCACTGTGCCTCAGGAGTAATAAGTATATCTCGCTGCTTCCAGTAGCGGTCTAGATACTGGAGAACTAAAAAATCATCATCTGTCCTTGTATTTGCAGGATAATTGCACCCTGCATTCTACCCAAACTGGGTTTTGTCTTCAACATAGCTCGGAAACTGCACTGTTAGATGCTGCTGGATTCGGGAGGCTCAGCCGCTCCCTTCAACAGACCTCTCAGTGCTGCATTCTACACAGTAGATCATGGAATCCTTATTGAAAGAACTAGAAATGCTGGAATGAAAGACAATGAATTAAAATGGCTGACATCATTTTTAGAGGACAGGACTTTTCAGGTACGTGATAAAACCTGTTGTTCGGAGACACTCCCCTTGAAATGCGATGTACCTCAGAATTTCACTCTTAGGTCCAGATTTATACTCTGTTTGCGCGAATTATTATAATCTTTTTTTACACTAATTCAGGGTGAACTTAACTTCATATTTATATTTTGATGCAAGACTAGTCTAATGTCAAAATATTGGAGTTAGAGTCATTTTTTGGATGAGTGAACATACCTTGCTTCAATTAGATGCCAGGTGGGCGTTCCCATTTAAAAAATTATTAAAAGGGCGTAGCGCCTTACTTACCTTCCTGTGCAAAAATGGTGCACGGAAGGGAGGTGGCCCTAAATAATGGCGCTAAGCCTGCTTAGCACCATTATATAACGCCTGGGTCAGGACAGGCATTAGGGGACCTGTGGACCCATCTCCATGGTCAGACACCATGGAAAGAGCCCACAGGTGCCCTCCCCAAGCCCCAGGAGCGCCCCCACCCACACCAGAGGGACACTAGAGGATGGGGTGGAGGACCCCATCCCAGGTAAGTATAGGTCAGTAGAGGTAAGTATTTTTTTTCAAAGTGCCATTGGGGTCCCTGAAATGAGGCCCCCTAGATGGCACTGGGTGCAATGGCCATGCCCAGGGGACCCTTGTACCCTGTGCTGGCCATTGGGGTGGTAGGCATGACTCCTCTCTTTTATAAGACAGGAGTCATGTGGTATGGATGGGTTTGCATCAAGAAATGACGCTCGGCTGGTTAAAATCATTCTTTTTACTCTAACCAGCCAAACGTCATTTTTTGATGCAAAACCCCCTTGTCTCACACCATCACCGCCACCCAGCAAATGACATTTTTTTACCCTAGCCCACCCTTTGCACCGGATTGCGCCATTCCATTAATATGGCACCCGGCTGGCGTCCTGGAATGGCACACGCTGGCGCCATACTTTTTGATGCAAAATGAACAAAGGCAGTTTTGCGTCAAAAAGTATAAATATGGGCCTTAGTCCTATGTTTTTTAATCTTTAAATGTGCCCTCTTATGGAGATTGTTCTTGAATTCGGACAGTCAATTGTTTCCCATGCAGATGACACTCAATTGTGTTTTCTATGTCACCCGAGTATGGTCCACAATTTCAACAACTTGGCCGTTTTCTGGAAAATGTAGCTAACAAGATGGCCAGCTGCTGCTGGAAACAAGACTGAAATCATGATGCTAGGCAACAATCTAGATATCTAGTCTCCATTAGGATGGCCAAAAATGTCTAGGTACTGCACTCTCCCCCAAACCCCCTATTAACATTTTGGGGATGTGGCTAGTTAACTACTTTTCAATTGAAGCCTAAGCGAGATACTCTACGCCAGCTGCTGTGACCTTTGTAGAATGATTTTAAAAGTTTTGGATTTCCTCCCCCTACTTTTTTAGAAGGTTTATTGAACAGGCCTTGATACTCTCTTGTCTGCACTATAGGGACTCACTCTATCTGGTGGCCGTGTGATATCTGACCAGAAAGTTGCAAGTGGTCCAAATTGCTGTGGCTTGCCTCATGCTAAATATTCTAAGATATTGATCAGTGGGTGAAGTTCAAGGCAATATGCTTTGCACATAGATCTCTATGTGCAAAAGGCCCTCCTCTGTTACTGGCTCCTATGCTGTCATACTTTCCTGAGGTCAACCAATGCCCGACTCATGATAATTCCTTTGCCTTCCTTGTCTCCAAGCTTTGGAATTCTATGCCTATTATCCTATGTCTGGTGGAAAAATAACTTACATTCAGGAAGCTCTTAAAAGCCTGTCTCTATGCAGTTTAGACTTTATTCAACAGGATGTCCTGATGAGCAGTGGTCGTTCTATTGTGTTCTGGATGCTAGTCCTGGGAAGTCTCTGGGTAGCTATGCACTCTATAAATCCAAATAGAATAGAAAGAAAATGAGTTTTGCACCTTTGGGACCTGCCAGGCCAGTGGCTAAGCAGGTAGCAAGCCAAAGGCTCCGCTTATACCTCTGCCTGTAGTGGAGACTCCCTTTGAGAGAGTAGAGCTTGGCATTGTTGGTCCCCTAAACCTACCTACTACTGCCTCTTTGCAAAAGGTTTATCTAGGTGGTAGTGTACCATGCCACCAGATACCCAGATTTAATTCCCCTTAGAACAGTCGCTGCCCCTGCAATTACTAGAGCACTATTTGGTATTTTTAACAGGGTGGGTTCCCTAAGGACAGGCACTAATTTAATGTCTGCCTATCTGAAAGCGATGTGGGATGAGTGTGGAGTGTGATAGTGACCATCCCCAAGGAAATGGCTTGGTAGAAAGATTGAACAAGACCATGAAAGGCACGATTAAGAGTTCACCTGAGAAACTCAGAAGGAAATGGGATATTTTCTTGCCATGCCCACTCTTTCCAAACAGGGGTGTCCTTCTAAGAGGAGAAGGTTTCAGCTCATTTGAGCTGCTCTTTGGGCACACTGTAAGTGGCACTGTAAGTATGATGAGAGAAGGTTAGGGAGAAAGCACTCAAAGTACCCAGACAAGACATACTGGATGATTCACTAGGCCTTTGCTAAAGGATGGCTGAGTACATGAAGAAAGCAAACACAAACTTGGAGGCCAGCTTGTTAAGCACTGGTATGACTAGAAGTCTCCCATGGTTGAGTACCATGCTGGACAAGTAGTGTGGGTGTTAGAGCATGTAGCACCCAGATTCCAGAACAAACGACTGGGCTTTACCCTATCTTGGAAAAGAAGTATGAAGTCACATACCAGGTGGATTTGGGAACCTCTAGGAACCCTCATAGGGTGGTACATGTGAACAGGCACAAGCTTCATCATGACAGAACATACATCACTACACTCATGGTGACAGATGGTAGAGAAAAGGAGACGAGTGAAACTCTCCCAGACCTACTGACTACCAATGTCAAAGATGGCTCAGTGGATGGAGTAGTCCTGTATTCCACTTTGTCCCAGCAACATCAAAAAGATTGCTACAACCTGCTCAGTCAGTTTGCTGATCCCTTTTTTTTGACCCGAGGTTTCACAACATGGTGTACCCATGATGTGGATACTGGTGACAGTTCACCTGTCAAAGGAACAAAATACAGCTTGGAAGACCAGGTCAAAGTTAGCATCAAAGCTTAAGTTGCATAAATGCTAGAGTTGGGAGCCTTTGAGCAATCTAATAGTCTTTGAGCTAGCTCAGTAGTTCTGGTGCCCAAACCCAAACCCAGGGGTGGAAAAGGAGAGATGAGATTTTGAATGGACTACAGAGGCTTGATGCAGTCACCAAGACTGATGCCCACCCTGTACTAAGAGCTGAGAAGCTCATAGGCAAGTTGGGGGATGCAAAGTATCTTTGCACCTTTGATCTGACTTCAGGTTATTGGCAGACAGCCCTCACAGAAGAGGGCAAGGAGAGGTCTGCCTTTTCAACTCCTGAAAAACACTTTCATTTTAAGGTGATTCCCTTTGGATTGAAAAATGCAAGTGCTACATTCAAGAGGTTGGTGAACAGAGCACTTTCAGGTTTGTAAAGCTTTAGTGCAGCATATCTGGATGATATTGCTGTCTTCAGTTCCACCCCAGAGAATCACCTAGTCCGCCTCAAGGAAGTACTTCAAGCCCTTCAACAGGCACGGCTGACTATCGAGGTACGTAAATGCCAGATAGGGCAAGGGTCTTTAGTGTGCTTGGGCCACCAAGTAGGTGGAGGCTAGGTACAACCTTTCCAACCCAAAATCTAGGCAATTCTGGGTAAGGGAGCTTTTAAGGCACCGATGTAACTCAAATCCTTTCTTGGCTTCACTGGGTGTTACAGGAGATTTGTGAAAGGGTATGGTACCATTGTGTGCACCCTTAACAGGGTTACCCTCCAAGAAACAGCCAACGAAGTTCATATGAACTGACAAGTGTCAAAAAGCCTTTGACACCCTTAAGATGCTTTGTGATCAGCACCTGTCCTAGAGGCATCTGACTTTAGCAAGATATATGTGTAAGAGGAAATGTCCTAGTGGCAAATCAAATTCTGCACTAAAGTCATCAAAGGAAAGTAATGCCCCCTCCTTAAACAGTTCATCCACTGTTGTGGGTCCTGCATCCTCCCATTCTACTAGACTTCTTCAGTTTCCACCATGTGGTAGTTCTGACAACATTGTAATTGGGAACTCTGGGGCATATGGTTTCTTGGTATAAGTTTTCCATAAACATCAGGCCAGCATCCAGTTCTCACCGAAGTTCTTCTGTATCCTGAGGCAAGACTTGTCTCACCTACAGTAGGGTCTGCACCAGGGTCAGGAGCATGGGCATGAATGGGCTAAGAGCCCTGTCATGCCACTGAAGGTCCACCAGCCACTGTATAAGCCATTGTAGCTTAAATAATATGCCTCAAAATCTGGCACTGCCAGTGCTACCTGTCATTGGGCACTGAAGCACAGCCAAGGCCACCCATCTGCATGCAGGTTTCCAAAAGAAGGTCACTACCAAAGAATTTAGGGCCACATGTACGAAGATCCGCGTTTGCCTTTCGCAACCTGCGAGTCTTAGTGACTCGCAATTTGTGAATCGCAAAACCGAATGTACAACACTGTCAATGACAATGTTTGTGATTCGCAATGGGGTTTCAAATTACCTAGCTCATGAATATTCATGAGGTAGGTCGCAATTTGCGACCCACTGGGAATGGCGGCACTCACAGAGATGGTGGCCTGCTGGTGTCAGAAGACCACTATGTCTGTGACTGCTTTTAAATAGAGCAGTATTTTTGTTTTGAAATGCAGCCCGTTTTCCTTAAAGGAAAACAGAATGCATTTCAAAAACAAAAATGAAAAGTTTTCTTTTCATTTTTCAGAGCAGGCAGCGGTCCGTGGGACCACTGCCTGCTCTGGAAAAATGTTTTTGCATGTATTCACAAAGGGGAATGGGGACCCCTTCCCTTTTGTGAATGGATTAGCACCAATTTGAAATCAGTGCTAACTGCGATTGCTTTGCGACCGCATTCGCGGTCACAAAACAATCATACATACCATTTAGATTCGGTATTAGGAAGGGACACACTTGACACGCCCCTTCCTAATACCGAATCACAAAACCCAGACTGCAATTGGGGAACAAGTTACCGAATTGCAGTTTGGGCTTTGTACATCCTACAAAGCATTTTTCTAGTAGCAAAAGGGCCGATTCAGCGAATCGGCCCCTTTGCGACTAGAAAAATGTTTTGTACATCTGGCCCTTAGTTCTCAAAATGTCACCCACGGTATCCATACGGGGAGCGCCCCAAAAAGTTATAGGAGGTGAGGGAGGGCAACCATCTTTAGTAATGCTATCCTGTCACCGAGAGGGGGAGAGTTTTCCAGAAATCTATGCTTGATTTGAGGGACCACATAGACCAACCTACATTACCTTCATGGAGGTCCATTCAGTTGTGGTAACTCTTAACTCCAAGGTAGAGCAAACTTCTAGGCGCCCACTGCAGGGGAGCAACGCCCCCAGGGAGTCCCGTGTCTGGTGCTGGAGGGAACACCCAGGACTTCCGTCGGTTCACTTTTAGCCCCGACAATAGTTGCAAACTCTCCAACATGGGCTTGGCCCCTTTGAATTTGCTATGTGTGTCATTCAGGAACAGTGAGAGATCATCAGCATACAGAGTTATCCTATGTCAGTGGCCATCACCGACCAACCCACAGAAATAGACACCCAGTTGTGCCCGAGCTCCATATCTAGTGCAAAAAGTAACAGCAACAGATGGTTTCCCTGCTGCATTCTCCTCCCACTTTGTAACTCTGTAAGATTAACTAATTAATTCTGACCCTAGCAGGTGGATCTGTAGAGTGATCTGGTACAGGCCAGGAAACTCTCTCTTCCAGGCGCATATGCCCCTTTACCTCATAGAGATATCCCCATTCTAGACTATCAAAAGCCTTCTCCACATCAACTGCATTGATCGCCGCTCTCTCATGGTCAACATCTCCATGGTCCAATATAGATAGAAGACGTCTAATATTAAGGGCCGTATTTTGCTGAGGCATAAACTCAAGCCTGATCTGGGTGGACAAGTCTTGTCATGTATGGCAGGAGTTGAGTACCCAAAATTTTGCAAAGAATTTTATAGTTGACGTTGAGCATCAAGAGTGGACGATATGCTTTGTAGTCACTGGGAGGTTTCCCTGGTTTCAGCAGTGGAACAATCAATGCCTCCCAGGTAGAAGCCGGTAGACAGCCTGATGATCTGGCTTCATTGTATAACGTTTCTAGTTTGGGGGCCAGTTGATCTGACTAAGTGGAACCTGTTAGTTCCTGGAATCTTACCCTGGAAATAGCATTAAGCGCAACCTTTATCTCTTGTTGGGTGATAGCCCTGGTGAGAACCTCTGCCTCCTCCAGAGTGATGGAAGGTTGAACTAGGGGCTCAAGATAAGTTCTCACCTCTGTCATTATGGGTGCCTGTGCTTTCATACAGGTGTCTATAATAATGGAGGAAGCAAGCATTGATTCCATTCTGACAATATTCATGGTCATCCTCTCTAATTCTATTTCTATTATGGGAAGCTGTGCTTTTCAGGGTTAGCTAGCCAGGCCAGATGTGTACTAACCCATTCCCTCTCCCTGCATGCATGTCAGGTACCCCTGTAGTCAAAGCATCGGAGACTTTCAACCTGGGCCACCACCTCTTCTCTTTTGTCTAGAAGGGACTGCTGTAGCTCTTGGTTCCACTGACTTTGCAGCTTAGTGCTGCGGAGGTCATCTTTCACTACCTGGATCTCTCTTTATAAGGTTCCTCTAATATCCACTCTTGTAGCCATGCACTGGCCCCTTAGTACAACTGTGTCCTCCCAAAAAACCTGATCTTCCAATGCCTCAGGCTTGAGGCACCATGTGGGTATCAGGGGCTTGGGACAACACCAATCAAAGTGGAAAACGAACAGGTTATGGTCCGAAATCCTACGAGCTAAATATTCTGTATTGAAGACCTTATGGTGCACATCAGGGAAACACAAAAAGGTGTTGTCTCACATGCAAAATATAAAGACTAGAAAAGTAGGTGAAGTCCTGGGTAAGAGGGTGTGTGATCGTCCACGTATCTACCAGACCCCACTCTTGTTGCCAATCTGATAAAGACCGGACCACTCTAACTGTTGGAGAGTCTGGTAAGGAGGGGTGTGACCTATCAGTGCCCGGGTCGGCTACACAATTAATATCACCACTCATCAGTGTAAAATGTGTAAGATACTGCACCAGGGGGCCTGACACTCATAATAGAAATAGGCCCTGGTCCGTGTTAGGTGCGTAAATATTAATCAATGTCAAGTTTCAACCCTCAAGTCTCTCTTTCACTGCTACATACCTTCTGTCCTGAGAAGTGTCCGAAGCAGCTACAAGAGTCCCACAGACATATATAACTCCAATGTTCCCAATCCAACAACCTACGAACTGCAAATCAATTCCCTTCCCTCAGGAAAAGTCGGACAGGGCCCCTTTTCCAAATGAATATACAAACTAGAATATGTGGCTATCCCGCAAAAGATGCATTAGAAAGAATGGGGTGGGAATCAAGCAAGAGCCCCCAGCTCCGGAGCCCCACTTAGCATCCAGTATCATTTAGGCCCTCAATACAACCCTGGCGGTCAGTGATAATGTGGCGGTAATACCTCCAACAGGCCGGCGGTAACAAAAATGGAATTATGACCACGGGGGAAGCTGCTCAGACAGACAGCTACTTTAACACACTGACCGCCAGGGCGGAATCAACAAGCACCACGGCGGTAACCGCCAACAGCCAGGCAGAAGACAATGTACAGCCCACTCTATTATGACCGGCCTATCCACCAACTTTTCCAGGGCGGTACCGACAATATCAAAACCTTGGCGGGAACACTGCACAGAAGTCAAAGGACTCACCTGTGGAGACTAAGGGAACAACCACAACGTCATGGAGCCCGAGCTGCAAGTGTTCCCCATGCTTGTCTACCTTCTGCTGTATTATGAACACCAACGCCAGCAAAGACGACCACGGTGAGTACTTCCGCCTAGCACACAAGGGAGGGGGGAGGAAAAAGAGAATGACACACACACGCAGCACCCCAAACACCTTCACCCCAAACACCATACACACAACCAGATGCAGTAACGTTACATATTCTTCCCGTACCCATCAGGAATAATGCAAGGACAAAATGATTTGAAGAAAGTGAGTGTAATATGACAAAATACTATGAATAAGTGCATCAAAACCCAAACGTATATACATATTTACAAATGTAGGGACACTGCCCAGTCCTCAATATCCGTGGGCTACAGGGCCACAACACATAGACCAAGGCCCCGCCTCACTCCCGCAACAACACAGAGAGAACACTGCAGGGGCATCAGGTCGAAAATAGACAGGCACCTCAGGGGACAATGTACAGCCCACTCTATTATGACCGGCCTATCCACCAACTTTTCCAGGGCGGTACCGACAATATCAAAACCTTGGCGGGAACACTGCACAGAAGTCAAAGGACTCACCTGTGGAGACTAAGGTAACAACCACAACGCCATGGAGCACGAGCTGCAAGTGTTCCCCATGCTCGTCTACCTTCTGCTGTATTATGAACACCAACGCCAGCGAAGACGACCACGGTGAGTACTTCCGCCTAGCACACAAGTGAGGGGGGAGGAAAAAGAGAATGACACACACACGCAGCACCCCCACACCTTCACCCCAAACACCATACACACAACCAGATGCAGTAACGTTACATATTCTTCCCGTAGCCCTCAGGAATAATGCAAGGACAAAATGATTTGAAGAAAGTGAGTGTAATATGACAAAATACTATGAATAAGTGCATCAAAACCCAAATGTATATACATATTTACAAATGTAGGGACACTGCCCAGTCCTCAATATCCGTGGGCTACAGGGCCACAACACATAGACCAAGGCCCCGCCTCACTCCTGCAACAACACAGAGAGAACACTGCAGGGGCATCAGGTCGAAAATAGACAGGCACCTCAGGGGGACGGGGAATGAGGGGGCACCTCAGCCAGAAGACGGTACAACACCACTGGTCCTGGAGGGGGCAACATGCCCAGTGCTTGGTCCTGGGGAGTGCAAGGGCACAGTCCCTGAAGTGGGTGGTTTGCCCACTGCTTGGTCCTGGGGAGTGCAAGATCACAGTCTCTCACCTAGGTGTCAGACCCACAGGATTTGCAGGGGCCAGGCCGCACAATAGCCCATGGATGTAGGACTACACGCTGCCAGCTGGCGGTGACGGCTGCTCAGTGGTGGCAGTGGCAGTGCTGGCAGTGCTGGGGGGAGGCTCCAGCCCATCCCCTGCAGCCGCGGACGGCAGCCCACTGGGGCTGCTGCTGGCATTGGTGTTGGTGGCGGTGCTTGTGGCGGTGCTGGCAGTGGTGGGGAGAGGCTCCATCCCTTCCCCTGCAGCCTCGGATGGCTGAACCCCCATGGTTGGTGGTGGGGCTCCGAATGAGTCCCAGTACCAGGTCTCCTGTCCTTCCTGCCAACAGCCGGGGATTGCTCCGTGCCCTTCCCTGTGGCAGCTGGGGGTGCTTCCTTGCCCTTCCTTGACGCAGCTGGTGGTGCCTCCTTGCCCTTCCATGATGCAGCTGGGCGTGCCTCCTTGCACCTCCTTGGCGCAGTTGGTGGCGCCTCCTTGGCCTTCCTTGCAGCAACTGGTGCAGGCACCCTTTCAGTGTGGCTGCCTGGTGCCCGGGAACCTCTTCCACCAGGAATAGCTGCCAACACTACTCTGGCTGTGGACTGGTTGGCTGAGGTGCTCGCCTGGGTTCTGACTACCCTGGCCCGACGTGAAGGATGGGGGGGTGGGAGTGGTAGGGAAGAGGTTGGGGGTGGAGAAGAAAAGCTTCTTAGGGACAATGGGGCAGGAAGAGGGTGAAGGTTTGGGAGTGGATGTTGAGGAAGTGGTTGTAGGAGGTGTCTGTCTTCTGATTTTGTGTGCAGGTGCATGGGGTGGATACTGTTGTGAGGTGGATGGCTGTTGGGTGTCTCAGTGCTTGCGTTTGTGTACTTTGGGAGGAGGGGGCACATACACAGTGGGAGAGGACACAGGGGACGTGTGCATGAATGTGGGGGTGGTGACTGCCAGTGAGTGGTGTGTACTGATAAGTGTACTGGTGATGGCGCTAATGGATGAGAATATGGTGCATGCAGGTGTGAGTGTAGACACAACAAGGAGAGAGGTGGAGGATGAGGAGGAGGGGAACACAGTGGAGGCAGTGGATATTGGTATGTCTGCATCTGGATTGTGTTTGTGTGAGTGCCTGTGGGATGATGTGCGGTGCTTGCGTTTGCCTGAACCACTCCTGTGTGTTGTCTTGTGCGCATGCTGGTCTGCCTGTGTGCTTGGGATAGGTTGGGGTTGAGGGGAATGGGATTGGGGAGAGGAAGTTGGAGGGGGAGGCTAGAAACAGGGACAATGACTGCCATCAGAGAGAAGGCCAGAGTCTGGATGATCTCTGTTAGGCTGCCATGCCAGTGTGAATACCCTCCAGGAATGCATTTGTCTGTTGCAAGTGGGCTGCCAGCCCCTGGATGGCATTCACAATGGTTGACTGCCCAACAGAGATGGATTACAGGAAGTCAATAGTCTCCTCACTCAGGGCAGCAGGGCTAACTGGGCAGGGCCTGAGGTGCCTGGGTGAGCGGGCACGGGATACACACTGAGGGGCTGCTGGGAGGGCGGTGCTGGTACGGGGGTGGCGGCTATACCTGTAGTTGGGGTGGATACAGAGGTGTCCACCATCGCCAGGGAGCTTCCATCGAAGGAGGAATCACTGTCCGAACTGTCCCCTCCAGTCTCTGCCATGGTGCTCCCCTTGCCCTCTGTCCCACTGGTGCCCTCACCGTCGGTGGATTCTGCCTCATGAGCCCTGTGGGATGCAGCTCTCCCCGTCACCGATGACTCTGCTCCTCCACCAGTTGATGCTAATGCACATAAGGACAGGGTGACAAAACAAAAAGGGGGGGGGAAGAGACAAAGGATACACTTGGTCAATGGCGGCAACAACACCACCGTTGGTGTACACAAGACACACACACAGGGAACAGTCCTACGCACAAGGCAATGCACTACCAGTCAAAATACTAGTCACCAGCCCATGGACAGGGACACCTAACGCCAATTGCAGCATACCTGAGACCCACAAACCCCTGCCCAGTAGTGGATGCCTACTAGCTTGGTTGGAGGAAGTTTACATCAGACCCTGCCCAACATGGGACCTACCCTGCAATGTCCGGCCTGGGCTAGGGGCACCCACCGGCCCACATCCCTACCCGGATACCACCCCACCACGCGCAAGTAGGATATTGGGGCACTGTACTCATCCCCTTGTGACTGCTGTGATGCCCCCAAACGCCCATCCACCTCTGGATAGGCCACCGCCAGTATGCAGGCCATCAGGGGGGTCAGGATTTGACGGGCACCCGTTCCTTGTTGGGAGGCCATCCCCAACTGGGCCTCCTCCGTCTTCCATGCCCAGTATCTCAGGTACGCCCACCGTTTCCAACAGTGGATGTTCCGCCTGCAGTAGACACCCTGGGTCCGCACGTCCTTGGCGATGGCACACCATATACTCTGTTTCTGATGGGAGCTGAACTGCAGAGAAATACACATAGGAAAAGGTATCAGTCAGACCATCCTGCCTGTTACACCCATGGCCGATCATAGCCCTTATGCACAGACATGGCCCACCATACATGCAGCACTCTGCCCAGGGCCCATCCACCAACACCCCCACCACGAGGCCTTCAAATACACCACTACATGCATTCATGCCCCATGCATCATGCTCACAGTGTACTCACCTGTTGGTCTGGAGGCGCATACAGCATTCGGTACTGGGGTAGGACCCCATCCACCAGTCTCTCCAACTCCGCCACAGTAAAGGCAGGGGCCCTTTCCCCAGTTACAAGAGGCATGGTCGATTCCAGACACAGGTCACAGCAGCACTTGCAGTGTGGGTCCCCTCCTGTTGAAGGTCAGGTAGAAAGTGAGTGAACAGATAGAAAATGGCCGTCACGTCCACGGCGGTATGTTCCGTCACAGCCGGCGTACATCACCATTGGCCACTGTAACCCATAGGGCCCAATGGTAACCAATGAGGAGTTGCACTGAGGTTCTCGATCGCCTCCTGCAACAGTGCACAACATCAGCGGAATTACCTCATTTCCACATGTCCCTCCATACAGGATAGGCGGACGGCATTTCAGGGTCAGGGGCCAGCCATGGCACCTAACTGCATCACAGTACGCATAAGCACCATTTGGACCTATCCAACAATATACTGTTACAATCACAACATACAATGAAGTGTAGTGTTTGGAAAGATGGGATACTGACCAGCTGCTCACCTTTTTGCCCCCTAGATTGCAACCACTGCGGATGAATAGGAGATGGAGACATGCCACCATGTACAGACCCCTGCTGGATGTGGCAACAATGGAGTAGAGGCACATTATCCTCACCTATAGACTGGACAGGGCCACAATCACAGAGCTGTGTGCCCAATTGGAGCCTAACCTGATATCTGCTATCCGTCACTCCACCGGGATCCCCCCTCTTCTGTAAGTCCTATCTGTGATCCATTTCCTGGCAACTGGCTCCGTCCAAGTGACAGTGGGTTTGGCAGCAGGAATGTCACAGCCAATGTTCTTTATAGTGCTGACCAGAGTGTTGTCTGCCCTGAAACACATGCACAGCTACATTGTTTTCCCCCAAGTGGAGGATTTGGCCACAGTGAAAGCTGATTTCTATGCAAAGGAACATATCCTTAACATTATTGGGGAATTGTTAGTACACATATTTCATTTGTCCGTCCCCCCCCCGGAGAAATGGACAGGTGTTCAGAAATCGAAAGAGCTTTCACTCAGTGAATGTGCAGATAGTGTGCCTGGCGGACCAGTACATCTCCCATGTCAATGCAAAGTATCCTGGGTCTGTGCATGATGCCTTTGTCTTGAAGAATAGCAGCATCCCATATGTGATGGCTCAACTCCAGAGGCACCGGGTGTGGCTCATAGGTGAGCCCTGGTTCCCACCCAGTGGATGTTGGTATATGGGTATAGTGTGGGCCCTAAGGGTTAGGGTGTGTCTAACAGTTGTCCCTCGATATTTGCAGGTGACTCTGGTTACCCCAACCTCTCATGGCTAATGACCCCTGTGAGGAATCCCAGGACAAGGGCAGAAGAATGTTACAGTGAGGCACATGGGCGAACAAGAAGAATTATATAGAGGACCTTTGGCCTCCAAAGGCGAGGTTTTGTTGCCTCCATCTAACAGGTGGATCCCTGTACTACTCACACAAGAAGGTCTGCCAGATGTTCGTGGCATGCTGTATGTTGCACAACCTTGCCTTCCGTCGCCAGGTGCCTTTTCTGCAGAAGGATGAGGCTGGAGATGGGCGTGTGGCAGCTGTGGACCCTGTGGACAGTGAAGATGAGGAGGCAGAGGATGAGGATAAGAACAACAGAAGTGTAATAATTTGTCAGTACTTCCAATGACACACAGGTAAGACAGTGCAATTTCACATTTAATTGACAGTTTTGTGTTTGACTTTGTCACTGGCAGGCTGATTTTCCCACTTCTATGGCCACTCATTGTACCCTTTGGCATCTCTATTTGCAGATATTTGTGCCCCACTATCGCTCCTGGTGTATTGACTGCAGCCAACTATAGGTCATTCATACGTATACATTACTCCACACTTTATTGCAGTGTTTAAAGCTTGTTAAACAAATAAATAGTTCAATCATTTGACAGACTCCATACTTGTATTTTTTCAAATGGTGTTTATTTAAGTGCTAATAAGTAGAGGGTGGCAGTGCAATGGGCTGGGTTGATGGTGGCGGAAAGTCCAGGATAGAGTCCAGTCAATGTGGATCACAGGTGCATTGTCAGGGGGGCATAGGAAGGGGAGCAATGAGAGTTCAAGGTGGACAGGGTGGGACACAAGGCTGACAATCAGGAGAGTCTTATTTCCTGGCAGGGGTCTTGGCAATAGTCTCTGGCTTCTGCCTGGATCACAGGGACAGTTTGCGGGGTGGTTCTCCTTCTGCAGGGGGAGGGGTGCTGGTTGTAGGAGGCTGGCCTGGCTTATAGTGGGTACCTAGTGGTACTTACACCTTGTGCCAGGTCCAGTTATCCCTTATTAGTAGATTAGTAGTGTTCTAGCAGCTTAGGCTGATAGAGGTAGCTATAGCAGAGCAGCTTAGGCTGAACTAGGAGACATTCAAAGCTCCTACTATACCACTTATATCATACAGCACTATATCATAAGAAACACAATACTCAGAGTTACTAAAAATAAAGGTACTTTATTTTAGTGACAATATGCCAAAATTATCTCAGAGGATATACTCCCTTAGGAGGTAAGTACAGTACACAAAATATACACACAAACCAAAATCAGGTAAGTAAAACACTTAGAAAAGTAGTGCAAACACTGTAGAACACAATAGAATGCAATAGGAGACAATAGGCCTAGGGGCAACACAAACCATATACTCCAAAAGTGGAATGCGAACCACAAATGGACCCCAGGCCTAGAGTACTGTGTAAAGGGTCGCTGGGAGTGTAAGAAAACACTAAGGGTGTCCAAGATACCCCACCCCAAGACCCTGAAAAGTAGGAGTAAAGTTACCCTACTACCCCAGAAAGACAGTAAAGTCGAGATAGGGGATTCTTCAAAGACAACAACTGACTTCAAAGCACTGAAGACGGATTCCTGGACCTGAGGACCTGCAAAGGAAGGGGACCAAGTCCAAGAGTCACGCAAGTGTCCGGGGGGGCAGGAGCTCACTGAACCCCAGATGAAGGTGCAAAAGGGCTGCCTCTGGTTGGAAGAAGCCAAAGATTCTGCAAGAACAGAAGGTGCCAGGAACTTCTCCTTTAGTCAGAAGGTGTCCCACGGCGTGCTGGAGGATGCAGAGTTGTTTCCATGCAGAAAGACTGCAAACAAGCCTTACTAGCTGCAAGAGTCGCGGTTTAAAGATTATGGGTGCTGCCAGGGCCCAAAAAGGACCACGAGGTCACCCCTTGAAGAAGGGCGCTTAGCAACAGAGAGAGCCCATGCAGAAGCAGGCAGCACCCACAGAAGCACTTGAACAGGCATCCAAGAAATCTGAGCACAGCGGTCATCTCAACACAACAAAAGAGGGTCCCACGAAGTCGGAGGTCAACTCAGCGAGTTGGGCAATGCAGGATGGAGTGCTGGGGACCTGGGCTGTGCTGTGCATGAAGGAAGTCTTGCAAAAGTGCACAGAAGCCCTAGCAGCTGCAGATCACGCAGTACACTGGATTACTGTCTGGCGTGGGGAGGCAAAGACTTACCTCCACCAAATTTTGACAGAAGGACCACTGGAGTGTTGGGGTCACTTGGATCCAGCTCCTGTTTTCCAGGGACCACACTCGTCAAGATTAGAGGGGACCCAGAGGACCGGTGATGCAGAAGTTTGCTGCCTGCGGTAGCAGGAGGAAGATTCCATCGACCCACAGGAGATTTCTTCTTGGCTTAGTACAGGGTGAAGGCAGACAGCTCTCAGAGCATGCACCACCAGGGAACAGTCGAGAAAGCCTGCAGGATTAGGCGCTACAATGTTGCTGGTAGTCTTCTTGCTACTTTGTTGCAGTTTTGCAGGCGTCCTGAAGCAGTCAGCGGTCGATCCTTGGCAGGAGTCGAAGAGAGAAGTGCAGAGGAACTCTGGTGAGCTCTTGCATTCGTTATCTGAAGAGAAACCCACAGGAGAGACCCTAAATATCCCTCAGAGGAGGATTGGCTACCTAACCAGATAGATCCTATCAGGAGGGGTCTCTGACGTCACCTGCTAGCACTGGCCACTCAGAGGTCTCCATTGTGCCCTCACACCTCTGCATTCAAGATGGCAGAGGTCTGGGACACACTGGAAGAGCTCTGGGCACCACCCCTGGGGTGGTGATGGACAGAGAAGTGGTCACTCCCTTTTCCTTTGTCCAATTTTGTGCCAGAGCAGGGGCTGTGGGCTCCCTGAACCAGTGTAGACTGGCTTATTCAAGGAGGGCACCATCTGGGCCCTTCAAAGCATTTCCAGAGGCTGGGGAGGCTACTCCTCCCCAGCCCTTAACACCTATTTCCGAAGGGAGAGGGTGTAACACCCTCTTTCAGAGGAATTCCTTTGTTCTGCCTTCCTGGGACTGGGCTTCCCAGACCACAGGAGGGTAGAAACCTGTCTGAGGGTTGGCAGCAGCGGTAGCTGCAGAGAAAACCCCAGAGAGCTAGTTTGGCAGTACCCGGGGTCCATGCTGGAGCCCCGGGAATGCACAGGATTGGCACCCTAATATCAGATGTGGCTTGGGGGGACAATTCCATGATCTTAGACATTTTACATGGCCGTGTTCGGAGTTACCATTGTGAAGCTACACATAGGTATTGACCTATATGTAGTTCACGTGTGTAATGGTGTCCCCACACTCACAAAGTCTGGGGAAATTGCCCTGAACAGTGTGGGGGCACCTTGGCTAGTGCCAGGGTCCCTCACACTAAGTAACTTTGCACCTAACCTTCACCAAGTGAGGGTTAGACATATAGGTGACTTATAAGTTACTTAAGTGCAGCGTAAAATGGCTGTGAAATGACGTGGATGTTATTTCACTCAGGCTGCAGTGGCAGTCCTGTGTAAGAATTGTCTGAGCTCCCTATGGGTGGCAAAAGAAATGCTGCAGCCCATAAGGATCTCCTGGAACCCCTATACCCTGGGTACTTAGGTACCATATACTAGGAAATTATAAGGGTGTTCCAGTGTGCCAATCAGAATTGGTAAAATGAGTCACTAGCCTGCAGTGACAATTTTAAAAGCAAAGGGAGCATAAACACTGAGGTTCTAGTTAGCAGAGCCTCAGTTATACAGTTAGGCACCACACTGGGAACACATACAGGCCACAAACTATGAGCACTGGGGTTCTGGCTAGCAGAATTCCAGTGACACAGGCAAAAACAAACAGATACACAAGTAAAAATGGGGGTAACATGCCAGGCAAGATGGTACTTTCCTACACTCGTGGCTTGTTGGTCCTGGGGCAGGGCCTCCTGTCCACTGGCGCCAGTGGAGTTGGAATGCTGTTCATCGGTTTGGCTAGTGGTAGAGGCCCGGTGGTGTGCCACTGCCTCCCTCATAGTGTTGTCCATGTCTGCCAGCACCCCTGCAATGGTGACCAGGGTGATGTTTATGTCCTTCAAGTCCTCCCTGATCCCCAGGTACTGTCCCTCCTGCAGCCGCTGGTTCTCCTGCATCTTGTCCAGTATCTGGCCCATCGTCTCCTGGAAATGGTGGTATGCTCCAAGGATCTTGGTGAGTGCCTCCTGGAGAGTCGGTTCCCTGGGCCTGTCCTCCCCCTATCGCACAGCAGTCCTCCCATCTTCCCTGTTGTCCTGTGCCTCTGTCCCCTGAACTGTGTGCCCAATGCCACTGAGCCCAGGTCCCTGATCGTCCTGTGTTTGTGGAGTGGCCTGAGGTCCCTGCAGTGGTGGACACACTGCTGATTGACTTGTCCTAGGGACAGAGGTATGGGCCTGCTGGGTGGGTACTGTGCTGGTGTTTCCTGAGGGGGGAGGCTCTGTGGTTGAATGGGACTGTGCCTGGGTAACCGACTGTCTGGAGATCCCTAATGGGCCAGGTTGGTCATCCAGATCCAGGCATCCAGAGCTGCTGTCATCACTGTGGGCCTCTTCCACGGGGTACTGTATGTTGCTGGCACCTCCTCTCCAGTGACGTTAGCAGGGGGACCTGTGGGGATATAAATTCAGTGTTATTGTTTCTGCGTGTGACATCTTGTGCATGGGTGTGTTGCCTTCTATGGTTGTTATTGCCCTGGCAGCTTTGTCTTGTGTGATTAGTTATTTGGTGAGCTAGCTGTTTCCCTGTAGTGTGCACTGTGAGAAGGTAGCCTCTTTCTAGCCTTGTTACCCCCACTTTTGGCCTGTTTGTGAGTGTATGTCAGGGTGTTTGTCACTGTTTTCACTGTCTCACTGGGATCCTGATAGCCAGGCCTCAGTGCTCATAGTGAAAACACCATGTTTTCAGTATGGTTGTTATGTGTCACTGGGATCCTGCTGGTCAGGACCCCAGTGCTCATAGGTTTGTGGCCTATATGTATGTGTCACTGGGACCCTGTCACACAGGGCCCCAGTGCTCATAGGTGTGCATGTGTATGTTCCCTGTGTGGTGCCTAACTGTCTCACTGAGGCTCTGCTAACCAGAACCTCAGTGGTTATGCTCTCTCATTACTTTTAAATTGTCACTAACAGGCTAGTGACCAATTTTACCAATTCACATTGGCTTACTGGAACACCCTTATAATTCCCTAGTATATGTTACTGAGGTACCCAGGGTATTGGGGTTCCAGGAGATCCCTATGGGCTGCAGCATTTCTTTTGCCACCCATAGGGAGCTCTGACAATTCTTACACAGGCCTGCCACTGCAGCCTGAGTGAAATAACGTCCACGTTATTTCACAGCCATTTTACACTGCACTTAAGTAACTTATAAGTCACCTATATGTCTAACCTTTACCTGGTAAAGGTTGGGTGCAAAGTTACTTAGTGTGAGGGCACCCTGGCACTAGCCAAGGTGCCCCCACATTGTTCAGAGCCAATTCCCTGAACTTTGTGAGTGCGGGGACACCATTACACGCGTGCACTACATATAGGTCACTACCTATATGTAGCTTCACCATGGTAACTCCGAATATGGCCATGTAACATGTCTATGATCATGGAATTGCCCCCTCTATGCCATCCTGGCATTGTTGGTACAATTCCATGATCCCAGTGGTCTGTAGCACAGACCCTGGTATTGCCAAACTGCCCTTCCTGGGGTTTCACTGCAGCTGCTGCTGCTGCCAACCCCTCAGACAGGCAGCTGCCCTCCTGGGGTCCAGCCAGGCCTGGCCCAGGATGGCAGAACAAAGAACTTCCTCTGAGAGAGGGTGTGACACCCTCTCCCTTTGGAAAATGGTGTGAAGGCAGGGGAGGAGTAGCCTCCCCCAGCCTCTGGAAATGCTTTGTTGGGCACAGATGTGCCCAATTCTGCATAAGCCAGTCTACACCGGTTCAGGGACCCCTTAGCCCCTGCTCTGGCGCGAAACTGGACAAAGGAAAGGGGAGTGACCACTCCCCTGACCTGCACCTCCCCTGGGAGGTGTCCAGAGCTCCTCCAGTGTGCTCCAGACCTCTGCCATCTTGGAAACAGAGGTGCTGCTGGCACACTGGACTGCTCTGAGTGGCCAGTGCCACCAGGTGACGTCAGAGACTCCTGCTGATAGGTTCCTTCAGGTGTTAGTAGCCTTTCCTCTCTCCTAGGTAGCCAAACCCTCTTTTCTGGCTATTTAGGGTCTCTGTCTCTGGGGAAACTTTAGATAACGAATGCATGAGCTCAGCCGAGTTCCTCTGCATCTCTCTCTTCACCTTCTGATAAGGAATCGACCGCTGACCGCGCTGGAAGCCTGCAAACCTGCAACATAGTAGCAAAGACGACTACTGCAACTCTGTAACGCTGATCCTGCCGCCTTCTCGACTGTTTTCCTGCTTGTGCATGCTGTGGGGGTAGTCTGCCTCCTCTCTGCACCAGAAGCTCCGAAGAAATCTCCCGTGGGTCGACGGAATCTTCCCCCTGCAACCGCAGGCACCAAAAAGCTGCATTACCGGTCCCTTGGGTCTCCTCTCAGCACGACGAGCGAGGTCCCTCGAATCCAGCAACGCTGTCCAAGTGACCCCCACAGTCCAGTGACTCTTCAGCCCAAGTTTGGTGGAGGTAAGTCCTTGCCTCACCTCGCTGGGCTGCATTGCTGGGAATCGCGACTTTGCAAGCTACTCCGGCCCCTGTGCACTTCCGGCGGAAATCCTTCGTGCACAGCCAAGCCTGGGTCCACGGCACTCTAACCTGCATTGCACGACTTTCTAAGTTGGTCTCCGGCGACGTGGGACTCCTTTGTGCAACTTCGGCGAGCACCGTTTCACGCATCCTTGTAGTGCCTGTTTCTGGCACTTCTCCGGGGGCTACCTGCTTCAGTGAGGGCTGTTTGTCTTGCTCGACGTCCCCTCTCTCTGCAGGTCCAATTTGCGACCTCCTGGTCCCTCCTGGGCCCCAGCAGCGTCCAAAAACGCCAAACGCACGATTTGCGTGTAGCAAGGCTTGTTGGCATCCTTCCGGCGGGAAAACACTTCTGCACGACTCTCCAAGGCAAGAGGGATCCGTCCACCAAAGGGGAAGTCTCTAGCCCTTTTTGTTCCTACAGAAACCTCAGCTTCTTCTGTCCGGTCGAAGCTTCTTTGCACCCGCAGCTGGCATTTCCTGGGCATCTGCCCATCTCCGACTTGCTTGTGACTTTTGGACTTGGTCCCCTTGTTCCACAGGTACCCTAGATTGGAAATCCACAGTTGTTGCATTGCTGGTTTGTGTCTTTCCTGCATTATTCCTCTAACACGACTCTTTTGTCCTTAGGGGAACTTTAGTGCACTTTGCACTCACTTTTCAGGGTCTTGGGGAGGGTTATTTTGCTAACTCTCACTATTTTCTAATAGTCCCAGCGACCCTCTACAAGGTCACATAGGTTTGGGGTCCATTCGTGGTTCGCATTCCACTTTTGGAGTATATGGTTTGTGTTGCCCCTATCCCTATGTTTCCCCATTGCATCCTATTGTAACTATACATTGTTTGCACTGTTTTCTAAGACTATACTGCATATTTTTGCTATTGTGTATATATATCTTGTGTATATTTCCTATCCTCTCACTGAGGGTACACTCTAAGATACTTTGGCATATTGTCATAAAAATAAAGTACCTTTATTTTTAGTATAACTGTGTATTGTGTTTTCTTATGATATTGTGCATATGACACTAAGTGGTACTGTAGTAGCTTCACACGTCTCCTAGTTCAGCCTAAGCTGCTCTGCTAAGCTACCATTATCTATCAGCCTAAGCTGCTAGACACCCTATACACTAATAAGGGATAACTGGGCCTGGTGCAAGGTGCAAGTACCCCTTGGTACTCACTACAAGCCAGTCCAGCATCCTACATTGGTTGTGCAGTGGTGGGATAAGTGCTTGAGACTACTTACCACTCTTGTCATTGTACTTTTCATAAGAGAAAAATATACAAAACAAGGTCAGTGTATATACACATAGCCAAAAAGTTTTGCATTTCCTCTTTTCACTCTTCTAAGTGCTGAAAAGTACTTCTAAACTTTCAAAAAGTTCTTAAAAGTTTAAAAAGTTTTTTCTGTCTTTCCAAAAAGTTCTGAAAACTTTTTTTTTCCTTTTTCTTTCACTTTAACTCTCTCTAAAAAAATGTCTGGCACAGGAAAAAATGTTGAACTGTCCAAACTTGCATATGATCACCTTAGCTGGAAAGGAGCAAGGAGTCTCTGCATAGAGAGAGGTTTGAGTGTAGGGAAGAATCCTTCCTTAGAACTGTTAATTGATATGCTTAGAGTACAGGATAAGGCCATGAGTGCCAAATCTGGTGAAAAAGTAGCTAATGGTTCTCAATCTGATCCAGGGACTCCCCCAGGAAAAGGTTCAGGAAAGAAACTTCTCAGCCTGCCCATTACTAGACAGTCTAGCATAGTTGGTACAGAGGTTGAATCACACCATACTGATGGTGTGCTCTCACATTATACTGGTAGCCAAGCTGTTAGGGTGCCCTCTGTAAGGGACAGGTCTCCTTCTGTTCATTCCCATCATACCTCTGTATCTAGAAATGTCCCTCCCACCCACCCTGATGACAGATTGTTAGAAAGGGAGCTCAATAGATTGAGAGTGGAACAAACCAGACTGAAGCTCAAGAAGCAACAGCTGGATTTGGATAGACAGTCTTTAGAATTAGAGAAGGAAAGACAGAAGTTGGGTTTAGATACCCATGGTGGCAGCAGCAGTATTCCCCATAGTCATCCTGCAAAAGAGCATGATTCCAGGAATCTGCACAAGATAGTTCCCCCTTATAAGGAGGGGGATGACATTAACAAGTGGTTTGCTGCACTTGAGAGGGCCTGTGCTGTACAGGATGTCCCTCAAAAGCAGTGGGCTGCTATCCTATGGCTATCATTTAGTGGAAAAGGTAGGGATAGGCTCCTTACTGTGAAAGAAAATGATGCCAATAATTTTACAGTTCTTAAGAATGCACTCCTGGATGGTTATGGCTTAACCACTGAACAGTACAGGATAAAGTTCGGAGAGACCAAAAAGGAGTCTTCACAAGACTGGGTTGATTTTATTGACCATTCAGTGAAGGCCTTGGAGGGGTGGTTACATGGCAGTAAAGTTACTGATTATGAAAGCCTGTATAACACAATCCTGAGAGAGCATATACTTAATAATTGTGTGTCTGATTTGTTGCACCAGTACCTGGTAGACTCTGATCTGACCTCTCCCCAAGAATTGGGAAAGAAGGCAGACAAATGGGTCAGAACAAGGGTGAACAGAAAAGTTCATACAGGGGGTGACAAAGATGGCAATAAGAAGAAAGATGGTGAAAAATCTCAAGATAAGCATGGGGATAAGGGTAAAACCAAAGATCCCACTTCAAATCTTAAACACTCTTCAGAGGGTGGGGATAAAACAAATTCTTCCTTTTCTTCCCAACCTGCACACATTAAAAAGCCTTGGTGCTTTGTGTGTAAAAACAGAGGCCATAGGCCAGGGGATAAGTCCTGTCCAGGTAAACCCCCTGAGCCTACCACCACTAATACATCAAGCTCTAGTGCCCCTAGCAGTAGTGGTACTAGTGGTGGGACTGCTGGCAACAGTCAAGCAAAGGGTGTAGTTGGGTTCACTTATGGGTCCATAGTGGAAACTGATGTAATCAGTCCCAAGACAGTTTCTGTCACACCTAGTGGCATTGGCCTTGCCACACTGGCTGCTTGTCCCCTTACAATGGATAAGTACAGGCAGACAGTTTCAATAAATGGTGTTGAGGCCTTGGCCTACAGGGACACAGGTGCCAGTTTCACTTTGGTGACTGAAAACCTAGTGCCTCCTGAACAACACATCATTGGACAACAGTATAAGATTATTGATGTCCATAACTCCACTAAGTTTCTTCCCTTAGCTATAATTCAGTTTAGTTGGGGTGGAGTTACTGGCCCTAAGCAGGTGGTGGTATCACCTAGCTTACCTGTAGACTGTCTCTTAGGTAATGACCTAGAGGCCTCAGGTTGGGCTGATGTAGAGTTTTATGCCCATGCAGCCATGCTGGGCATCCCTGAGGAATTGTTCCCTCTCATTTCAAGTGAAATGAAAAAGCAAAGGAGAGAAGGCCTGAAAACTCAGGATCCCTCTCCATCAACAGGTAAAAAGGGTATCACAGTATCCCCTAACCACCCTACCATTCAGGATACTATTCCTGTGGTGGGAGAAACCTCTCCTGGGGTGGCACCTGTTCCAAGGGAATCATCAGCTGGCAAAGCTGGACTCCCTGAGGTGGAAGTACCTCTCTGTGGGATAACTAACATTGGTGAGAAAAACAGCACCATTTTAGTTAACATGGAGCATCCCTCCAACCCTCCCAGAGAAACTTTAGTGCAGAAACCCTGCACTACCTCACAACACTTAGGACAGCATCCCTGCCCTAGTGTGGAGCTCATAGGACAGCATCCCTGCCCTGCTCCAACTCAAGAGAAACAGCATCCCTGTTCTCTCTTCCAGCCAGATGGACAAAGTTTTTGCCCAGCTATGGCTTTTCTGAGACAGCATCCCTGTCTGGCATTTCCATCACTACAAATAGGTTCAGTGGACAATTCCCACTGCTCTAAACTAAAACTTACTGATAGAAACTCTGAAAATACATCTTCACATTGTTGCTTAGCTAAAAAACTTCAAACAGGGTGGTTTACATCCCCACAGGGAAGTAACCATATAGTGGATGATAAAGGGAGTAACCAGTCTATTGCAGAGCTACTCTCTACTTATCACCACTTAGACAATAAAGTCTCAACTGGCCAAGGTTAGCCTTATTGTCCTTCGTTTGGGGGGGGGTTGTGTGAGAAGGTAGCCTCTTTCTAGCCTTGTTACCCCCACTTTTGGCCTGTTTGTGAGTGTATGTCAGGGTGTTTGTCACTGTTTTCACTGTCTCACTGGGATCCTGATAGCCAGGCCTCAGTGCTCATAGTGAAAACACCATGTTTTCAGTATGGTTGTTATGTGTCACTGGGATCCTGCTGGTCAGGACCCCAGTGCTCATAGGTTTGTGGCCTATATGTATGTGTCACTGGGACCCTGTCACACAGTGCCCCAGTGCTCATAGGTGTGCATGTGTATGTTCCCTGTGTGGTGCCTAACTGTCTCACTGAGGCTCTGCTAACCAGAACCTCAGTGGTTATGCTCTCTCATTACTTTTAAATTGTCACTAACAAGCTAGTGACCAATTTTACCAATTCACATTGGCTTACTGGAACACCCTTATAATTCCCTAGTATATGGTACTGAGGTACCCAGGGTATTGGGGTTCCAGGAGATCCCTATGGGCTGCAGCATTTCTTTTGCCACCCATAGGGAGCTCTGACAATTCTTACACAGGCCTGCCACTGCAGCCTGAGTGAAATAACGTCCACGTTATTTCACAGCCATTTTACACTGCACTTAAGTAACTTATAAGTCACCTATATGTCTAACCTTTACCTGGTAAAGGTTGGGTGCAAAGTTACTTAGTGTGAGGGCACCCTGGCACTAGCCAAGGTGCCCCCACATTGTTCAGAGCCAATTCCCTGAACTTTGTGAGTGCGGGGACACCATTACACGCGTGCACTACATATAGGTCACTACCTATATGTAGCTTCACCATGGTAACTCCGAATATGGCCATGTAACATGTCTATGATCATGGAATTGCCCCCTCTATGCCATCCTGGCATTGTTGGTACAATTCCATGATCCCAGTGGTCTGTAGCACAGACCCTGGTACTGCCAAACTGCCCTTCCTGGGGTTTCACTGCAGCTGCTGCTGCTGCCAACCCCTCAGACAGGCAGCTGCCCTCCTGGGGTCCAGCCGGGCCTGGCCCAGGATGGCAGAACAAAGAACTTCCTCTGAGAGAGGGTGTGACACCCTCTCCCTTTGGAAAATGGTGTGAAGGCAGGGGAGGAGTAGCCTCCCCCAGCCTCTGGAAATGCTTTGTTTTGCTCAGATGTGCCCAATTCTGCATAAGCCAGTCTACACCGGTTCAGGGACCCCTTAGCCCCTGCTCTGGCGCGAAACTGGACAAAGGAAAGGGGAGTGACCACTCCCCTGACCTGCACCTCCCCTGGGAGGTGTCCAGAGCTCCTCCAGTGTGCTCCAGACCTCTGCCATCTTGGAAACAGAGGTGCTGCTGGCACACTGGACTGCTCTGAGTGGCCAGTGCCACCAGGTGACGTCAGAGACTCCTGCTGATAGGCTCCTTCAGGTGTTAGTAGCCTTTCCTCTCTCCTAGGTAGCCAAACCCTCTTTTCTGGCTATTTAGGGTCTCTGTCTCTGGGGAAACTTTAGATAACGAATGCATGAGCTCAGCCGAGTTCCTCTGCATCTCTCTCTTCACCTTCTGATAAGGAATCGACCGCTGACCGCGCTGGAAGCCTGCAAACCTGCAACATAGTAGCAAAGACGACTACTGCAACTCTGTAACGCTGATCCTGCCGCCTTCTCGACTGTTTTCCTGCTTGTGCATGCTGTGGGGGTAGTCTGCCTCCTCTCTGCACCAGAAGCTCCGAAGAAATCTCCCGTGGGTCGACGGAATCTTCCCCCTGCAACCGCAGGCACCAAAAAGCTGCATTACCGGTCCCTTGGGTCTCCTCTCAGCACGACGAGCGAGGTCCCTCGAATCCAGCGACGCTGTCCAAGTGACCCCCACAGTCCAGTGACTCTTCAGCCCAAGTTTGGTGGAGGTAAGTCCTTGCCTCACCTCGCTGGGCTGCATTGCTGGGAACCGCGACTTTGCAAGCTACTCCGGCCCCTGTGCACTTCCGGCGGAAATCCTTCGTGCACAGCCAAGCCTGGGTCCACGGCACTCTAACCTGCATTGCACGACTTTCTAAGTTGGTCTCCGGCGACGTGGGACTCCTTTGTGCAACTTCGGTGAGCACCGTTTCACGCATCCTCGTAGTGCCTGTTTCTGGCACTTCTCCGGGCGCTACCTGCTTCAGTGAGGGCTCTTTGTCTTGCTCGACGTCCCCTCTCTCTGCAGGTCCAATTTGCGACCTCCTGGTCCCTCCTGGGCCCCAGCAGCGTCCAAAAACGCCAAACGCACGATTTGCGTGTAGCAAGGCTTGTTGGCGTCCTTCCGGCGGGAAAACACTTCTGCACGACTCTCCAAGGCGAGAGGGATCCGTCCACCAAAGGGGAAGTCTCTAGCCTTTTTCCTTCCTGCAGAAACCTCAGCTTCTTCTGTCCAGTCGAAGCTTCTTTGCACCCGCAGCTGGCATTTCCTGGGCATCTGCCCATCTCCGACTTGCTTGTGACTTTTGGACTTGGTCCCCTTGTTCCACAGGTACCCTAGATTGGAAATCCACAGTTGTTGCATTGCTGGTTTGTGTCTTTCCTGCATTATTCCTCTAACACGACTCTTTTGTCCTTAGGGGAACTTTAGTGCACTTTGCACTCACTTTTCAGGGTCTTGGGGAGGGTTATTTTGCTAACTCTCACTATTTTCTAATAGTCCCAGCGACCCTCTACAAGGTCACATAGGTTTGGGGTCCATTCGTGGTTCGCATTCCACTTTTGGAGTATATGGTTTGTGTTGCCCCTATCCCTATGTTTCCCCATTGCATCCTATTGTAACTATACATTGTTTGCACTGTTTTCTAAGACTATACTGCATATTTTTGCTATTGTGTATATATATCTTGTGTATATTTCCTATCCTCTCACTGAGGGTACACTCTAAGATACTTTGGCATATTGTCATAAAAATAAAGTACCTTTATTTTTAGTATAACTGTGTATTGTGTTTTCTTATGATATTGTGCATATGACACTAAGTGGTACTGTAGTAGCTTCACACGTCTCCTAGTTCAGCCTAAGCTGCTCTGCTAAGCTACCATTATCTATCAGCCTAAGCTGCTAGACACCCTATACACTAATAAGGGATAACTGGGCCTGGTGCAAGGTGCAAGTACCCCTTGGTACTCACTACAAGCCAGTCCAGCCTCCTACATGCACGCTTTAGTGATAGGTGTCCATGCAGGTCTGTGATGGGGGCCCATGCATTGGTGTTGCATGCAGGGCTTGGTATTGGGAAGGGTGGTTGTGATGGTGGAGTGTATGGGAGGTGGTAGGGTGATGGGGTGAGGGTAAGGATGGGGGTATGTGATGGCATGCAGATAGAGGGGGTGAAAGTAGTAAAGAGTTGACTTACCAGAGTCCAGTCCACTGTCTGTCCTCTGTACAACTATTTGGTGTCTTACTGCCACGGAACGCACCTTCCCCCGTAGGTCGTTCCACCTCTTCCTGATGTCATCACTTGTTCTTGGGTGCAGTCCCACAGCGTTGACCCTATCCACGAATCTCCGCCATAGCTCCATCTTTCTAGCAATGGATGTCTGCTGCACCTCTGATCCGAATAGCTGTTGCTCTACCCGGATGATTTCCTCCACCATGACCCTTCACTCTTCCTCTGAGAATCTGGGGAGTCGGTGTGGTGCCATGGGTGTAGTGTGAGTGGTGTGGGGGAGGGTGTGTAGGGTGATGTGATGGGGTGTGTGATGTAACGTGCATGGATGGTGTCTAGGTGATCGGTGTGTGTGGATGTGGTCTTGTCTGTGGACTTGCTATCTCTCTTGTGGCATTGTTTGTAGTCGTAAAGGGTTGAGGGTAATGTGGGTGTGTGTTTTATAGTGGTGTGGGTGTGTGGGTGTGGTGTGTGTATGAGTGTCAAGTGTGTGTTATTTGAATTGTCCAATGTAGTGTTGTTTTGTATCTGTGTGTGTATTTTGAGCGTGGCGGTATGTAGCGCCAATGGTTTACCGCCCTTGAATGTCCACCACGGTGATTCGTGAGTCATAATGTTGTGGTTGTAGTTCTGTTGGCATAACGGTGTGGGTTTGGATACCACCAGTTTATCACCAACCTTTGCGCTGGCGTACTTGTGTGTGTGGCTGTATAGTGACAGATTGCTATGTGTGTGTCATAAAATGGGTAGCAGTAATCTGCTGCTGCAGTGGGATGTTGACAGCAGTCAGCATGGCGGTAAGCGGTTCTTACTGCCAATGTCATAATGAAGGCCTTAGTCTCCTTCAGCTCTCCAGAGGGGCGGTTTTGTGCAACAAAGTTCCACCCTATGTTGGGGGCAAGCAAAGATATCAAGCAAACAGATAAGAATGAGAACACTTGGTATCATAGAGAAAACAATGTCATCAGCCATTCCTGGAGTGATGTGTGGTAGTTGGATACTGGAGGTATTCGAGACACTAGATGCCAGGTCAGAGTCCGAATACTCAGCAATTTCTTCAAGTTAATGCATTGGCGATCCTTGTCCTGACCCTACCAATGAGGCCACTGCTGCCACTGCACATTTTTCTTCCAACTGGACCTCCGTACCCATTGGGGTTACTTAAGTGTGTGAACTACTCTTTCTCCTCTTCTGTAGTCTGGGGTGTTGATCCTCCCTAGGTGTGCCACGGGGCCCTGACTGGTGGTGAATATTGATCCAATCACATACTTCTCTGGTGGGTCAGAAGAACTTTGCTCCCTCAGGGGTCATGACTCTGAAGTGGGCTGGAAACATCATTCCATACTGCAACCCCATCTAGCGAAGATGAGCTTTAGCATTATTAAAGGTGGAACAGTGCTTCTGGACTTTAAGGGAAAAGTCTGGAAAGATTTTCACCTTACAGTTGCCTACTAGCAGGTCACACTTGCGATGGGCCTGGGCCAGTACTAAATCATGGTCCTTAATGAATAGGAGTTTCGCCACTGCTGGCCACAGTGGCACCCCAGGGAGCAGCAGCCGTGCCGGCATTGGGTGGGCCCTTTCTAGGGCGAAGAAAGAAGAGAGCACGATCTGGGGGAACTCTTATTCAATTAGAGTCTCCAATTAGGTTATCATGTTGTCTTACTCTGACTGTTCCAGTAGGCCTTCTATGCCTTATGTTATTGTGGCGTGACCTATTTTCTGCGTCTTTGGCATGGATCTCTAGGGCCCAGATCATGGTATCCATGTTAGTCAGGCAAGTCGTCATCTCATTGATAGCCGGGGGCACCTCAGTGAGTTCCCTCTCCGTAGAAGTTACTCTTTCCACCAGCCGATGGTGGTCATCCCTGAGAAGGTTCAAGTCAGTCTCCAGAGTGTCAATTTTGGTTTTGAGGGCTTCCCTAGAGGCTTGTATGGCTTGCAAAATGTCCTGTACTGTTGGGCCCTGAGGGGGTCCCAAGTCAGTACTCAAACCCCCTTAATTGGGCATCATAATGTCTCTCTTTGTCGTAGATTTCCCCATGATCACCATCACTGTAGAAAGGTTAAGTCACTTGCATTTCTTTCTGTGCCTGTTAGGTAGCTTTTTTAAATAACTGATAGCAGGAAGTTGAAGCTGCTCTTGTAGCCTCTCCACTCCACTCCCCCGTGGGGCTGGAGTGAGCCGCTGGAGTAGTCCCAGCAGTCCAATAGATCAGGGCAGCCCCGGCCACAGGTATTGTAAGTGGATATTGGGCCACGGCCCCATTGGTAGGTCTGCCCCCCTCAACACTTCTGTCCAAGCATAGCCTACTTGTTAGCGTGTTCACAATGTTCTGGAAGTATCCCCCAGTGGTGCTGACACAGGGAGAATGTATGACCACCAACAGCTTGCCCTAACTGCAGGGAGAGGAAAGGGCTTCTGGGCAGGAGGCTATTCACAGAGAGAAAGTGCTGCTCCACATGCCCACTTCATTGTAGTCCAAGGGCACCCCTTGATCAGTAACTGCTCACCTCTAGCAGGGCCACGCAGGGGTGCCCACATCACAACTCCTCCAGTAGTATGTGGCCAGGTGGAGTAATGTCAGTGAGGAAGGCCAGGCCCCTGCCAGTTGTGCCCAATGCTGGTAGCCTCCGATTTCCCACTCACCTCCTGTGACACAGTCACTGAAGGCCCCAGGGCTGCTGCAGCAGGTCAGGAGGCTCTGCTTCAATTGCTCTCTGATGCTCCGCAGTGCCCCAGTCCGGGCAGTAAGCCGCGGGTCTCCACCCACAGCCACAGGGCCAGAGCTAGGATCACAGCCCCCAGACGCCTCAGGAGTGAGCCATGTGGCAATGTGCACTCAAGTTCCACAGACCACTGGAGCTCTCAGTGCAGTCCAGAGGAACCCCAGGGATCACTGGTAGGGCCTGGGAGCCAATAGCTCTCTCCCTTTGCCAGTCACCACGGCCACAGCTCTCTCACATGTGGCTTCACCTAGGCGTCACCATCTTGGAGCCCCCAACCGGCCGTAGGCCCAGTCACTGAATGCAAACGTTCAAAGCAATACAGTCTCCCTACAGAAAGCAGAGGGTATCTGCTTTGCAGCAGCACCGTCATCTTTTGGGCAGCCCCCTAACCCCTCTGGCTGCACTGGGGGTGCAGAATTATTGTAGATAGGGTCCCGGGCCGACAGAGCTCTCACAGGGATGCCTCTCTACATCTGCAACAAGCCCCATCCCCCTTCAACTCTTTTGTGACTTTCATGAGGGCTTTAGATCTCAGTACCAATTTCTCCAAATCCCACACATTGGTTGTTGGCTCTAGAAAACCCCAGAAAAAAATGCTATGGAGGTGGCATTGAATTGTCTAGGTTTCTCACCTTTTTAAATTTGTGGTCCTTTTTGCTGAACAAGGATCATGGGTCCACAAAGGAGGCTGAACACGAGCCCCTTTTTGGGAGGAGCAGATGCGACTTTTGACTTTGCCAAAAGTTAGGGGGCCCCTGTTCTCCGCAAGCCTTTTCATAGAGGTCAGACTGCCATGAAAAGGCAGGCAGAGAACAAGGTTGTAATCAGCAGGACGGCGCTGAGTTCAGCGCGGCACTGGCTGATTACAATAAGGACCATAAATTGGGGTCATTGATCCTGGTGGGGAAGGCGGTAGGTTGGCAGGTCTGCCCACTAACCTTTTAATGTGGTGGTTGGACCATCACAGCTGCAGTGCTCTGACCGCCACTGCAAGGCTGGCTGTCTTCAGACTACCAGCCTCGTAAGAAAGCCCTAAATCTGTTACAATAGTCTTTGGCAGTCCCATAAGGCAGTAGTAGGGTGGAAGATAGAGGTCCTTGCTTGTGTGACAATTTTTCAACTCAACACACTCTGCATTTTATCTTTTTTGTGATCATTTCAGAGCCCAATGGCTATGACACATAGGGGCATTTTTATGAACTCCTAGCGCCACCTTGCGCCATTTTGCAGCATTAATTTCAACGCAAATGTGGCATTAAGGTGGCATTTCCCACGCTCCATATTTACAAAGTGGTGCAATGCTTGCATTGTGCCACTTTGTAAACCCTTGCTCCACATTATGCCTGCGCCAGGCCTAATGTATGCAAGGGCGGCGTTCTCCCATTAGGCGGGCTGAAAGAATGGCACAAGGAAGTCCATGAGATTTCCATGCACTATTTTTTTGGCACTTTTAATGCCTGATCAGAGCAGAACATTTTGGCGCTACTCCTACAGAGTACGTCAATAGCATCACATAGAATGACTCTATTGCCCCCTACCCTGTGCCATGGTGCACCATATTTTAAATACGGCGCGCACACGGTGGTGGGAGGTGGGTGCAAGGAGGCGCAGGGAAAGTGATGCTGCACTCAGTGCAGGGCCCCTTTCCATAAATCTGCCCCCTAGTTCTTTTACTTAAAGAGTTTCACTTTGAGTAAGTAAGACCAGCTTTGGCTGTTTTAACATAGCAGGTTTTTTAAAAAGGACTCTTAGGCTAAGGAAGAGACTACCTGGTTGATATGACAATTTTAGATTCTGTGCATTGGACATGAACTTCATTTTTGCATTTCTTTTTGCTGTTATTGGTTGCTATTCTTTTTTGATATTGTATTTGTCTTTTGTGTACTTTCATGGTTTTCATGAACCCAATAAAGCTTTTCTGACTGACTGATGCTTAAATCCTCACAGTTAACACTCACGTATTACATTCACGTCATGTGATATTATTCTTCTATAATCTAAAAGTTCATTCTTTGCAGAATACTATGTAAAATATTGCAGAATAATACATGAAAAATGAATTTATTTCAATTATAATCTTTAACACAGCTAATCTTAATGCTGTTTTCAGGAGAGCTTGCTTCTGGTCCAGTTAGGACCTTGCCTGGCAGTTCGGTCTGGACTGTTCCCATGGGGAGCAGGGTCAAGACTGATTTGCACATGGTTGGGTCCAATCTAGGGTGGCATGAGGGGCAAATAAATTATGGATTTAGGCTGTGGAGGTTTGACATTGTTTGTCATTTCACCCATCATCTGTTCTTATTACATTGTCCCCCTAGGTGTGCGGGGTATGATTAGATGTGGGTCCTGAGATCACTGCGCCACTGGATTCAAGATAGACTGGCTGATACTCTGAAACTTGTTCCTGGATGTTTTGTTCTGTTCTACGGAAAGCATGGCTTGGCTTTTTGGCCTGGCTGGGCTGTATTGTTCTCATAGAGAGCAGGGTCAAGACTGATCTGCATATGGCTAGATCCAAACTGGAGCTGCATGATGGGCAACAAATGATGGTTTTAGGCCCAGGTATGTGACTGGGGGAGGAATGTTTGACATTGTTCAGCATTCTGTTCATCATCTGTTCTTTTTGCATTTGTTGCCCTAAGGGTGCTGGGTATGCTCAGACATGGGTCCAGGGCTCACTGTGTCTCTGGAATCAAGCTAGCCTGGCTGATGAGGGATGATACACTGAAATTGGTCCCAGGATGCTTGTTTCTGGTCCAGGGAGGACCTGGTCTGATAGTTTGTGCTGGACTGTTCCTATGGGGAGAGGAGTCAGGACTGATTTACATATGGCTGGGTACAATCTGGGGTGGCATGGTGGGCAAAAAAGAATGGATTTAGGCCCAGATCTCTGACTCAGTGAATATTCAGCAATCCTTCCATCATCTTTTCTTTTTGCATACAATACTTATACAGCACCTCTAATTTCCTTTGACGACCTATTTATGTCTTTTACATAAGGGCGAAATTGTCTGCATATAAAAGACACATGATATGTAAACTATGCGTTTTGAGGCTTAAACTATTCATTGCTGCAAAACTGTAGTTAAATCAGCTGCAAATATAAAAAAATATAAGTCCCACACACTCAAGATAGTGTTCTTGCTTTTAGACGTTCACTGTACTCCTCCCATTGCAATTTAGCTGCAAACTATGTGGCATATTTATACAAAGTGGAACAGGGCAGTGCAGGAAGTGACCTTGTTGGACTGATTTGTGCCACAGGGAAAGGGCAGAAATGCACCATATGTACGATATACCATGCATTTCTGTACTTTTACCCTGGGCTGGCGCACAATTTGCTGCCTAGTGCCAATGCAGACACCTTTGCACCATAGCGCAAGGGTGCCTGCATTGCATACAGTATTGATTTTGTGCAGTAAGAGACATCTTTCTACAAAAAACAATACATGGAGGCATTCTCATCTTTCTATGTGTGGTGCAGAATGTAGCACACATTTAAAGATGAAAAAAGAGGGAAATAAAGATATTTCTCCTTGTTGCTTCTGCCCTGGGAAGGTGTAAGGTTTTGACACATTCACAGGTTTACACTGCCTTGTAAATCTAGGAATGGGTAAAAACTCATGGGTGTTGCGTGGGAAACCCCAAAGCAACATCCATGGAACGCCCCCCTGACACAGTGTAAGGCAACACAGTGACTTGCACTGCGTTGCCTTAAACCATATCTATGAGGCACTGAAAAGCCATGCAGAGTGGCTGTGCTTGGCCTAGTAGATACAAGTCCCCACTCTGCGCTCCAGGAGCATCAAAAAAAGTGATACAGTGGTGGTGCAATGGGCTTGTAAAAATGCCCCTACATTTCTAGGGGTTTATCCCTATCAACTACTTCTATTTCTCTATTTTCTAGCCACTATTTGTATTTTTAGATTTCCTTTTCTGAATGCCAGGACTTTGGTCTTGTCCATATTTAGAAGTGTTTTTTCTTGCTACAATACTGATACAACACCTCCAATTTTCTTTGCAAACCTATTTCTGTCTTTTCCATACTAACAAGATTGTCTGCTTAAAAAAACTGGTGATAAGTTAACCATTTATTTTGGGGCTTAAACTATGTGTTGCTGCTAAAGCTGAAGGTAAATCTGCTACAAATATAAAAATAATAAGGGGACCAGCACACTCTTATGTCTCATTCCATTTTTAATTGTTATTTTGCAAGTCAGTGTGATTTCTGTACCTACTACTACTTTTGCCCAGTTCTCTTTGCACAGTTCCTGCAGGATTACTAGAAGGCCCTTAGGGATTTCTAATTTTGCTATCATTTCCCACAGCTGTTTTTGGTCCACTGGCTCCAAAGCAGCAACATAAATTACCCCTCAGCTCGTGAGTTGTGATACACCCTGTTGCCTATTATAAAGAAAAGACATCAGAACTCGAATAATATAAGTTATTGTAGTCGAGTTAAAATGTCACAATACCTGCTGCCAGAACTAACAGCCAAGGTGAAAAGAAGCTTAGGTCACGGAGCATAATTGAAGAAGCTGTTTAAAGCAACGAAAACGGAACATTGTTTTTCTTCCTTCTGCTCTATTTTAATAGCTTGCAATGACAAGCAGAGATAATATGTTTATGTTTTACACTCTCAAGATTCAGAAAAACTAGAATCTTTCTGCATGTTTCTACACATTCCAAACTACTGCAGCTTGTTTTTTGTTTAAAAAAAATGACGTATTGAATTTTTTCTAATATCTGTTTGCACACAAATATCTACTAGGGTTCTGATGTGTTAATTTTTGCACTAGAGATTTTGGGCCATATTTACAAAAAAAGTGGTGCAACACTAGTGATACGCCACTTTTCTTGCTGCCCCCTTGTGGCCCCTAACACCACCATGGTAACGCCGTATTTACAATATGGCACACCATGGCGTATGTTAGGGGCAATAGCATAATTTTGTTGATGCTATTGTGACGCTACACTGGATTAGCGTAAAAAATTTACTTTAATCCAGTATAGTGTTAAGAGGCCCTTTGAAATCAATGGGACCCTCATTTTAATTCCTGCTTTAAGCAGGCAGTAACAATGACACTAGAAATGGTGCAATGGAATCTTGAAGATTCCATTGCACCATTTATTGTGACCCTCTAATGAGGGAATGTCCCCTTTGCATACATGATGCATACATTATGCATGATGTGGCACAAAGGGTTTACAATGTGGCGCAAACCCAGTTTGCGCCACCTTCTAAATATGGTGCTATGGTAGTGTCCTGTTAGTGTCACATTTGCGGCAAAAATGTGGACCTTGTATATCTGGCCCTTTATTTTTATTCTTCGTGTTTGTAAACATGCTTGTTCCCTCATATGAAAAATCTATGCACCCAGGGGCATATACTAACGCAGTTTTGCATCAAAATGTTTAGCACCAGCTTACACCATTCCTGAGCAACAGCCAGGCGCCATATTTATGGAATCGCGCAAGCCAGTGCAAAGGGTGGGCTAGGGTAAAAAAGAAAGACGTTAGCAGGGTGGGGGTGGCAGTACGGGAGAAGGGGGTTTTGCACCAAAAATTACATTAGGCTGGTTACAGGCAAAATAAATGCCTCTAACCAGCATAGCATCATTTTCTGACTTAAACCATCCATACCATATGACTCCTATCTTAGAAAAGACAGGAGTCATGCCCACCACCCCAATGCCCAGCACAGGGGACCAGTGTCCCCTGGGCATGGCCATTGCACCCTGTGCCATGCAGGGGTCCCCAAGTTGGACCTCTACTTACCTCTACTTACCCTACTTACCTGGGATGCGGTCCCCCATCTTCCGGTGTCCCTCTGGTGTTGGTGGGGGTGTTCCTGAGGTTTGAGGAGGGCACTTGTGGACCCATTCCATGGTGTTTAACCATGGAAATGGGTATACAGGTCCCTTAATGCCTGGTCTGACCCAGGCAATAAATAATAGTGCAAAGCAAGCTTTTCACCATTATTTAGCCCCTTCTCCCACCCATGCGTCATTTTAGCACGGGGGATGAATATGGGGCTATGTGGTTAGCACCTTTTTTATATGGGAATGCCTACCTTGCATCTCATTGATGCCAGGTAGGTTCACGCATCTAAAAAATGGAGCAAACAGGTCTAACATCGAAATATAAATATAGAGTTCATTTTGCACCGAATTTGCGTTAAAAAAAAGATGCAAGTTCGGCACAAAACATGTATAAATATAGTCCCAAGATTTTATGTGGTCTGTTGGAAAGTTGATGGTGTGATCATGTATTATATGAGAAAATTTAGCCCCTGTGTACATGATAAGGATTTTGCAGGTCACAACCAAATTTCATAATCTTATAAAGGAGCTTGGCCTTCATGCTCATTCCTCAGCATAGTTATGGAACTCCTCTGTAACTTGCAATATCTTTATATTGTAGAGCGGGGGTACTTTATCCGTTATATACAATGGGTCTTATTATAGCTCCCTCCCATCTTTCTGGAAACATTCTTGTCTTTAGTATTGTATGGAACACTAAGTAATGTAATCTGGTGCACCAATTCACATTTGGTTTAACTATGACTACTGGTAAATTATCCGGATTGGCCACTCTTGCTAATTTTAATGACATTATTGTTTACTTTCTAACCTCATATGAAAAATAGGCTACAATCTTCTTTTCTATTATAAACCTTTCATATTGTGGTTCCCCATCATAAATGTTTAAATACATTTTCTCCTTGTAAATTACTCATGCTTCTTTTCAACCCAGTACCACATTTTCCCTGTCTCCTTACTCATATCATGTTGTATGAATTTCCAGAACTTTTTTTACATTTTCCATTTCTATTACCTCCAAAATATTTTTCCAGCATTTTTCATAACAAGCTTTTTTCTTGTTATTTAATATAATGTTAATATCTTTTTTCACTGTCAGGAGAAGGGTTTTTATCTTATGATCATGATCATTAGCTTGAGCTCTCTCTCCTAGTTCCTTATATGTTTTTAGACGTCTATACTCTTCACCAAACTACACATTTTCCTTCCTAATGTCAGTCTTCTTTCCTTTGTCTCTTTCCATATCAGTGTATAATCAAACCTAAAGGCAATGGACTACTTGCTTAATTATTTCATTGTGGCACTTTATGAAATTAGCCTACACTTTATCCCCATGTATTTGATCATGTTGCTGCTAAAAATCAACCAACAGAAATAACTGCTTATCTGTGATCCTTGTTGTAGGACATCTGGGATAATCTGGTTTTAAAGGGAGATTCTTATCTCTCACAGTGTGAACCCTAATATTTAGCACTAAAAGTAAAGAGTGACGATTGCTTCCTTCTATTTGTAACACTTTTAAATTCTCCACTCTATTAAAAAGCCAAACATGAATAAAAGTATAAGTGTTCCATCGTTGTTTATTTTTATTAATCAAAGTTTGCCTAGCTGGACAATCAAAGGCATCAAAAATAAACAACCCTCTTGAGGACAGAAATTTTAATAACGCTGCATCCCATGCTGAAGAGTTAGCTGGAAGTTTTTGCAAAACTAATATTATATGCAGATACAATTTCTTTATATAAGAGGTTGCTCTTTTGCTGATCTAATGTACGATTAAAATCTCCCAACAATAAAACCAAGTGAGAAGGGTATGTTTCACCAATCATTACAAGATCTTCCTTAAAGACTGCCAATTGAACGACAGTCAATTATATTCAATGTTTGTATATGCACATTAATAACAATTCTGAATTCTGAGTAAGGAGCATTTTAATACAGTGGTGCTTGGCATGCCACATTCCATTTACTATTAGATTTCATGTCTGACACATGATGTGCCACCTTAGTAGATATCAAGATTATCATTCCCCCAGCGGGTCAGCCTCTGCCAATATTTAAGGCATTTCTACTAGCTTGTACAAAATCATTAATTGGGGGTGGATCTTTGCACAGCCAAATATTTTGGAAACACAAGATCTCATACATATGAGTAATAGCATTAAAAATGTCTAAACTCAATAATTTCCTTAGTCCATATGTGTTCCATGATAATACTGAAAGGCTGTGTGAGGGGGGCAATATGTTAATCTACATCACACAGGTAATTAGGTTCCATTTCATTTAAGGAAGTCAAGTAGGCATATTGATTCCACTCTGCATGGGTATACCTACACCTGACTTATTCATCTAAGGAGATCAAGAATCCCTTATCTCCACTTTCTACCTGTTTTGAGCTCAGTTTTTCTTGGTAGACTAGTTTTACTTGATTATTTCCCAAACCAGCATGGTGTTGTAAGAAGTTATTTCCTGTGAGTTCACACTTTGCAATTATATTCTCAGAGGCAAATTTACTGGAAGATATAGCTCATAGTTGGGCCTGCCTCCCTTTTGTCCTTCTATTCAGGCTGGTCCCAAACCAGGTGTAGAGCGTAGCTGCACAGAACTGGCTTAGGGAGCGGGTAAAGGATTTCACGATACCCACAGGTTGGTGCAGGGTAAAAATATGGCACCCCTGGACAACCTCTTTAGAATGCCCCTGGACCCATGGAAGACAAAATGGCAATTGCTGCGGATACATGGAAGAAAAACCTACTCCCACTTGTACTTAGGACAAGTAGTGCACTGCAAGGATGGATTTGCTGACCTTCTGTTAAGCCATGGAGACAAAAAGCTGGAAGATGCCCACTTTCCTGGAATAGCCCAGCTGTCCAATATCAGCTGGACCTGCCATAGACCCTGCTGGTGGCTTCTGTTCGATTGAGTCCTGACCTTCAGGTGCTGTTCCCAAGGTCCTGGATCAACTGGCTGATGTCAGAGTGTACCCCTCCTTTCTAACCCTAAAAGTTAGGACATGGAAACTTTCTAAATGATTTTTGAATGGAGGACCATCAAGGGACCAGAATCAACCTGCAAGCCAATCCACTGAGGGTACATCATTGGTGGGCCTGACATTGTTTTAGCTCCCATTATATTCTCTGTTTGAAGTCAGAATCCATCAATGCTGAGGTCACTTTGACAACATCTCACAGCTCCCTTGACAGCAAATTCAACAATCACTCAAACGATGCCTGAGATCTCCAAGATGTGGAAACTTGAACTTCTCCCACTGAAGCTTTTACCATCTACTTCAACTGTTTTGCAGAGGCTTCAACTCAACACTGGACTACATAGACATCAAAGTCTCTTCTTTTAGTGCCAGCCCACTGCCTGCTTTCTCAGAAGGCTGTTTGATTGACGAGGTATCATCTGAACTGGGATGAACCTGGTCTTTGTATGCAACTCTCGTTCATAGTGGTCAGCATCAAATCTTATCTTTAAACCAGTCTAGTACAACCAGTTGCCCGCATTTGGTGCCACATTAACGTCATTATTTTTTACGTTAATGTGGTTCAACAAAGCCAAAATTCCTGTGCCATATTTACAGAGTGATGCAATGCATGCATTGAGCAACTCTACAAACCTTTGCGCTACATTACGCCTGCACCAGGCATAATGTATGCCAAGGGGGGCGCTCCCCCATGGTGAGGTGCTAAAAAAATGGTACAAGGAAATCTGAGATTTTCTTGCGCCATTTTTTATGGCACTTTTAATCCCCGGTCAGAGCAGGCGATAAAAGAGGGAGCCCCTATGTACTCTGCAACAGTTTGGCACTACTCCTGCTGAGTAAATCAATAGGGTCATGAAAAATTACACTATTGCCCCTACCTTCTGCCATGGTGTGCCGTATTTTAAATATGGCGCACACATGGTGGCAGTAGGGGTGCACTAAGGGGTGCAGGAAAAGTGGTCCTGCACTCGATGCAGCACCACTTTACATAAATCTGACACTTGGCGTTTTGCACTTTTTGGTGCTGTTTAATTTAAAACTTTTAATATTCATATCTTCTGCTCCTCTTATTGGACTTTTGGTGTTTTGGGGTTGTTTTGTTCATTAAAATATTCTCTAGTTTGTATAACTTAGAGTGGGATTTTTATTGTGTTGTATTTTCGACATTTACCTTTACTGGTACTTCTGAATGCTTTAAACACTTTAGGTTAAGCCTCTCTGCTCTGTGCTGTGCCATAGCTACCAGGTGTTGAGCTAATGTTTAAGTGAATGAAACCTTTACTGGACCTAACAAGAATAGTGACCTTATTACCTGTGATGTACTACATCCACCATAACTAGTAATCCACTTTCGCATACAGTGTATTATTTATATGTATAAATATTGTAAGTTGTGCATTTCGTGTGCAAGTTATGATTTGTTTGGCTGTGTGCGTGTTATTCATTGTGGTACTCCTATTCATATCTTGTGAATTTCACTGTTTTTTAAAATAGATAAAAGGGTAACCAGATATACAGTGTACCCCGATGCTATACAGACACTTCGACAACAAAGAATGGTCCATGGTCTTGAAGGTCGCAAACATGTCAAAAGATAAGTGTGGCCATGTTTTACTGATCCAAGATGGTTCTGAGTTTTTCTACAGCATATACGAGTGAGACCTGTAGGCAGTCTGTGGACAAGGGTCCCATGTGGCACCATCCAAATAACTCATTGGAGTTAATACGAGATCACAACTGACAATTGACTTCAGAGACTTTTAGCAGAAAAAGTGAGCACAGAACTCAGAAGAAAATAAGCATTGCTTTAAGATTTGAAGATTCATGCCACTAATAAAGCTTGTTTCCAAGCAGAGGATGCCATGGTGTACTTGATCTACTGGTTATAGGTGTCTTTGATTGAAGGGGCTAGAGTAGCAGAAGCAAGATGCCCCATTTTGCTGAACAGGTGACGTCAGCTTATGCAAGCACCTCCACACTGTCCAACTTGAATATTCAGGTGACTACTCGGAATGGAGAACAGAACACACTGTCTAATAATTCCCTCTGGTGTTTTGCGCATTGCAGTCCCATCCGCCTGTATTTTCACTGTGGTCATGGTGGGAGAGCGTGATTTCAATTTCTAGATTGATTTTGAATGTTCACGACAGTTTTGGGCTTGATGTCACTCTTGGCCACAAAATGTATTTGTGATAGCATGAATTGCATACAACGCAATGTAGTACGTATGAGGTCATCACTGGTGTAACTTGGGCATTGCTTTATTACAAATAGAATTTGGTGATTTAAATGAAAGACGACCAGTGCCTGGGTTAGATGGATGGCCGAGATGTCTCTCCTGTACTTTGAAGTTAAATTAACGAGTAACCCTGAAGAAACTGAGGGGCATATGTATACTTTCTTTGCTCTAAATTAGCATCAGTTTTTTTCACTCAAATTCAGCACAAACTTAACTCCATATTTATATTTTAACGCTAGACCCGTCCAGCATCAAAATTTTGAAGTTAAAGTCATTTTTTGATGCGTGAAACCACCTTGCGTCAATGAGATGCAAGGTAGGTGTTCCCGTCCAAAAAATGACTCAAAGCCTCTAGCGTCTTATTTATCCTCCCATGCAAAAAAGGTGCATGGTGAGGCAGGCCTAAATAATGGCGCTAAGCCTGCTTAGTGCCATTATTTAAAGCCTGGGTCAGGGCAGGTGCTACGGGACCTGTGGACCCATTTCCATGGTCAAACACCATGGAAAGGGCTCACAGGTGACCACCCAAGCCCTAGGAACACACCCACTCACACCAGAGGGACACCAGAGGATGGGGGGACCGAATCTCAGGTAAGTTGGGTAAGTAGAGGTAAATATTTTGAAAAAATGTTTAAGGTGCATTAGGGGCCCTGAAATGTGGCCCCTACTTGGCACTGGGTGCAAAGGCCTTGCCCAGGGGACCCTTGTCCCCCGTGCTGGCCATTGGGGTGGTGGGCATGACTCCTGTCTTTTATAAGACAGTAGTCATGTGGTATAGATGGTTTTGCATCAGGAAATGACGCTAGGCTGGCTAAAGGCATTTTTTTTGCCTCTAACCAGCCTAGCGTCATTTTTTGGTGCAAAACCCCATTCCCCCATACTGCCACCCCCACCCAGCTATTGTCATTTTCCCAGAAGCTAGCCCACTCTTTGGGCTGGCTTGTGGGATTCCATAAATGTGGCCTCCGGCTGGCACTCTGGAATGACGCAAGCCGGCGCTATGCTTTTTGACACAAAACTGCATTTGAGCAGTATTGCGTCAAAAAGTATAAATATGGGCCTGAGTTTCCTATACTCATTTATATGAAAATGACCTTTTAACACTGGTGAAGAGGGAAACTGACAACCAAGGAACACTTTTAAGAAGCAACAAAGGGAAACAACTCAACATAGTGCTGATGTTGCCCAATGGATCCAATCTTCACAAGTGGAGACAGAGTATGTAACTTTCAACACTCCCCTTGTGTGTAAACTGCCTGCTCGTATGCAAGAACTTTAAATATTTTTAACCTCGCCAAACTGCCTTATTTAAAATGAGCTGGTGCTTGGTGCTTCACATCTCCAGTAGCCAAGTGCGCTTCAATGCAACTATAGCCACACGACTATCGGGAAAAGCCTTTCATCACTCTCAAGTCTCGACTACAGACTTTGCTATTTAGTAGTTAGGAAACCCTGGTGAGCTTGTGCACTTCATCTTTCCTGTAGCTGCGTAATTGCCAGGGTCTTCCTCGCAACTAGCCACGCGACTACGAACATTTGCACTTACCTTGACAGTGCTTGTAGCTTGGTGGAGCCATGTCTTGTGCGACTGCTTGTTCTCAAGCCCAAATTTCTAAAGAAACATACACATGACAATATAGTGGTGTCCATATTGACCAATTGGGTTGAATATAAACAAAACATCCTGTTTTGTGGTTAGAAACAGGCACGTTGTTGAGACGGGCCACTCACCTGAAAAGCAGGATGTCTGCAGGGGTGATGGTATGCCTCCGACCTCCTAGAACACCTCTTGGCACTTCCTGGTGGACACAGAAACCCCGGCAGGAGTCCCAAAAGGAAAGGGGGAGTGGAAGAGAAAGAGACAAAACACTGCCACGTCTTGCCGGTCCAGCCGGGCACCCTGTATCTTCGGGGGGCAGGTCGTTGTTGACAGAGTGACAGTAGAGTTAGTGCACTCAACTTCCTAGAAACTGAATCTCTCTTTCTGATATGGGCACGGGAGTGGTAGAAGAAACCCGGGATTCTCCAGTGCTTTTTTTGGATACTAATTACTAACACTGCAATACCAAAAACCCAAACTGAGTACCATAACTATAAGTACTGCGACACTAGGGCTGGCTTCACAGAGATTCACTGTTGCACATTACATTTAGAACTGTGGTTGCATTTATCATGCACAAGAAAGACAAACAAGGGCATTAATTATATCAAATATAACTTTCCTGCATGCATAGGATTAAACTAAAAGGAACAAAAATAATCCAACAAATACAAATGTCCACTCTGGGTTAAAACAGTTAGGGTGGCACAGTTTGGTTTGGTTTCACTGTGTGTGTGAAAAACCCTTCAAAAGCAAATTCCTCAAACCTGAAACACAGGCATGAATGACACAATTTAAATCCAAGAGTTATGCTATTAGGGAAAGAAAAGTCACGTAAATACTCTTAAAATTGCACTGTCACTTTTTGTAGTACTTGAGCTCAAGCAGATTTCCTGAAGCACATTTAGGCAAGTAACTACAATAATAATGTAGAATGTTTAGAAATCCATTTGTCTCTTCAAGATAAGCACTCTTCCAACATACGAGGTCTGAACTACACCAGCTCTTCTAGGAAAGCGGGGCGCTCAAAGAACAAACTCCCTTGAGAATACTAGTCACTTAGCTGCAGTTTTTTCCAGAGTGCTGGAGAAATGCCTGGTGTCAGCTGGTACAGGAATGAAGAAAATAATTGCCTCAAAAGTCCTGAATACAAGGATGACAGCAGGGGCTGCACTGCTAAATCAGATGCTGAGATCAGGAAGCAAAACAAAGCCAAGCAGGAGGCATGCTTCACCCTGCTGTTTATGGCCAATCAGGAAATAAGTTAAGTTTCCACATGTGGATGAGTCACCACACCCAATTAGAAGCACATGTCTACACCATACCCAATTAGAAGCACATGTCTACACCTGCTCACATTAGCAAACAAGCATTGGTAAAACAAGCATTGATAAATACAATTGTGTAACACAGCACATTATGTTTACATTGAAACATGAAGGTTTTACCAAGAACAGAGATATGATTTAACCCTAATCCCTGGGGATGCTGACAGATAATGCAGGAGGCACATTTGGGATTCCTGACACACGCCCCCATAATTTGACAGCCTGTATGTTTTTCACTCGCTGACCATGAAGCTGATGATCTCAATGAATAGGAGACATGTATAAGCAAGTTAGATTTACATTATTTGCCAAAGGTAAACACCAGTCTAGAAATATATTATTTTGGCAAGAGAGTACAAAATGAGGGGGAGTCAATAGAAAACTATGTGACGGATATTAGACGCTAAGCTTTCTCTTGCAAATTTGGTAATTTACTTGAGGAAAGAATCAAAGACTAATTTATGTTAGGGTGTAACATCCAGAAGGTACATGCCACACTCTGGCTGTGAGATAAACCTACTTTGGATGAAGTTTTACAGGTAGCCAAGAAAATTGAACATTCCATGAAGTGCATTGAAGTAATGAACAAAGATACAAATAAAGATGTGAATGTTATTAAGGGACAAAACAACTGAAGGAACAGAGATTTGATCAAAAATAGAACAAACACTCTAAGACAGATAAAAAATGTTTTAGGTGTGGTAAGTAAGATCGTTTTGCAAATGTCAAAATGTGCCTCGCACCTAAAGTAATGTGTTCATATTGCAAGAAAAAGGGGAATTTTACCTCAGACTGTAGTATGAGAAAAGCTAAACAACATAGAACTCAGGTGGATGTGAGGGATGAGGAGAATGGGGAAAACTTAGATTTTGAATGTGGTCAAGTAATTTTCAAGGTGGAAATAAAAATTATGCTGGTCCAGTAGATTACATCCAAGTTGAGGGCAAGAGGATAAACATATTATTTGACTGTGGGGTAAAAATTACAATTATTGCAAGTAAGTTTTACGAGGACAAACTAAAAGGGAAAATGAGATTATTGAAACCTGACATCAGACCTTGTTGTGCCTAGGGTGGGGAACCTATCGAATTATGCAGACATTTTATGACTTTGATTGAGTATGAACAGCGTTACATTTCTGGAAAAGTATATGTTTCAAAGAAAGGTGACAGCATCATAAGTTGGTTACGCCAAAAAGACTTAGGTGTAATACTAGATTCCAATCATCCTGCACCCATTATTGTCAAGAAGAACCACAGTGTGAACATTATTGAAGGTGGTGAGGGCATAAAAGACACTACACCAACTTGTCAGGATGAGTTGAGGAATGAATTCCCATGTGTCTTTATGAATGAGGTATGGTGCATGAAAGGGTATACCCATAAAATTCAACTAATTCCTGAAGGACAAACATTCTGCAGCAAGGTTTGTAGTGTCCCCACAGCAATACAACAAGAGATGCATTTGGAATTGGAAAAATGTAAATGTTAAGGAGTAATTGAAGAAGTGGAAGGTACTGAAGGGCTAGCACCCGTGGCAATAGCAAGGAAATCTGATCGGAGTGTGAGACCATTTGCAGATCTCAGAAAACTTAATAAATGTGTCATAGTTGATCGATATCCTCTATCTAAGATCTCTGAATTGTTAATGATGTTGGGTGGAGTGAAGGTATTTAATACTATCGATTTAGCTTCAGACTATCATCAGATCAAATTGGAAGAGTCATCCAGGAATCGCACAGCATTCATAACACCTTTTGGGACTTTTATATTTATTAGGCTACCATTTGGTTAGCTTTGGCAGCCTCAGTCTTCCAACATACGAAGGAAACAATCTTGAGTGGTTTAGTTGATATATGTGTATATCAGAATGATATACTTGTGTATGGAAGGGATGAGACTGAACATTATGATAGAGTAAAAAGGGTTCTGAGCAAATTAACTAAATGAGCACAGCTGTTAGACTTGGCACTCTTGCCGTGGTCTCCCCTGTATTTTTTGCCTCTGCTTCCCATGTTTTGACTGTGTACTAGACTCTGCTTTTTCCTGTTTTAGATACTCTGGGCATTTTACTACTGCTGATCAATGCTAAAGTGCAAGTGCTCCCTATATAAATTGTATGTGTAATTGGCTTTTCCATGATTGGCATATTTGATTTACTAGTAAGTCACTAGTAAACAGCACGAGAGATGCCCAGGGCCTGTAAATCAACTGCTACTAGTGGGACTGCAGCACTGATTTCGCCACCCACATGAGTAGCCCTGTAAACATGGCTCAGCCCTGCCGCTGCAGTGTCTGTGTATGAAGCTTTAAACAACCTGGCAAGTGTACCCAATTCCAGACCCAACCCTTCCCTTTTTATACATGTAAGGCACCCTTAAGGTAAGCCCTATGTAGCCCCGTGAAAAGGGGGCAGTGTATGTTAAAGGTGGGACATGTACTGATGTGTTTTACATGTCCTAACAGTGAATTATGGCCAAATTTGTTTTTCACTGATGCAAGTCCTATCTCTCTCTTAGGGTATCATGGGGGCTGCCTTTAAATATCTTTTAAGTGGAGTTTCCCTTTGGGAGCAGCTAGAAATTTGGCGTTTGGTGTCTCTGAACTCACAATTTAAAGATACATCTTTTGATAACATTGGTTTTTAAATTGTCCCTCACACAATGAATACTCCAACCTCCTGGAGTAAGTCTGGAGCAAGGCTGGATCTTGTAAACAACAGAGACTTTTATTTGAAGGGGACCCAAAACCCCAGATTTTTAGATGACTTCTTGAATCAAGAGGAACCTCTGCCAAGGAGAAGAGCTGAAGAACTGGAGGAGGAGTACTGCCCTTTGCCTGTTACTGTGATTTGCTGGGTTGGCTTGCAGTTGCTGCTTCTGCCTTAGAGAGGACAAAAACTGGACTTTGTGGTATATTCCTGCTTGTGAAGAATCTCCAAGGGTTTGGATTGAGCTTGCCTCCTGTTTTGAAATCTCAGCCAGCACCTGGACTCTCCGCTAAGACTCCTGCCCTGCCAAGTGGTGCCCTATCCAGTCCTTGGGGCCTTGAGAGGTGAAGTTGGCAGAACAAAGACTGAAGTCCACACACAGAACACTGTGTGGGGAAAATGTTGAGGCATCCCCAGCAACACAGCTGAAAAACGATCCCCCACCCACTTTGTGACTAAAATCAATGCTCCACCTGCATTGTGGCTGGGAGATCGATGTACCATAGCTGGAGAAATGACACAACACCCGCTTGTGGATGCTGATAATGACACAAACCCCACGCAGTGCGGTTTTCCAACACCGTGCGACCGGTTTTCTCATGCATCAATCAAAAATCAAAGCAAGTCTGTGTGGATTCGAGGTGCCTGTCTGTAAATCGACGCATCACTCTCTTGTGGGAGAGAAAGATGATGCATCGTCTACCCAACCAAAGAAGAAATGACGCACTGCCTCACTTGCGAGTAAGGAATCAACGCATTGCTGACTTTTTTGACCCACGCTCACCCATGCAGCTTTATTTTTTATGAAAACCAGGTACCTTGTGTAAAATCGAGTAAGACTCCTATTCCTTTGAAAATTCATAACTTGACTTGCGTATGTTCGATTTTGGTCGTTTTGTCTTGTTTGATTTAGATAAATTTTCCCTATTTTTCTAAACTGGTGTGGTGTCCATTTTGTAGTGTTTTCTCTGTATTACTGTGTGTGTTGGTACAAATACTTTACACATTGCCTTTGAGATAGGCCTGACTGCTTGTGAAAACCTACAAAGGGGGTGAACAGAGGTTATCTTAAGTGTGTACCTCTATTACCCTGACTAGAGTGAGGGTCCCTGCTTGGACAGAGTTCCCACCGGCTGCCAACCAGAGACCCCATTTCAAACAACAACCTTACAATCAAAATAGAGAAATGTATTTTTAGCTCAAACATCATTGATTATCTTGGACACAAAATCACTGGTGATAGAATTGTTCCCAAAACAGATCTGGTCAACACCATTCAAGACATTGTTTCCCCCACAACTAAGGAGGAACTTGTGTGATTTCTGGGGATGACAGAATACTATAAAAAATTGATAAAAAATTTTGGGGAGACATGTTAAAATATGAGGCGTTTATTGGAAAAGGGAGTTGAATTTGTACGGAGCACCAAATGTCAGAGCGAATTTGCTGATTTAAAAAACAAGCTAGCACTTGCACCGAAGCTTAAAAACTTTGACCATATTTACACTTTTGCAGCAAAAAGTTTAGCGCCAGCTTGAGTCATTTCAAAATGCCAGCCAGGCACCTTATTTATTGAATGACACAAGCCAGCGCTAAACTTGGGTTATTGTCTTAAAAAAAGATGCTATCTGGGTGGGGGTGGCAGTAGGGAAGGAGGGGGTTGTGTGTCAGAAAATTACGCTAGGCTGGTTATAGGCAATCAAAAAATGCCTCTAACCAGACTAGCGCCATTTCCTGGTGCTCAACCACCAAAATCATGACTCCTGTCTTAGGAAAGACAGGAGTCATGCCCACCACCCCAACATCCAGCACAGGAGACAAATGTCCCCTGGGCATGGCCATTGCAACCTGTGCCACGCAGGGAGCCCCACGTTAGGGCCCCAGATGGCAAAATAAATACTTACCTGGACTTACCTGGGATGGGGTCCCCCATCCTCTGGTGTCCCTCTGGTGGGGGTGGAGGTGTTTCTGGGGCTTGGGGCGGGCACCTGTGGAACCATTTCATGGTGTTTAACCATGGAAATGAGTCCACAAGTCCCCTAACGCATGGTATGACCCAGGTGTTAAATAATGGTGCTAAGCAAGCTTAGAATCATTTTTAAGCACCTCATCCCACCCGTATGTCATTTTAGCATGGGCTATAAATATGTGGCTATGGGGATAGCACAATTTTTTGGTTGGGAATGCCTACCTTGCATCTCATTGACGCAAGGTAGGTTCACTCATCCAAAAAATGATGCAAACTCCAATATTTTGACTTTCGACGTGTCTAACGTCAAAATATAAATATGTAGTCAGGTTTGCTCCAAGTTTGCATTTAAAAAACGGACGCGAATGCGGCACAAAAAAAGTTTAAATATGGGCCTTTGAGCCAAAGAAAAACTTGATGATAACCACTAATGCTGGCTTCATTGGGTTGGGCGATGTACTTCAACAAGAGATATTGAACCTGAAGACATCATTAAGTTTATTTCCAGTAGTTTAAGGGAGGGGAGACAAGATCCTCTGTCATAGAAAGAAAAGCTCTGAGAGTACAATGGGCCATCAAATAATTTAAGAAATCCTTATGGGTAAGTTCAATAGTTGGGAGAACAGATCATAAACCTTTATTTGAGGTCTTCAAGTCGAAAGGCATCGATGCAGTTTTAAACAGGATTACAAAATGGGTTGTAAGTTTACAAGAATATGACTTTGATGTAAAATACATGCCTGGTGTGGAGAATGTCTTGGCTGATACTCTGTCTAGATTAGAACCAAATATGAGTAATTGTTCTGAGGAGGAAATGAATGATTTTGACCAAGCTGAAAGTATCTGTGAGATTGAATATGAGATCATATCCAAAGAAAGATGATGAGAAGAAGTAGGGACAGATGAAGTATGAAAGAGAGTAATTAACCTATTACAGATAGGTTGGCAAAACAAAATGAAGAATGATTGGTTAGGGGCACGTGGTTAGTTCCTCCAAACAACTTAAGAGGAGTTTGTTACACCTAGCACATAAGTGCCATTTGGGAATCTTAAAAACAAAAGAGACGTTATGCTCCTCTTACTGGTGGCCAGGGATGGACACTCAGGCAGAAATATTGGTAAGAGAATGCATACAGAGTGTAGTAAGTGAGAAGGCCATGAAGCCTAAGGTTCAGCCTATGATAGTCAGGAATCACCCTTCAGGTCCATGACAAGGATAATTCTGAAAATTATATCATAGTAGTTATGGATGTGTTCTCCAGGTGGCCAGAGTTTTGCTATGCCAGGAACTTTGAACCTCAAATGGTTGTCATGCTCCTGAAAGAGTTAATATCAGAAGAAGGGATTCCTGAAACGTTACTCACAGACAATGGAGTGCAGCTGGTATCCAGATCGATGGAGGATTTCCTTACAGGCTGTGGAATAAAACACAAAAAGCCTACCCTCTATCGTCCAGAAACCAATAGGATGGTAGAGAGGTTTAATGGTGTATTAAACAAGACTGTTTCTTTGGGAAAGAGTAATCAGCTGTGTTGGAGGGAAGAGTTGTCCAAGAAAGTAAGACCCATATTCATACTCCCTTTGTGCTGGATTAGCATCATTTTTTAAATGCTAATTCGGCACAAACTTAACACCATATTTATACTCTGACGCCAGACCCGTCTAACGTCAAAATATCCCAGTGTGCGTCATTTTCTGTATGCGTGAAACCGCCTTGAGTCAATGAGATGCAAGGTAGGCGTTCCTGTCTAAAAAATGACTTAAACTCCTGTGCGCCATATTTATCTAACCGCGCACAAAAGGCGCACGTCTGGTAGGCGGAGCCGGATAATGGCGCAAATCCTGATTTGCGTCAAAATTTTACGCCTGGGTCAGGGCAGGTATTAAAATGGGGCAAACACACCACTACTTAAGGAAAGCTCACAGGAGCAACATCAGAGCTCAAAATGGAGGTGCTATTCATCCAGCATGTACGAAGACGCAGAGCACAGGAGCAACAGCAGCAACTACCACCACACCAACAGGGACCCCAAAGGCAACACAGAAGGCAGGAGAGGATATTCAAGACCAGGACAACCCTTCAGGGCCTCAGAGAACATGACATCATCCAGAGGTACAGACTAAACTGGCAAGCCATACAGAAGCTGCTGTGCCACACTGAGCCACAGTGTCGAAGGAAGCCTCAGCAAGGCCTACTAGTTCAAGGGGTTCGCCCTTCTCTGCACAAAGTCCTCAGACCATATAGGAAGAAGTTGGCACAGAAACTGAAATAAAAGACAAAGTTTATTAAACCTCATGAGGTGGTACTACAGTTCAAACAGCACCCTTCGGTAATGTTTGAAGCAGCGCACTGAACTAAGAGAGCATGGTCCTTTTATACCCACGCAGGGGCTAAAAGAAGGTGGTACAATTATAGAAGCAAGACTTACATACATATAAGGTCATATGGAAATGCACAGTCGACAAGTAGGAGGGGCTAACAGTTTTCAAGGACTAGTTCACACATTACTGTCTGTTACTGATTACTAACAGCTGCAGATCTTACTGGGCATGTGCAAAAGTGGGAGATGCTAAATATAACTTGTCACTAGACAGATTTTCAAGAGTAGTTAACAGAAAGGTAGGACAGAGCACATGGCAAGCACATGGCAGAGAAAATGGCTGCCATGAATACAAAATGGATTCCGTGAAATGTTCACAATAGTTGCTAAATACAAGATGTCTTCTGCTAATGCTTAATCTAATCGCTACTGACTTACAACAACAGTTGGCCCCCAGCTTGCAGACACCCCACATCATTCCACCGGAGACCAAGCTGCTAGCGGTCCTGCACATGTTGGCAAGTGGCTCTTTTCAAACTACTTGTGCCCTGGTTGCTGGGATCTCACAGCCCTCATTTTCTGCCTTCCTTCCCAAGGTACTTGATGCCATCATCTCCTCTCACACCCGCCACATTAGCTTCCTCAACACACAGCAAAAGCAGCAGGCGATCAAACAGGTGTTCTATCAAATTAATGGCTTCCCGCACATGCTTGGTGCCATTTACTGCACATATGTACGGATTGTGACACCTGCTGCAACGGAGCATCTATACCGCAACAGGAAGCACACACACTCCATCAATATGCAGGCCATTGTGGATCACCGTGGATTGTTCACCAACATCATGGCAAAGTATCCTGGGAGTGGACATGATTCATTCATTCATTTTCCACCACAGCACCATCAATCAGCACTTCCAGGATTGACGATATGCAAAGGCCTACTTGTTGGTAAGTACAGAAACCTAGCTATTTACACACAGCACTGCAACCCTGTAGGACACACAACACATACACCACTACATTGACACATGGCCAGGAAGACACAGAGGTTGTGACACTGGTAGTCATGTCTGATATCCTGACCCAATGGGATACACACCTATGGACAAATGACAGATGCAAATAACAAGAGATGCCACTCCAGAGCCACATGGGGCTAAATTAAAACCACACTGTGACAACGGCATGGCCTTAACTGGCAGTACAACTTGGAAGATGAATCTTTCAATATCACCTCAATAACACTCAATCACACACCCTTCCAACCAATATGTCCTGTGTAAGGGGTGTGTAGTGTGTTTTGCTGCAGGTCAAACACCATGAGATACATAGCATTATGATGCTGACTCTAATGAAGGTGACATGGACTCATTGAGGCAGTACCAACATCTCACATCACTCCTGGGGTGAAATTGCCAGCTAGCAATAAGGAAGTGGACTGTGCTATGAAAACATGTGGATGTGACACTAATGCAAAGTGCACACTGCTACACATACGGATTGATACAATTCCCCATATACATAACAGATGTACATGCACATGGACCTTCTGACACTAAAACCTTCACCCCTACAACCAGGTTAGCCAGCTTACCTGGACCAGGTTCAGTAGTGTAGGTACACGTTTGCATATGAGCCAACTCAGTGAGGGCACAAAAATAGGTTTGCATAGACCTTGTCACATGGGATAATAGTACATTGTCAATTGTGAACACTTCAGTGCTGCCAACTTATGGAGATGTCTTGTGCGTTGTCACCTAGCCAAATCAAAGGGCCTCACTGTTGCATTTCACCTGCAATTATATGTCAAATTGGATGGGATGTTCAGTCCATATAGTGCAACCGTGTTACCACCACAGTGGAATCGATTGTGTGCGTGGAAGTATCATGTCACCTCCAGTTAAGGCGCACGGACACTTCTTCCACATTACAGAACACGTGGGAGATACACACTGAACTGCAAGTTTCCAAATATACCACTGATATCAGGTTAATCAGCCAAACATCAGTTTTGATAGTTAAACACCTCAATGGAGAAAAAACATCACAGAAGCCTAGGATCCCACACAATACCACATACACTGATGAGTAACAGACGACACAAGATAACAACTGCCATGCTAAGTGATAATCAAGGTACAACCAACAACCAAATACTTACCCTCATTTTCTCTTTCAGCTGATCAGGGTTACAGGACCCAGCCATGGATCATGACCCCAATTGCCAACCCAAGCACAGCAGCAGAGCGTGCCTATAATGAGGCACATCGTAGGACACGCACCATAGTTGAGAGGACTTTTGGCATCCTGAAGTCTAGATTCAGGTGCCTGGACATCACTGGAGGCAGACTCCTATATTCCTCTGAAATGGTCTGCAAGATCATTTTGACCTGTGCCATCCTGCACAACATTTGTGTAAGGAGGAGCATTCCCCTCAATGTACCAGACCCACAAATGCCTGAAGAGGAGGAAGACGAGGATGTTGTCTGTGAAAATGAGGGGAAACGTCCAAACACAGCTGCAGGATTGCGTCGGAGACAACACATCGTACTAAAATTCTTCTAACTATAGTCACCATCTCCACTTTGTTATCATATGTAATTAAACACCTCACTTTATCACTCAGTCATGCTCTGGGTAATTTTTTATGCATCACATGATCCCCAGGAATCATAATCAGAGTTTAACCTCATGGTGCATTGCAGAAATACAGATTAGGATACTGAAAAAGCCACATCACATTTGTTGGGTATGAATGTACAGCCAACATCACACACAGTGTAAATGACATATATACTGTCTATTTCACATTTGAAGGCAATATTAGACGACCACAGCTATGAGACACATCCATGTTGCCAACATGGTCCATTGCAGCACATGACACACAACTAAGACACCATCAATCATAAGGTAAAAAGGTGTTTCATACATTAGGCAGTGAATGTGCTATTGCATTGGTAACAGGAATGTATGACCAGACCCTTGACAGCAATAAGTGTGACTTCAGCTATTTTTACAAGGAGCATGTGTGAAAAGAAGTCAATCTAAGCAGAAAATGGATAGCAGGAGTGCCCCAGGTATGGCAAGCATTACTCACAAGACATGCCCTGCGCAGTCCATCCCAGGTAATAAGTACTGCCATGTTTTCAGTCTCTGCCCACCCTTCTCTAGGGGGCCCTGTAAATGGACTATCTGTACCCTGAGAAGCTTCATCTACACACATGCAGACTCCCATTCTGACTCCTGTGTGCTTCCTTCTTCATTATGGCATCCCATTGTCATAGTTCATCAGTCTGCATGAACTTCAGGTTCGATAATGCACTGTCTGCTGCCTAGAACTGCTTAGAAGCTGACACTTTCTGAATCTCCTTGTTGTGCATTGGTGTACAAATCACTTGTGTAACAGAGCCCTTGGGGGATTGTGTAACATTCCAGACCACAGCACAAACAGTTTTTAGTTCCCAGAGTGTTGTTCCAGCTTTTCCCAGTCAGAGTCTGCTCACTGTGTATTTGCCTTGTTCATGTTTGTTCCTGACAGAGCCTGCATCCTGTTAGCCTGACTGGTTCCTGTCTTTGTGTTAACCATAGAGGTTCCCTGCGGCTACACTTGTCTCATAGTTGCTTTCCATGCCCTCTCTTTCCTCTTGGGGTATTGTGTCTGGTAGGTCTACGATGAATCCTCAAATATATAGTATAGTTTAATCAGTTTACTTATTGTATTCTGTTCTGGGACATGTATTCAAATTGCCTAATCCAGCCCCCATCCCTTGTCTGGTTTTGCCTGTATTCATTAGTGGCAAACAGTGACAGTGTGCCATGGCTGTATGCAAGGATTCAGTATGGTGCCTCCAGCACAACAAACAAGGATTGCCAATGTGTATGTAAGGACAAAACATGTTGGTGCCCTGACGGTCCACACACAGATTCACTTCTGCCGCCATCTTTTGATGGTGCTTGCATGGTGACAAGCTGTGAGATTAATCAGCACAGAGGCACTGATGTTCCCTGTTGCAGTGGGAATTTTCTAGCCCACCCTGTGTATAAATGTTGTGATGAAAGCTGCCTGTTTCATATTACTGATCCATAAAGTTTTTAAGCACACCAAGGTTGGCCTGTCGTCAGCCTTATTAAAGTTATGCAGTGCCATGGCTGGACTATCGCTGTGTGTGTCGTTAGTTGATCTTTGGCTTTAGGTCAAATCTGCTTTGAAGGATACTCTGTTAATTCAGGGAATGGCTCCACAAACTCATGACTAGACCTGCAAGTACCTGTGACAACATGGAGGCCAATACTGACACAGGGTACACATGGCCACACACTTGAACTGGACACATTTGTGCAATGAACCACTGGAAATATGTGAACACATGCAGCATGGTCTGCTGGTCCACCACAGCCACAGGAGAAACATAGGTCATTTACATGACTCAAACTGTGGTGTACATAACAATTTTAGGATTGGTTTTGAGAATCTGTGTCACAAACACTGTACCTACCTAGCATGTTCAAATGCCTGACTCATGGGTAATATACACACAAGTGACCATGAGATGGTATTCAACATTTCATTAATTGTGATGGGTTACATTTCTGACATAGCCATTATCAACCGTCCTCGATCTATCCCGTGTATAGTTCATCATGGGAAATGTTTTGTCCCCAAAGTCAAGGAAGTACACACAGCATAAGACACAGCAGACATACCAAATACATATCATGACTGATGTACCTCAATGAATGGCATCTGATGGTTATACACAATTATAACACATTCATACATGCACATTATGCAAAAATGTTCTTGTGAAGTTCACACAGAGGCACCACAACAATTTAAATAGCCAATTCACAGACATAAACACACAGGCCATGAGTCTATTTGTTTAGTTGTGTAGCATTGCCATCCTCTACTGATGCAACACCTGCTCAAACTAGGAAATACCTATTTTATTCCAAAAGATTGTGCTGCTGTTGCATCAGTTAAGAGAGCTAATCTGGCACAACAACATGAGTATTATTGTCCGCAGAAGTGTGGTCTGCCACATGTGTCCAAACACTAGAACACACACTGCAGGTCATACCATCCTATCTTTGTATAGTTATAGGCTGCATGCATGTTAAAAAATGAAAAATGACACAAAAACAGTTAAAGACAGAATTTTCGAAGCAAAAGCATCAAAAAAGATGCATATGTGTCAAAATATGATGCATATGCATTAAAAAATGACACTCACACCCATAATACATCGATTGGTCCCTAGCGTTAATTACAACACCGCACCCCATGAAATCGGTTATCCATTAAAAGTTTATTGATCCTTGAATGCGGGGGAATTTTTATGCATATGCATCAACAAATATTGACGCAAAGCCCATAGAAGTCATAAAATTTCACGCAATATAAAAAAACGCCCCACATTTGAGACAGGAAGTGATGTAATAGGATATCCTGTTTACAGAAATAGTACAGTGGGTATACTTTCACTTTGATTTTGTAGTCTGTGATTATTCTAGACTGTGTGGCTGTGTATTGAGGTGTGTCTGTGAATATGATAATTTTGTCTCCTGTGTGCTATTGCCATTGTATTCTGTTTTTTTGTAAGTGTCTGTGTTAATCAATATAAGTGTGTTTTTGTCATTTTTTTATTAGATTTGTCTTTGTACTGTTGGGAGTGTGTTAGTGGATATTGTTAGTTGGGGTATTGTTGGGCTGCTTGTGGGTTCTTTAAGTTTCCTTTCCATACCTCCTTTCCCTGTTTTTCCCTGTTTTTCTCTCTTTACCCTCTCCTATCCTTATTGTATTTGAGATGTTGGGAAGGCCATGTCTGGGGAGAATGGGTGTGGAGGAGCTGGGGCTTTTGTGTGGCTGGTGTGCCACTTCCTCCCCCTGATGTTGGAGGCTCGGGGGCTGGGTAATACAGGGGTATCACTCAGAGGCTAGGAGGCTCAGATGGGCAAAGGTGTTGTTCCACCTAAGAAGACTCTTCAACAGCCAGCCCAACGACCACCAATTAAAACATCGCTGGGCTCACCTGGTGGCCCGTGAGCAGGACCTGCTGGGCCACTTGGGTGTGGTGATTGGTGGCCCTGCTGGTGAGTACAAATTAGACTAATGTGTACAGTACAATGCTCTGGAGTGACAGTAGCAGATTTTGTGACATGCTGCATGCAATGTTTGTGGACATGTGGAATGCAAGTTGAACAAACAGTGGCCCTGATTTATACAATTTTTGCTACGCCTTGCCATCATTTGTTGACACAAAAGCTGCACACAATTACAAAAGACAACTTTATCTTGTAAATTAGTGCCGCTTTGGCCTCATTAGATGATGGTAATACGGCAAAAAACACTTTATGATTCAGTGCCTGTGAGTGTACCAGGAATGAGATGTATTTCACATGCTAATACAAGGAACCAATGTAGTCCCCATTTTTTTTAAACCATGTCTGAACAGTATTCATGGCCATACATACAAAGATCTTCCTAACCTCTGTTAATATCTTAGACCGATTTTTGACTTTGTTTGTGCAGGATTTGCATTATTTCTGGATGCCAAAATATAGCACACTTGCTAATATCAAAATATTTTGTGCTACTTTCCATAGCTGTAGCGTAAACAAATGAAGCAAATGCTACACATAAAAAAACAAAAAGCATCTGGCCCTAAGTTAATTGTTTCTGAGTGTTTACGTGTGGACAGAAATTCTTTCACAAGGCCAAAACTAATTGTGCTCGGATGCCACCAGATTGCAGTAGCACTAAACAGGTTCATCTTGTGGTTGTTCGGAGTAGGCGTAGAAATCCTATCATTGAGTAGAATGGCCCAACAACATTTTTGCCTTGGGCACAATTGCTGGTACAGAGCTGGTGCATTTGCCATCTGTGTCACTTTGTAGCCAAACAATTTTCTAAAGTGAAGGGTCATCATGGGATCCCTGTTCTTTGTAAATGCATGGTCACAAACTATTTATTTGCATGATGCTGTGCAAGGGACCACTGACTGCTTCCATTATACATTTAAAGTGATGAAATATTATGTTATTTTACGTTTGGTACTCCCCTGCTGATATAGTGCAGCACATGTACAATTATTAACTTCTCAGTATGAAGGCTATCACAGACATGGTGGTATGCTAAGATCAGCAGGCCAGCATTCCTGTGACTGCTGCCATTCCCAAGGTGCTTTTAAATAGAGACCTACCGCATCAAGATTGCAGAAGTAGGACATTTACTAACCCATGTTTTAATTGGCAGACAGTGTCAGTTTGGTTGTATTACCACTGATCACCCAACTTGGCAATTCTAAGTTAATGAATGTGGCAAACTGATTTACAATACCTGATATAGGGACACAGGGCCCAGAGTAACACATTTCAGGTGCAATGATTACACCTGTGCCCATGCATTCTGTCACGGATGATCAAATTAGACCCCGTAAGCATACATCTTTTTGTTGTTTTGATTCAGATAAATGGCCAATCCATGTTTAGCGTAACATTGTCATCAAGTAACACACAGGATCCCTGCCATCATGTTTTCATAGGGGGCAGATATGGTTCTGGGTACACTGCCAATGTGGCATATGTAACCTACATACAACACAGACACTCATATAATGGACCATTGAAAGCACAATAATTCCAGAAGGAAACTCAACTCACATGAGCATCACACAGTAGCTCATTTGTCCCTTGATGCACAAGCCACAATAGCTGAGTCACTGGTATTGCATTGCACCAGGAATGTGGTATTGCATGTCTCTCATCATAACAAATGATGAAATGGAGTACCCTCTTGTAATAATTAAGGACAAAAATGAGTATTCATGTTTGGCACCACATGATTGTTAGGGCCAGTACATTTGTGCATATGTGTGTCTATCACTCACCGGAGTGACAGTGTCAATGCATGTTTGCATGACTATGTCTGTTGGTGTGTCTACATGCCTGATGTGCTGCTCTATCATATAAAATGTCACACACAGTAATTTGTTGATCCAAGTTTTGTACAGTGAGCAGACATTGAGCACATATCACTCTTCCATGTTTTACAGGTGGACCCGCCCCATATGCAATTGGTGAAGTGGCTCGATTTGCGGACCCAGACATATCCAGTAAGTGTTAATATGTTTGTCCTGTGTTGTGTTTGCAGCTGTTGTGTGATTGATTCCTGTGTGTTGGACTCATTGCAAGGTATGATGTGCTGGCACATGATTTGATATGTGACTTGACTGGAGGTTGACATTTTGTTTCATGTTCGAGTTGGACATTCCGTGGCGGAGAGTCATGTATTGGGGGTTGAGTGCTGCGCTATAGGCATGGGCAGGTGAACAGGGTGATTTGTTGCTACATGTATGCCAATGATTAATTTGGAGGTGGCCGGTGTAATGAGTTAGTCAGTAAGTCATACCCTGATTCACACAGACCAGTGATGCCGAAGTCTTACCCACAGACTTGAGCATCCCTGTTCAGTAATAAACATGCAGGCCTGTATGGTTGACTTTCCGGCAGCATCTAGCTCCACATGTTGTGCTTCGTTTATGTGGCACTTGAGTGAAATGTCATAGGCATGCATGCAGGTCAAGGCCAGATGGGTGCTTGCATCAATGTGCATGATTTTGGAAAGGTGTCAGTGAGATGTAATGATGTAGACAATTGTCCACATTTAGAAAATTAGTGTGGATTTGATTGTCCAATGTTTCAGTCAATCCTAGTTGGCAGCCCTCCTTACCTGTGGTGGACTGACTAAACACATGGACAGCTGTCCAAAGCTTCGTGGTAGTCCTTGATGTTTGAAAGTATGTGTTGCATATCCATCCCCCCCTGAGGCACAGGGTTAGGGCTAGGAAATATGTGTACCTAGGTGTGATAATCCCAGTGTAGGAGACAGACATGTAATTCAAACATTCATGTGTTCCAAACTACAATGCCCCCTCATGATTACCAACTGCATACCGTCCAGCCAGTTCCATTTACAAATCACACGTCTTGTGGGCCTTGATTGTCATCCAGAAGATAGTCATTAGTTGGCCTGGCACATGGGGAGTACTTGCAGCATTTGTTATGTGACTAATATCAGTACAAAGATGCAAAGATGATTTAATTAAGTACCACACCTTGTGTGCATTGCTGTGCTGTTAGATAGTAGATGTCTAGGCTGCGTTGGCATGCCATTCCCCAGGGACATTCTGTCATCTGTACTGTGATTTGGACTGTATGTGCTATTTTTGAAGAAGTGTTAGAATATCATCTGTAGATGTATCACACAATGATGTCACTAATGTTTGCCTTTCTCTATTTTTACAGCTGCCAACATGAATGCTCAGGAAATAAGGGAATTCCAGAGGCGGGCAGTGATTTACCGCCAGATACTAGATGGGGAGGCTGGGTTCCGCAATATGGCATGTTGATATCGCCATGAGAGAGCCACAGGGGTCTGGAAGGCATTTGCCCAAGGGGGGCCAGCATTGCCCACAACAGCCACCACCACCACAGCTCAGACCACAGTGGCTCCAAGGATGACAGCCACTGTAGCAGGTCCCTCAACTTCATCTGCTCCGGGCCCACAAGCAGCACCTCCTGCACCTCCCCCTCCAACCACAGCACCAGCAATGGCATCAACAGGTGGTACACAGACAACCCCAGCTGCTGTGATAGACAATCAGGACTTACAGACATTGAAACGTGACATGCAAGGAATGTTGCACAGGATGGACAGGATGCAGCAGGAGGTGTCCTGCAATAGCAGGAGACTGAGGGGTATCAAAAAGATCCTGCGGAGGGCCAATTTGTAAATAATGGATACTCACCCATGATTCCCTCCCCTCCCTCCTCTTTCCTCGTTCTTATCTTTAGTTTGTTTAGGGGGCTTAGTGTTAGGTTAGGGTAGGCTGTTAGTTTAGTTAGTAGAAGTGGGTTGGGGGGTGGAGGGGGTTATATTATTACATGTTTTTTTGTGGGTGGGCTGGTGGGGGATGATGTTGGGGTTTATGTGAATAAAAACAAAATATAAAAAAAATATATATTTGTTTAGGATAAGTTAGTATGTGTTTAGGTTAGTATATGTTGTCCTACATGTGTCCCGTCATATATGGGGGTGAGGGGTTGATGTTTAGAGTCTTTAATTAAATGTGGTAAGTACGTTTAGCTTGGGGTAGAAAGGACCAGTTATGGGTAATGTATAGTTAGGATAGGTTAGGTTAGTTAAGGTGTTTCCCCTAGTTTCAGTTTCCTTTATTACTGTAAAATAATGTTTTAGGTACTCCTTTACAGTATGCGTCATATGCTTGGGGATCAGGGCCTTGGCATGGGTGTACAGTGTCAATTTAGTATTTGCATTTGTGTTCCATCCTGCATCAGATTCCCATTATTGACATGGTTAGTCCCTATTCCAAATGAGCTGTCACATTGGCAGCTACAACAAAACTACTTCTCTATGCATCTGCCATCCACTGCACCCACCACTCAAGGTTACTATGGTTCCCAATGTGTTGTAAAGGTTGGTGTATTTTTAAATCTGTCATCGTTTGAGTCCTGAATTGGAATCTTGGGCACTGTGGGACGTCTGCCTGCAGCCTGATGTTCATGTGAGCCCTGATCAGCTGAGTGATGTTATAATCTTATGTAGTTCTGTATACATAACTCACACCTATCATTTCTTACATTGTACTCCCAGGTTACATAATTGTCCATACACTCGTACACATCCATTCCTGCTGTATGATGTGTGTGTGTGATTAAACTTTATAGTCAGATGTCACATACATAAAGATTGTCTTGAAGGGAATGTTGTCCACATTGAGTTTCAGCTTATACATACTTTGAAGCTGAGGTTTTCTGTTCTACACAGCATTATACTGTTTGTTCTCATTTCACTTCAGCAATAAGCCTAAGGAAGCACAGATGCTGATAAAATGCAGAGCCCAGTGCATAGTTATCAGCCCGCATTCTTTCTACACCATTGAATTGACATTCTATGGCCATTGACATGTTACATACATCACATATCTCCTACACAGTTGATGTGTCACATTACACAGAGACAAAGTGGTTGTGTAAGTGCAATTTATTTTAAAGTGCTGTAGTGCAATATTTACATAGTCCAGGATTGCAAGTCCATTAGTGTGACGCCTTCTATTATGATGAAACAAAAGTGCAATGGTGAGGGACATGTCATTGGGCATGCTGGGGTGAAGTGTCATTCAGTGCAGAGGTAAATGAATTGCCAATGATGTAGTGAGAGACAATTGCAGTGCATAGTGGTAAGGTAAACAATGTGCTGGAGAACAGTGCATGTTACCAACTGTAGCAAGACTGGCATGTTAACAAGCACAGGACCTAGGATATCAGTGCCCATGTGGCATGGACTTGTGCTACCGGGTACTCCTATGGGTAAGAGTGATCTGTTCCACGTCTTCATCTTCTGATGTGTGTGTTGTCTCCTCTGCCCTTGGTGGTGGTGGGTTTGAAGGGGCAACACACACTTCAGTGTTTGAAGACGTGGAGTCAGAATTCCCGGTAGCTGCCAACTGTGGGGCTATTAAGGGCGTTACTGCAGCAAGGAGGAGCTGCTGGTTCTCGAGTATAGTGGCTACATCACTGTGGTAGGTTGCCAGGTTGGCCCTGAGGGGGTCATGATTGCATTTGTGCATGCAGTGAAAGGTTTGGGATGCCAGGTGTTGTGGCAACTCCCTAACTGCTGTGGTGAAATCTCTCACACATTGTTGTAGTCCTTGCAGGAGGGATGGTAGTGCTTGCATGGCTGCTGCCTGTTTTGCAGATGACATCATGCACATGCACATACCCTCAAGGCTGGCTGCCATATTTTGCGTCCCCACCCACACCTCCTTGGCCAGCTCCCGCTGTACTCCAACTAGTGTCCTCTCAAAGGTGGTACCAGTGTCCTCAGAGTCCTCAGCTGGGTTGGATCTGGCAGGTCGTACTATTGGGGTGGTGGGTGGGTCCTCTGTGATGGCTGCTGCATCTGTACTCCTCCTTGCTACCGAAGGTGGGGTCTGGAGGGTTCCAAGGACATCTTGGAGGGTCTGCTGGCTAATGTTTGTCAGCTTGTCATCCATGTCATCAGGGAAGTCCAGGACAGGCATATCCACAGGAGAGCCATCATCCTCTGCAATGAGATGTTGCACAATTAGTGTGTCTGTGTTGTGGCAGTTGTCATGTGACATTACTGACTTCCTGTTCATTGTTCCTATCATTAATATTAGCATTCTCACAGGCCTATGCCCCACCTGCATGTCCCATATAGTGTGGGCAGTTTGGGAAATTGTCTGAGTCACATCCTCTATGTGCAGGTTCTGTCTAAATTGTATGTTGCCACCTTCTTATCCTACTCAACCCTCCGTCTACTTCCATTAGCATGGCGAGGTCTTGCAATGGCTGTGGGTGTTCTGATGCCACTTGCACCACACTTAACAATATGAAACTGACCCAGTCTTGGATATTTCACATACACCTATATGTTGCAGAGACCAAGCACATACTATGTATAGCATTGGCATGGCATGTTACAGGTGTCAGCATTGGTGGGGTGTAATATTGATGTTGGGGAATGTGTGCTACATTGGATTGCAGTGATGGGCCTGGCAGTGTTCCATCTCCTCTTATGACTGTGCAGTGTGTTTAACTAGCTAGACACATTTGTCCTCCCCCTCAATGCTGTTGTCTTAGCAGTATGACAGTTGGGATGTTGCAAGGTGGCATTGCAGCTATTGTAACACAGACAAGGGATGGACCCTATAATGTGCAGCATGGGTATGACATTACTGTGGGTACTTCATAATGTAAGTAACAATACCTGATGTTGATTGCGCCTATCGACGTGAGCATTTGACAGGATTTACACTCTGTTAGGAATTACAGGGGATTGATAACGTTGTCATCCTAAACCCTCTATTTTAGGTTTGTTTGATCCATGGGCACCTAACTACCATTAGCTACTTGACCAGCACATACAGCACAGGTGGTAGTGGCAACTGTTGTCAATGGTAAATATCACTTGCGTATATGGCCTGAAACTGGAAATTGAGCCCTAGTTCATGTTGTGACAATACCAGGTGTCGTGTGACAGCAGGCCAGTTTTATGTTGTACTTTACTCTCCTGGACTGGCTTTGCTTTTCCAACATCCTTTCTCATGGCAGAGTACCCCCATGCAAAGGTTGTTGGTGTAGTCTTGTGCTGTGCCCCTGATTCCCTGGCATAGCCCATGCACCCGTCCCGTGCCCCTTTGCACTTTCCATTGCCTGATTTTCAGGGCTGACATGCATTGTGCAGTAGGTATGTCCCCCCCACTTGCATTTAACATTTAGGCATTTTTATCCCCCATGCAACTTACCCTGCATCTGTGTTGTTCCCTGGTAGTCTGTGCTGTCCTGTCCTTGAATCCCTGTGATGATCTCCTCTGGGATGACGGCAGCCACCATCTCCTCCATCTGGTCAGGGCCTTCTGCGGTGCTGGACTCCCACCTCCAGTCTGCAGTGCTGCCTTCCTGTTCCTTGCCATCTTTTCCTTGGTCCTGCGCTTGCAGTCATGCCAGCGTTTCTTGCACTCAGTGACTGTTCTCCGTACTTCTGCCACACTGTTTATCTTGTCCACAATTTGTTGCCAAATTGCCTCTTTCCTCCCAATTGGCAATTTTGAGGTGACAAAAAGTTGATGCTGGTGTTCCGTCACCTCTTTCACCAGTATTCCCTGCTCCTCTGCACTGAAACAACACTTCCTTTTCTTCTTCTCCCTCTCCTGGGTCTTGTGTGGGTCCTCCTGACTGGGTCCTGGTCAACTGGGGTCTTCCTAGCTTCTGGGATCCATTCTGGGGCTCCTTAGCACATTTTGCTGTGTTTGGGCCGCTTTTTGATGCAATTTTGGGGAAAAATGGCACCTATCCGGTTTGCGTTAGAGTAAGAAAAATTGACTCTAACCCGTGGTTTGAGCCACGGAGTGTCAAAGTATACATTTGATGCCTGGGTGGTGCAAAGAAATGGCGTTAGCCGGTGTTAAACTTTTTGACGCAAAACTGCATCGGTGCAGTTTTGCGTCAAAAAGCATAAATATGCCCCAAAGTGTATATAGATTCACTCCCTATACTGCCAGGGGAGAATCACAGTTTGCTCTGTTTCGTGGTAGACAACATATTACTATCCTCGAACTGTCTTGAGTGAATATGTTTTTGAGTATCAGAGGAAAGAAAGTAGCTTCTGATAGTTGGAAACTCAAAGAGCACAAAAGTATGAAGGATGGTAAACAGTATTTTGACAGAAGGAATTCTGTCAAAAAGACAGTGATTGCAGTATGCAATTAGGTCATGCGAAAGAAGCCAAGTTAGAAAAATCGGGTTGGAAAGTTATCTAAACCAATGAGAGTGATAAAGACTTTCACCAATGCAGTCAAAACAGATGATCACCATGTGTGGTATCTGAAGGGTGTGGTAATTTACAAAGGTAAAGGAAGTCAATGTGAAGAAAACAATTCTCAAAAAAAAAATGAAGTTGTCAATCCAAATAATAGATAAAAGGTTGGGAAAAGTGTGTCTAATGATACCACATTCAAATGTACAGGTAAATGGAGTTCATGTAAGGAAGTCAAAACTCTGCTGTATCTAAAAGATTACATTTTAACCCCTTCGCTGCCAGGCCTTTTCCCCCTCAGGTGCCAGGTCTTTTTTTGGCTATTTGGTGGAGTTCACATTTAGTTCCTCATAACTTTTTGTCCACATAAGTTTCCCACGCCAAATGTGCATCCTTTTTTTTCAACATCCTAGGAATTCTAGAGGTACCCAGAGTTTGTGGGTTCCCCTGAAGGAGACCAAGAACTTAGCCAAAATACAGAAAAATATTAGTTTAAAAAAAAAAAAATTGAAAAAAGGGCTGTAGAAGAAGGCGTGTGGTTTTTTCCCTGAAAATGGCATCAACAAAGGGTTTACGGTGCTAAAATCGCCATCTTCCCACCTTTTAGGAACAGGCAGACTTGAATCAGAAAACCACATTTTTCAACACAATTTTGGCATTTTACTGGGACATACCTTATTTTTGCAATTTTTTGTGTTTTTAGCCTCTTTCCAGTTAGTGACAGAAATGGATGTAAAAACAATGCTGGATCCTGGACAGTTAAACATTTCTGAAAAAGAAAATCTGAATTCAGCAAGGGGTCATTTGTGTAGACCCTTCAAGGTTTCCCTACAAAACGTAACAGCTGAAATAAAAAAAAAATTGAAATTGAGGCCAAAAAAAGAGCCATTTCTCTCCACGTTTTCTTTATAACTTTTTCCAGCTATAGCAGATTTTTTAAAACAATATACTGTTACGTCTGCTACACTCTTCTTGTTGCGGGGATATATAGGGCTTGTAGGTTCACCAAGAACCCTAGGTACCCAGAGCCAGTAAAGAGGTTGCACCTTGCAAATGGGTTTTCATTGTATACCGGGTATACAGCAATTCATTTGGTGAATAATAGGTATCAAGGAAACCTTTGTATTTCCAAAATGGGAACAAGATAAGGTGTTGAGAAGCAGTGGTTATTTGCACATCTCTGAATTCCGAGGTCCCCATACTCGCATGTGAATTACAGGGCATTTCTCTAATAGACTTCTTTTTTACACACTGTCTTACATTTCTAAGGAAAAAATGTAGAGAAAGACAAGGGTCAATAACACTTGTTCTGCTATTCTGTGTTGCCCAAGTCTCCCAATAAGAATAATACCTCACTTGTGTGCGTAGGCCTAATGCCTGTGACAGGAAACACAACATGGACACATCACATTTTTACATTGAAATCTGATGTGTTTTTTGGAAAGTGCCTAGCTGTGGATTTTGACCTCTAGTTCAGCCAGAACATAGGGAAACCTACCAAACCTACCAAACCTGTGCATTTTTTAAAACTAGACACCCAGGGGAATCCAAGATGGGGTGACTTGTGGGGCTCTCACCAGGTTCTATCATCCAGAATCTTTTACAAACCTCAAAATCTGGCCACAAAAACACTTTTTCCTCACATTTCGGCGACAGAAAGTTCTGGAATCTGAGAGGAGCCACAACTTTCCTTTCACCCAGCATTCCCCCAAGTCTCCCAATAAAAATGGTACCTCACTTGAGTGGGTAGGGCTAGTGCCTGCGACAGGAAATGCCCCAAAACACAATGTGGACACATCAAAAAGGTCTATTAAAAAACTAACTGTTTTTGGCGGGGGTCAACTGCGTTTATGATCCCAGGTGCAGCAGTTATGTAGGGAAACCTACCAAACCCAGACATTTTTTAAAACTAGACACCCAGAGGAATCCAGGGAGGTGTTGCTTGTATGGATCCCCCAACATTTTCTTACCCAGACTCCTCTGGAAGTGAATTTTCTTGCTCTTCCTCCTCTGCCTCAGATGCAGAGTCAGTCTCATAGTCATGGTCAGAAGATTACTCAAAAAGCACACCAACAACCTGCTGACTAGTCATCCTATGATTAGCCATGATCCTTCCTATGAAACCTAACTAGACAAAAGCACCACCAACAATCAGCACTCTGTAGGATATGCAATAAACAAAGTGTGGCTTTATCACTAAGAGTTATAAACTCAAAAAATATACCACTCACTTGTCAGAAAAAGCTAGACTCACCAGCAACTACTCTGCACAGCCAGAGCAATCACCAACAATATCCCACTAAAAAGAAAAAAGAAAAGAAAATTACACACAAGACAACACAAATATCATTGTGCACTAATCTAATGAAAATTTCACACACAATTCTGCATTTAGTACACCACTTACAAAATGTCATTCATGCATGGCAACAATAGTAATTTGGAGTAAATTATTTTTCCTTACATAAAACATGCAACTACGCAAACCACAGATCAACCACTGCCAAAACCGCAACGAACCACAGCAAAGGAAGCAAAAGCTTTGAACTAGAACAAAAAGGTGAAATAAACTGTTATAATCACAAATGTGAATACTTCTCCAGTTGACTAACACCCTGCCACCAAATATTTAGAAATTCTCCCTGTTGTCTAGTGGTGTCTGTCCCCCGAGGAGGCAGATGGGCCTAAAAAATTAGGCCGATCTGCCCCCAAGTGGGGCAGGAATGGCCACCAGTACTGTGCTGAATCCCTTGCCCAAGGGGCCGCCCCCAACAAACAACAAAAAAACAAAAAAAATCCCTGGAGCATTAGTGGCTTCTTCAAATGGGCCCTTTGGGGGGCAACCCTTGCCAAAGGGGGCACCCCAGGACAAAAAAAACAAATAGAAGAAAAATTATCCCTTGTGTCTTGGTGGCTTCTGCCCCCCAGGGGCAGATGGGCCTAAAAAAATAGGCTGATATGCCCCCAAAGGGGGCAGAAATGGCATTGAATATATTGCCTCTTTGGGGGCGACCCTCACCCAAGGGGAAACCCCCCACACAAAGCACACACACACAGGATCCCTGGCGCAAAGTGGATTCTGCCCCCTTGGGGGCAGATGGGCCTAAAGAAAATAGGCTAATCTGCCCCCCAGGGGGGCAGAACTGCCCAACAGTGCTTTACCCCCTTTAGGGGGCGACCCTTGCCTGAGGGAGTACCCCAACACAAAAAAACAAAGGAAATAAAAAAAATCCTTGGCGTCTTGGTGGCTTCTGCCTCCCCCGGGGGTAGATGGGCTTTAAAAAAATAGGCCGCTCTGCCCCCAAGGGGGGCGACCCTTGCACAAGGGGCAACACCACCACACAAAGCACACACACACACACAGACACAAGATCCCTGGCACTAAATGGATTCTTCCCCCTTTGGGGGCAGGTGGGCCTAGAAAAATAGGCTGATCTGCCCCCAAGGAACTTCCCAATAGTGCTTTGTCCTCTGTGGGGGCGACCCTTGCCCAGGGGGCCACCCCCCACTTAAAAAAAAACACAAAAACAATCCCTGGCTTCTGCACCCCTTGGAGGCAGCACGGAATAAAAATCATAAGCCAATCTGACCCCAAGGGGAGCAGAAATGGCAATAAAAACATTGGCCCCCCAAAGGGAGTGACCCTTGCCCAAGGGGTCGCTCCCTGACACAAATAAACAAATCCCTGATGTCTCGTGGGCATTCCAGCTGCCCGATCGCAATGCAATCGGCAGCAGGAATGCTGAAAGAGAGATCGAGGGAAAGGAAAACCCTTTCCTTTCCCCTGAGGCCTCTTTTCCAGCAACCCCCCCCCCCGGCCCGAGGAGAAACTCACCTCCTCTTTGAATGATGTGCTGGAAGCAAATGGCTTCTAGCCCGTCGGGCACCCTCTGATGATGTCAGCACGTTTTTTGTTTTCTCCACCGGAGCAGGAAGCAACAGGTAAGGGTGCTTTCTACTCCGGTGGGGAAAATGGGCCTTCCCACAGTTCAGGAAGGCCTCGTGATCCACGGGCAGGAAACCCCACTAGACACTAGGGATTACATTTGGGGGGGTCGGCTTCCTCTGAAAAGGGGCCATCCCTCCCCCCGGGGCATACTTAAAAAAAAATATGTTAGTTTACGTAAGGGGAGTGTGATCGCACCACCCCATGGCTTAAAAATAATTTTTTGAAAAATATATTTTTTTTTTATGAAATCGAAAGGGGGTTGCCCTTGAGCGGGGCTGATCCCTGTGGGGCCAATTTTTTTTAATGGCTGTATGGTGTCCCTGGGGGCCACAATCGCCCCCCAGGGAAACCATACAGCTATTAAAAAATATAAGATCTATATCTATATTTGTATATATATATATATATATATATATATATAGAGAGAGAGAGAGAGCGAGCGATAGATAGATAGATAGATAGATAGATAGATAGATAGATAGATAGATATATCTACATATATATAGATCTATATATCTATATATAGATCTATATATATATGTGTGTATGCATATATATATATGTATGTATATATATATAATATATATATATATATATATATATATATATATATATATATATAGGGAGATCACTTTTATCAACACATGCATGGTTTCTCTGGGGGCTGCAATTGCCCCCCAGACAAACCACACCCACGTATAAAAGGGATCTCTTTACATATATATATATATGTATATATATATTTGCCACCGGTTGTCTCGCAACTCGCATCTTTAAAGCAATGCAAATACTCCAACCAATGTGTTTTAACTGTAGCTTTTGGCCAGCAATAAAAAAGTCAAGGTAACTCTTGCGATTATGTTTCTACTAGAAAAGGATCTGACTTTTATCTAGTGTCAGTTTTGATGCCATATAGTAGCGCAGAAGGTTTACATGCCCACTGCAAAAACCAAATGTGTATTTTATGTGAATAACTGAGTAGATTAGTATAGCCAGACATAACCTGCTCTACAATACGAATTAAATGTATGTGCAAAGGGGGTTTTGGAGAGATAAAGGGCACTTTTGCTGGATGGTTGTAGGAGACTGGCCTGGTTTGTAGTGGGTAGCTAAGGTACTTACACCTTATACCAGATCAAGATATCCCTTATTAGTGAAATGTAGGCAGCGTCTAGAAGCCAAGCTCTCTAGGGTTAGCTGAAGCTGAGCAGTCAAGGCTTATCTAGGAGACATGCAAAGCTCATGCAATACCACTGGAGTCATATAGTACCCACACACAAAAAAGAAAATACTCAGGCCCATATTTATACTTTTTTAGCGCCGCTTTTGTGCCGCTTTTTGACGCAAAAATGGCGCAAACTTTCAAAATACAATTGTATTTTGCAAGTTTGCGCCGATTTTGCGTCAAAAAATAACGCACATGCGGCGCTAAAAAAGTATAAATATGGCCCTCAGTGTTACAAAAATAAAGGAACTTTATTTTGGTGACACGCATGCCAAAAATGCCATAGAGACTATACTCCCTTAGGAGGTAAGTAATACACAAATTATATACACTGGTATGCAGAAACAGCTGTAAAACAGTTAAAAACTGCAAATTGTGAAAATCACAATGGTTAGAAATGGGCCTGGGGGAACACAAACCATATACTAAGACTGCACGACACCAACAATGGATTCTGGGATCTGAAGACCTGTGGAAGAAGGGGACCAAGTCCAAGAACACAGAAGAGTCCAGGGAGAACAAGAGCCCCTGCTAACCCGGATGAAGGTGCAAAAGGAGAACCACCAGTGAAGAACAACAGTCAGTACGGCACCCAAGAAGATGGATGTGGGTTTGTAGTTGGTGCAGATGATGTTCCACGCCGGATGGATGATTGCAGTCTGGTTTGAGTCGCTGGATTCCGCCAACAAGCCTTGGCACACGCAAAGCTTCCAGTTAGTGGAAAATGGAGCTGCCCCGAACCAGGAGGGACCTCGTCGGCTCTACCTAGGAGGGGAAGTCAGAGGGGGTTATCAGAAACTCAGAGAGCCCTCAGAAGACCAGGCAGCATGCACAGGAGTCCCACAGCATGGGGATAAAGAAGGTGCAAAGGGAAGCCCATGCAGCACTACAATAAAGAGTAACCCAGCGCCAGAGAACCACTCAGGAAGCTGTGAGTCACAGGAAGGAGTGCTGTGGGCTGCAGCTGTACGATGCATTAAGAACTTTGTGGTAGGATGCCAGCAAGCCTTGGCAACTGCAAAACATGCAGTGCATGGGGGTACTGTCTTGAGTGGGGAAGGAAGGTCTTACCTCCACCAAAGTTGGACAGTTGGATGTCAGGATCATCGGGACAACTTAAGTCCACCACCGTGATGCAGGATCCAAGCAGCTCGTCTGGAGAGGGGTCCTACACTACCGGTCATCGCTGCAGAGAGGTGCCTGCTGAAGGAGGGGAGTGACTCCTTCACTCCAAGGGAGATTCCTTTGTTCTTCTGGTGCAGGCTGAAGAGAGGCTGTCCTCTGAGGATGCACTGTGGGGAAACAGTTGCAGTTGCTGGCAGGAGCTAAAAATGCAATGTTTCAGAAGTTGCCTTTACTTCTTTGTTGCAGTTGTAGAGTTCCTGGAGGGTGCAGATGCAGGTTCTTTGGTAAGAAAGTGAAGTAAAGGATACAGAGGATTCCTGCTGGAGTCTTGCAATCCAAATCAGAAGAATCACCCAAGAGAGAGACCCTAAATAGCCTTGAAAGGGAGGTTGGTCAGCTAAACAGGTAAGCACCTATCAGGGGAGGGCTCAGACGTCACCTTCTGGCACTGGAATCTAAGATGGCAAAACCCAGGGACCTTCTGGAGGAGCTCTGAGCACCACCCCTGGGGTGGTGATAGACAGGGGAGTGGTCACTCCCCTTTCCTTTGTCCAGTTTTGCACCAGAGAAGGGACTGGGGGTCCCTGAACCAGTGTAGACCGGATTATGCAAGGAGGGCACGAAATGTGCCTTTCAAAGCATTTCCAGTGGTTTGGGGAGGCTACCCCACCCAAGCCTGTAACACCTATTTCCAAGGGAGAGGGTGTAAAACCCCTCTCCCAAAGGAAATATTTAGCTTTGCCTTCCTGGGCTTGAACTGCTCAAGCAACAGGAGGGCAGAAACCTGTCTGAGAGGTGGCAGCAGCTGGGACTGCTTGGAAAAACTCAGAAGGCTGGAATGGCAATACATGGAATCATACAATCAATGCTTGCAAAACACATTGGGGTATGATTCCAACATGTTTGATACCAAACATGGCTATGTTCAGAGTTACCATTATGTAGCTGGACATAGGCAGTGACCTATATCCAGTACAGGCGTAAAATGGTGTCCCAGCACTCACGAAGTCTGGGAAAATGGACTTGGAGGTCGTGGGGGCACCTTTGCTATGGCAGGGGTGCTCTCACACACAGGTACTCTGCACCCTGCCCTCAAGGCTGGAGGGCCTGCTATAGGGGTGACTTATAAGGGACCTGGTGCAGTGTAAATGGCAGTGAAAGGGTGCATGCACCTTTTCAGACAGGCTGCAATGGCAGGCCTGTAGAAGACTTTGCATGAGCTCCCTATGGGTGGCAAAAGATATGCTGCAGCTTATAGGGATCCCCTGGAACTCCAGTGCCCTGGGTACCTAGGTACCATATACTAGGGACTTATAAGGAGGCACCAGTATGCCAATTTTGGGTGAAATACTGGGTTACCAGTATGCAATGACAAAATTTAGAGGAGAGAGAGAATAGTCACTGGGTTCCTGGTTAGCAGGATCCCAGTGAACACAGTCAAGCACACTGACATCAGGCAGAAAATGGGGGTAACCATGGCAAAAAGAGGGTACATTCCTACAGTGGTAGTGAGGGAATCCGCGGAGGAGGTCATGGGAGTGGGAGCACCAATACTGTTTGTCAGACTGGGAGCCAGAAGCGCTAAAGACTGTGACAATTGGTATGTGACAAGGTGAAGTAAAAGGGTGTCTTTTTTGTTTTTTTTGTGTCTTGAGAGAACATGCTGATTGAGGGAAGAGGCGAAGGTAAGATTACTTTTACTGTTGCATGTATCACACTCATACCCAGCAGCAATTTTGTGACTGTCTACATAGGCTAGTGTTTTAGAACGACAATTTAGCCAGTAGCCAAGATGGCGTCTCGTTGGATGACTGCTGCTCAAGCCCTAACTTGGGTTATAGAGGACACCTCTGACGTAGGATCAGAGACTGAGGCAGCAGATACTAAGGCAGCATCTGAGGGATAAGACAATGGCGCAGACTCTGGGAGTGATTTTTCAGTCCCATCTGGCAACTCCCCTTCCAGTGATCCCGAGGGAGGTGATGAGGACAGTCCTGCTGTCCCTTCGCAAGCACAGCCTGTGCAGCGGGACCATAGCGGGTTAACCCAACCCAGAGAGGAGGTACATGCAGCGGCAAGCACAGAGAGAGTGCCCTCTCGGGAGCTCCCCAATTTAGTTCAGCCCCAAATTCCACTGCCCAAATCGTATTGCAGAGATGTCAAAATTATCTATCACAAAACAACCTGGTTTTGTAAGGCAGGCACCTGTGTTTTTGGTCCTGGGCTCGGCGTCCATGTAGAGAAACATAACAAACCCAGATATTTCTTGAAACTAGACACCCAGGGGAGTACACAGAGGTGTGGCTTGTGTGGATTCCCCAAAGTTTTCTCACTCAGAATACCCTGCAAACATGAAGTGTTGAATAAAAACTCTATTTTTTCTTGCATTTCTGTCAAACAAACTACAGGAATATGCTGGTATCCACAAAATTCCTACCACCCACTGTTTCCCCACCTGTCCTGAAAAAAATGCTACCCCACTTGAGTGCCTGTACCTACTGTCTGAGTCAGGAATGGATCACCCCAGGGTCAACAGTTGCCCTCCTATAAGGACTAACATTGTGTGATCCATTCCTGACACAGGCACTAGGCCTACCCACACAAGTGAGGTACCATTTTTATAAGGAGACTTTGGGGAATGCTGGGTGAAAAAATGTTTGTGGATCCCCTCAGATTCCATAACTTTCCATTGCCAAAATGTGCAGCAAATGTGTTTGTTTAGCCAAATTTTGAGATTTGCAAAGGATTCTGAGTGACAGATCCTGGTGAGAGCCCCACAAGTCACCCCATTCTGGATTTCCCTATGTGTCCACTTTCCATAATAGGTTAGGTAGGTTTCCCTAGGTGCCGGCTGAGCTAGACGCCAAAATCCACAACTAGGCACTTTGCAAATAGCAGGTCAGTTTTCTTTGGGAAAATGTGATGTGTCCATGTTGTGTTTTGGGGCATTTCCTGCTGCGGGCACTAGGCCTACCCACACAAGTGAGGTACCATTTTTATCAAGAGACTTAAAGAAATGCTGGGTAGAAGGAAGTTTGTGGCTCCACTCAGATTCCAGAACTTTGCAGCAACGAAATTTGAGGAGAATGTGTTTTTATAGCCCAATTTCGAGGTTCACAAAGAATTCTGGGTGACAGAACCCAGTGAGAGCCCCACAAGTCACCCCATTGTGAATTTCCGTAGGTGTCTCCTTTCCATAAATGTATTGGTGTGGTAGGTTTCCATAGATGCCAGCTGAGCTAGAGACCTAAATCCACAGCTAGGCACTGCAAAAAACGCCTCCATTTCCATTAGGAAAATGTGATGTTTCCACGCTGTGTTTTGCGGCATTTCCTGTCGCGGGCACTAGGCCTACCTACACAAGTGAGGTACCAATTTTATCAGAAGACTTGGGGGAATGCTGGGTAGAATTAAGTTTGTGGCTCCCCTCAGATTCCAGAACTTTGCAGCACCTAAATGTAAGGAAAGAGTGTTTTCTTAGCCCAGTTTTGGGGTTTGCAAAGGATTCTGGGTGACAGAACCCAGTAAGAGCCCCACCAGTCACCCCATTGTGGATTCCCCTAGGTGTCTACTTTCCATAAATGTATAGGTTTGATATGTTTCCCTAGGTGCCAGCTGAGCTACAGCCCAAAATCCACAGCTAGGCACCTTGCAAAAATCACATCATCATCAATGGAAAAATGTGTTGTTTCCATGTTGTGTTTTGGGGCGTTTCCTGTCACGGGCACTAGGCCTATCCACACAAGTGAAGTACCATTTTTATCGGGAGACTTGGGGGAACACAGAATAGAAGAATGAGTGCTATTGACAATTGTTTTTCTCTACATTTTTGCCTTCCAAATGTAAGGTGGTGTGTAAGAAAGACGTTGTTTTGAGAAATGCCCTGTAATTCACATGCTAGAATGGGTACCCCCCCAATTCAGAGATGTGCAAATAAACCACTGTTTCTAAACTCCTTATCTTATGCCCATTTTGGAAATACAAAGGTTTCCTTGATATCTATTTTTCACACTTTATATTTTACCAAATGAATTGCTGTATACGCGGTACAATGAAAACCCATTGCAAGATGCAGCACATTTATTGGCTATGTTATTTTCTGTAGGAAAACTTTGAAGGATCTACACAAATGACCCCTTGCTGAAATCAGAATTTTGTCTACTTTTCAGAAATCTTGAGCTGTCCAGGCAGGATCAAGCATTGGTTTCACACCCTTTTTTGTCACTAACTGGAAGGAGGCTGAAAGCACAAAAAGTAGTAAAAATGGGGTATGTCCCAGTAAAATACCAAAACTGTGTTGAAAAATGTGGTTTTGTAATTCAAGTCTGCTGGTTCCTGAAAGCTGATAAGATTGTGATTTTGACACCGCAAACCCTTTGCTCATGCCATTTGCAGGGAAAAACAGATGCTTTCTTCTGCAGCACTTTTTCCCCATTTTTTAAAAAAAAACACACATTTTAGCTGTGTTTTGGCTAATTTCTTTGTCTCCTCCAGGAGAACCCACAACTCTGGGTACCTTTACAATCCCGAAGATTTTGGGAAAAAAGGATGAAAATTTGGGATGGATAGCTTATGTTCACAAAAACGTATGGGAGTCTAAGCGCGAACTAGCCCAAATAGCCAAAAAACGGCTCACCAAGTTGGGGGATGGGGGGGTTGGGAAGGCCCGGCAGCTAAGGGGTTAAATAAAAAAGTAGGCCTGAAGAAACTGAGGTTCCTATACTAATTTATATGAAAACTTTAACAGTATTGCTCCCAGATAGGCAGAAAAAATGCGCCTCTTATAAGGGCGCTAAGCTGGAGTGGCTGCGGACATTCACACTTAACTAGAAACGTAAACACAAATGTACAGTTTTCAGACATTATGCTCCTGAGGCCGATGCTAATGTGACAGTGGATCTATATTTACTGGCTCAGGAGGTTATGACTTGACAAAAATAATTTGTCAATCTCCCCTGGCGAAGCCATTTGTGCGACTTGAAAGTGCTTCCATTAGAAGTCGATTCTTGTATGTAAGTTTCATCGCTTTGCACCGCATTCATTAACGATCTATACTGTCAAGAAGATGGTGTGCCGGGTAGCTATAAAAAGCTAGTTGGTCCTGAGCATAGTCAAAAAGGACAGTAGACGATTTTAACGAAACACAATCTTCTGGTAAAAGAATGATACCCTGTGTCTGAGCTGCGCTTCTGAAAAAACGACGACGCGGAAATCATATTGGGGAAGGGTCGCTGCGTGATAATATAGACCGGATGTGTCATAATGTTACATTTAAATTCAATGTTCGCAACAAAAATAGAACCTATACTGACATTTGCATCCAATGTACGAATTGTTTAGAAGGTACCTATTTTCTTCTAATCCGTACACTGTAAAACAGGGCTACAAGCGTGAAATGTAAATATCAGGCACCTATCAGATGCAATGCCCCATGTTTAAGCTACCCTCTACACTTATTACACATTTACATTACATATAAAATTTAAATTTTAATTTTATACAAATGTATTTTAAAAGGGAACTTAACGCATCAGAGAAAGTTAAGTTGATTTTTAGAAGTACTGGCTAGAGACATTATGTAGCTTTCAAAATGTAATGTCGATAGCGAGTAAGAGCTAGAAAAAGAGACATAATTAGAGAAGGCATGTTAACTATAATGACGCTAATACAGAGGTGAAACTAGTGTCCCTGGTGAGAACCCTTCCAATCCACCCGTGTTGAGAAGTGTGTCCTCTCCACCATACAGCCTCGTGAAGGTTATGCACTAGTCCTTGCACAACATGTTATCCACGTGCATGTCCTTCACTCACTACCATGAAGTTTTCATTTGATGTTCTCATGTCGAAATCATAAATGTAAAACGTTAGATATGTCCGTAGAAGAGGTTATTTTTCAGTTCATTGCAACTCAATTGACGGTAGGCAACGGAATTAAAACTACTACGTAAATGAAGAATTTAAGAACAAATTGATGCTCGGCAAGGACACCTATCTGAATGTCACACATTCTCTTGACATGAGATCTCTCTAATTCAAGATGAGGGCAGCTCTACTGGGTGACGGTGAAGACATGGAGCCCAGTATCTCCCATGTCACTGATTTGTGATTTCTTGTGATGGAAACAGTAATTGACTTTTTTTATTTGTCCTTTTTAACATGTTTTAGGAAAAATGGCTTATTGTTTATGTACATCTTTCAGCTGCAGCAAAAAAAAAATCCTATTTAAGTCAGTTTCATGGCCCTAATTATACGTCTGCAAAGTAAGTGACCATATATATCTACCTAGCCTAGAGATATCAAGCCACCAAGCGATGATGCATTTAATTTTCAATTGTTAAATGAAAATCAATTAAACCGGACGGATAAATGCTTGGCTACAATTAACATAAAATGTGATTGAATTTTGTTGTACAACCTCATATGTATCAACAATCTTCTAGATATATTTTGTATTCAATGATTGCCTTTTTTAGGTCGAGCACGCAAGCGCACTGACGTAATCTATCTGTGGGCTTTTAACCACACCCACTGCACGCCTATCACTATCACTCGTTCATGGGCTTGCCTTTCAAAAATCCTTTGTTATCATTGGTAAATGCTTTACGTTTTTCCCTCCTTTGGGCACTTTTGTTACAGCCTTGGCCATCGACCCTGTCACATGGATAATTATATGTTTGCCGATATGTTTAACTGCTAACACACTTCTTTTTCCTTTTGTGTCTCTCCTTTGCGCTCAAGTTCATAGTGCCCGTGGCACTTTGAATTGGCTTGCTTATGTCAACTGTTTTACTTTTCGTTTTCAATTTATCTAGCAAGAAAAGTCCAGTTAAGAATTTACAATGCTAATAGCTCTAGCTAGAGCAAACGCGAGACCCAGAGCATTGCAAATGCATGTTTATTTGTACAGCTATACTGTAACTTGATTACCTTTAGTCTAAGCCCACTACAGCTAGCAATTGCACGGGCATTCACACATCTTAAAATATGGTCATCTATTGTCTGTGAGACTTTGTGTGATGTAAAACTGTTTAGTTTGACCGACCCTACCATCTGAAAAAGTATTTTATTTGTATTAACATCTTTTTGATTGATGAAGTCGGAAGTTAAGTGGCTCAATGCAAACAGCAACAAAACATTGACAAAGGCCATACATTTGGAGTCCCTTAGGTAAATGTGGTCTCCGTTGTCCTAGATGTTCTTGCTTTTAAACCCAATCAACTGAGAAATGTGAGAAGCGTTGAGGGAAATAAGATGTTTTCCGTTTTTGGTGTCTACTATGCTGCAGAAGAACGAGACAAGGGTAGCGTGTTTTACATCAGATATATATCTTACTTTCTAATAAACAGTACAAGCAACTCCAGTAGGTCTACACAAAACCCAATAAAATCTATTGACAAGTGCTACAGCTTCTAGAAGGCAACTTGTTCTATTCGGAGCTCAACGGATCTCTGACAGCAGTGCTTTGCAGCACCAGCCATCACTAGCCGTGCACCCGGGCAGGACTAATTACCATGCGTCAGGCTGCAGAAAGCCCAAACTAGTGAGAGGAAGGGAACATGGAATGCACGCTGAGCGCATCTTATGTCCGCAAAGATTTCGCCCTCCCCCAAATTAGCCAGAAAGCAATGATGATGCGGTCGCCCCTGGATAAAATGTGCACCCCCATTGCAGCAGCCAAAGGTTGTACCAAATCTCCATCCTCTGGACTAAGCTCAAAACAGAGATGTGAGTGGACCACGTCCTGAAAGCGCAACACATTCGGAATGAAGAAAATAAATCGTCAGCTGGACTCTGACAAGAGACTGAAGGGAAGACGTGAAGAGCCTGACAGCTGCCAGTTATAACAGGAGAAAAACTTCTGATTCATAGCTAGACCGTTCAGTCCTCTTTTTGCTTATTCAACCACTTCCCCAAAATTATGAACCGCTTAGGCCCAAATCATAAAGTTTTCTGTATTGCTTTATTCATAAGTGGCTCATGGAAGAGTGGCTGATTGAGATTCCCGCGGACAGTCAGAGGGATGGCCAGGGAAATGCAATGAGAATGACCTGAACACTAACACAGTCATAAATATGAGGGTTGCAAGTAACACGTTTAAGCTGCGATTCCCAAACTTAGCTGCACTTTCAAACTTACACCTGAATGAACCAAACATAAGCAACAATGCCTAGAACATGTTTCCAGTGTTCTAGGCACTGCCCATTTTTGATTTCTTCATACATAGAAAACAACATAACTACGGGGTGATAGTGTTAGTGGGTTATGGCTCAGCAACCTAGGCTTTCTTCTCTCTTTCGAGCAAAAGAGACTTGATAACATTGTGTTTTTGTAACGTTTATCTATGACCTATTGTGTTAAGGTTCCTGCTGTGCATGACTACATTTATTAGCACCTCGAATTCTTGAGGGACTCTTTGTGATAAATGAGGAAACCGGCTGCTGCCTGGTTTGCTTTTCTGTCACATGAATAAAGCGCCTTGGTTGCATGCAACATTCGATTGCATTCCAGTTGCATTTGTACAAAGCTTCATACCCTTAACAAAATGTAGTTACATATTGGTAGTACAGTACGCTGTGAAATTGTTTTGGGTGAAAAATGTGTTTCAGTTACTTGGCTTATATCTGTAGTGTTCTCATGTTGTGTTTTTAATGTCTTTTGTTGCTGCACCCTGATGTGAATTGGAGCACAAATATGCGAGAGTTCTGATAGTTAAGTATTAGGTATTAGTAGATGTATGAACAGAAAGTGTGTGAGTGCGGTGTGATGTGCGGTGTGATGTTTTGGTTTGTCTAGTGTCGGTATCGCAGCATCAGCCACTTTACTGGTGTAAGCAAGCAGAAGAAAAAAGCGAGAATCTACACCCGTGTGCATGAGGATACTGACCAGCTTCAAATGGTCGGGATCATACAGTTGAAACCAAATGTAGTATGGAGCATAGGGACTGACCTGTGGTGAAGGGTTCTACCAATGGGAGGTGCAAGTTTCAATCACCTATAGCATGTGATGTGGAGTCCACCCAGGAACGACACAGTCTACAAAGAATCAAAAGAGGTGCAACTCATAGGAGAGATAAATAATTCACAGTTAGACTAGGAACATGAAAGGAAGTAACAAGACTGGGAGATCGAGGGGAGGCGAGGGATAGATTTCTGGCCAGGACCCTACCTTGCCCTAAGTGTTCCGAACAAGGAAGTCAACTTTAACCGCTCTACCCTTGATGTGAGAAATTAGGCAGGATGCTCTTGGAAGATGGTTTATGGGGTGGGGCCGTACTTACTTTGTGCTTGTGGTATCCGGTGCTGAGCACCGGCACTTATTTTTGCGGGCCGCGGCTTAGTCTTCTGCCTCAAGCATTAGCTGCGAGCAAAAGACACATATGGGAAAGAGGGAGGAAGGGAAAAACGGAAAAGCGTCACAAAGGGAGAAAGTAGAAAGCTGCAAGAGTGAGCTGAAGGGGCAGGGACTGGCTTTATATGGATTGAAAAGGCCTGAGATGGCTTCAGGATTGCGCCCCCTCAGTATTCCGTGCTCGCGCATTAAAATGCAGAAGCCGCGTGTTTAAGAGGAAGGCTTTGTGCACCGGCACGTTTTTATTTACAAATTAAGCACTGGGTGGGGGTAGGAAGATATTGGGAATGCTGACAACAGTCAGGAAGGGCAAACCAAAAGGGGAAATGGACGCTCATCCCACTGAGCTTGTTGAGTCTCCAAACACGGCTGATCATTTCCGCTTCACTTTCACTGTGTAAATACAATATGAGTATAATAAGTCATGCTCTTTATACAGAGAACGACGACAACTCGTCTCTTCCGACCTGCTTCACTGTAACATCTACCATGCTGAACAGAATGCGGACCAAAAAACCCATTCTAAGAACCAACGTACATCAACAAATCTGACCTGACCTCCAAAGAATATGATAATTCAATCAACCTAAACAGCTGATCTGTTTCCTTAGTTATAGGCAAACACACATGCTTGTCGTTAGCATGCATATTACTCTCCATGCTTGCAATTTAAGAATCCGATTAAAACGATATGTGACAGTAGAAACTTGGTAAAACTCCACGACTCCGTTATGTTACCATGGGGTAGTAAGAAAACCCTTTGTGTTAACCTTTACAGTCAGGAAAGGCAAAATGGAGCTGCCGCATGAAAATATTTCATTCTATTGAAGGCAGCAAACCAGCGTAGAAAAACAAACAAAATGTCCTTCCTCTACAACACCAGAAAAATTATATTTCTATTTGCTAAATGGATTCGATCTTTGTATTGAGGTACAATCAATGTTTGCTAGACTTAAATGCAGTAAGCACCTTGTGAAGCATCTCAGCCAGTACCTAAATGTGAGAGTCGATAAAATGAAGAACCTCTTTGGGCTGACGTTGCTGCATTCCTTTTCTCTCAATTCATGTTCTTTCTCGCTCTGTTTTAGGTCTCACCTGCTAACAGCATCAGCTGTCTTTTGGCAAACAGACCTACTGTATCCAATATAGACTCAAATTGTGCTCTGTGTCTTCCTCTTGCTTGTGATGTGATGACTTTTGTCTATTTCAGTTCCCTGTTGCTGATTCAATGGCTTTCCTCCCTGTTCTTGTTTGTCACACCCAAGAAACATTTCGGTTTCACAATGTTTTGATTAGATGCATGTTATCTTTCCACTGTTGATGTAATAACCTTACATTGCTGCATGTCTCTCCCTGCTCCTTCACCTCATTTGGGCCTCCACTATCTTTGCTATGTATCAGCTCCTGAGCCCAACTGGTCACACAGCACTCGCGCACGGTCACCACTCTCTACCTTTGATAAGTGGGCCATTTAAAAAAGATTCTAAACAATTCCAAGAAGGCCACTCGTGAATGTGCATGAACTTGCTAGCTACAGCTGTCACATCCCAAGAACACTGGTCTATCTGGACGGAATTGGCAGTAGAGCCAGTCTTTCCACTTGTACTGGTTTTCCTGCAGGTTGAGGTACTTTCTCTTGCAACAAATAGAGGGCGGAGTCTCGAATAACATGGATTGTGGTGTGCCTGAATGATTACTTCTCAGTAAACGAGAGATGAAACATTTAATACATAATCTCGTTAAGTTAAGGTATTTGAAAAACTCTCATATTGTTGCAGGGAGGTGATTTGTCTGCTCTTCATCCAACATCTTCACCATGTGATGAATTACAGCTGAAAGTAGCTGTAAAGTAGAATGGTGAAAATGAACCATACTAGCTGATTGACCATCATAAGACTATAAAGAATAGACTGAGCGTCTAAAGGAGTGACTGCTGGACCCTATGTGGCCTTTTAATATACAACACACGATGAGAGGGATTTTTTAGCTTGAATACTGTACTGGATGTTGCCTCGATTAATTCGGGATTTCATGCTCGTTGATAAAATAAATCATAAAATCTGAGAACAGATATAGTGATCTGCAAAATAACATTGGTCCTCGGCTGACTGTCAGATACAAGGCCCACCCCTTCCCAATGGAAGCACACAAAAGTTTGCATCAATGGTTGGATTATTCTGTACATTCCATTTCCTTTTATTGTACTTCGAAGAAGGGCCAATGTCAAAAAGTCAAACTGTGAGTTATACTGTGACAAAAGAATCATCTTTAGATATGTATGCCTGAAATGTTGCAATTGGGAACAATGAATCCCTCCCTTTTACTCTATCTTGCATCTTCGAAATTTTAATACATTTCTGCAAATTGAAGAGATCTTCAGAAGCAGGAACAGGTAATAGAGCAAATGCTGAAATACAATCCTGGCCCTGCAGTTCCTGTCATAGACAAAAGTTGATTATTGCATTGTGGAAAGAGTTTGTGGGAAAGTCATTCTTTTTGTCCTGATCACCCATATTTTTTGACTGATGCTGGTGGTTATTGACTCTGAAAGTGCTGAGGGTTCTGCTAACCAGGCTCAAGGCCAGTGCTCTGCAAAGATATATGGTGTAATTCTAATTGGCAAAGACAACCTACCTGTAAGACCATGTATATGGTAGGTTATGTAGGTTTAGAGACCCCAGTGGCCTTAATGTACTTACGTGTGCACTGCTGCACACTGTTTACTCCAACAATATTATTTGAAACCCAAAGGTATTTGTGCATCTTTCTAATTTATGCCTCTTCCTAAAGCTAGCAATGTTGAAGAGTTTGGAGGGCTGTTATCTTTTTTGTTTGTAAATGTTTACAACTCCCTGAGAAGACAAATTATTCTTTAGTCAATTTCATGCGTTCTTTTGTTAGTAATATTAGTAATTTGGAGGAATGTCCCTTGATAATAATTGTAGGTGATTTTAACACAAAGGTGTGTAATTCAGCTTATATGACCTTTAGTAATTCTGAAATGGATGTGGCCTGGGGTATTCCCAATGTGATCTTACCAGAAACAAAATAGAGTACATAAGAGGGGTATTTGTTTTTGCAAAAGTTTCAGATTAAATTAATTTCTGTTGTTGATTGGTAGATGTTCTGAGTATTCCTCTGCCTCTTATGCGTTTTTTTCTCCTTGTGAACAGTCAATTGATTATATTGTGGTGTCCTACCAAATCTTCAATGCCTGTACTCAGTTGCAGTTCCGTGGAACCATTGAAGTGATCACAGCATTATCTCCTTGCCTGTTGATTTAAAGTTTATGGCCCTTGGTGATTCGAATTCTGGGAGGGACACAGTTAACTCTGATAAATCTAATGGGTGCACTTTTTGATGTCATGATAGCAGAATTTGAAAATCGCAAGTTTGCGGCCTCCTAATCAGTCTTCAGGTGATCTGATCTCCTGGTTTGAAAAACAGTTGGCACTTTTCCAAAGCCTGGGGAGTAAAGACAGTGTCAATTGATCTAAACCGCTTTCAAGGTCTCCCGGGTTCGAAAAGGTAAATCAAGAAATAAATTGCTTTGTCAGGGAACAATGTAATCTTTTGTGTCTTTTAGGCAGAGAGAAATTAACCGCCTTTAGTGGAAGAGAACAAGATTGAAGATCATGGAACGTAGGAAGGAGGAAGACAAAAAATGGATCAACCTGAGGGAAGCAGCCACTTCATTTAACTCTTGTAAATATTAGGCTTTTATAGCTAAATATTGCGACTCGAGAGCCACAGCCCAGACAATTATGATTTATATGTTAGTAACTCAAGTAACTGTGATCAGTATGCTTACAGTGGTAAAGTAGATGACATGGAGTCATTTGGTCCACTCTCTTGTAAGGAGATTGAGGGATTTATTAAAGGTGCATGAACCTCAGGTGCTTTGGCCCGATGAATTTCTGATTGCTCTTATTAAACAAGAAGTGTCTTGATGGGCTACATTTTATGTCTCCTTTTCCAGAACTGCTATTTGTCTGGTGATATTCCATCTTCCTCGAAGAGTAGTATCATTGTACCCTTATATAAAAAGGTCCTAAGGCCTTTCCTGACAGTTATAGTTAAATTGCCCTTTTTGATGCAACAGGCAGATTATTTGCTGAAAGCTTACTTTTTCATCTTCAAGATTGGGCATTTTACCTACACATTTGCACTTTGTTCTCTTCATGGTAATATGAAGTGTAATGACTTTGAATTGTTCTTGCACTTTTGCACATGGTTTGCTTCAATTTTGTCGCTTTGCGCTTTTACACTATTCTGGTTTTTAGAAAAAGGAATGTTAAGCACTTTATGGAATGTTATGATTCCATGGATTTTTAAATGTGTTCAACTTGATTTTGTGTGTGAATTGCTGTAGTGATGATGTCTTTTGGATATATTGTTTTTGCTGTTTATTTTTTATGTGGACCTTGGTTGAGTTCCAAAGTGTAAATAAATTAGGGGTGGGCGGAGCTCACAGCGTTCTACGCCTCGGAATTTTGCAGAGTTATCTAAATTCTCAATGAAATTCTGTGGAGTTCTGTGAGCCGTTAAGTGCCACCGAGTCCTGTCTATTCCAGAGGGTCGCTGGTAGTAGAACTTACTGATCTGCTGGTGAGAGTCATTAATTCAACTGGATGCTGGTTATCTGGGACTGGTGACTCACTTGTGTCTTACCCGGTCTACTAGCCTGCTTTGGTCAGCCACTCTTTCGTGACTCAACCTGTGCTCTCCTCACAGTCTCCTCATAGTCTGTGGCACTGGCAACCCAAGCAAGCTGTGAGAGGGGCCCTATAGATCTTTGGTGTCCCCCAGGAGATGCTTCCGGTGCCTATCGTCTTTGTGGCACTATCATCTGTGACAATCTGTGTGGATTTGTCCCATCTTCCCTATCTGTTGCTCTCCTGAAGTGGCTCTGCTCTCCCCGGCAGTCGGCTCTGTCACGCCCCCTCTGGGCTTGCGGATTGCCCTGGGAGTTTTTAATTTGCAATCATCCCTACGATGAATAACAACTCCTCATTTTTCTTCTGTTTCATTCTTTAGGTCTCTCACAGATCTGTAAACCACGTCCTCCACTCCACCATCCCACCTTCCCCCAAATGCACGCATAGAGAGGGGAGGGAGTTCTACATTGTCCTTCGACAATTAATGCCCCTTGTTCCCAACTTCACTGTCCTTGCACACATTTCGCACACATTCTTCAACTATCCTCTTCTCCTCAGGATATTCAATGTTTGGCACAAGTGGGGCTACTTGTCACAGCCGAGACAATAATGTGCACCTCCCTATCTTTGTTATATTACATAGCTCTCATGTCGCCTGACAAACACTTTGGGGTTCTTTCCAGGAAACGAGGCTAGCGGGTACTATTGAGATGAACACGTACAACATTCTTTCATCCACTGGGGTAATGGGGTTGCTGTCCACAAGCAGGGACAGTAAAAGCATGGCCCTATTTTGACAGGTGTCGCATCCCATGCATAGGTGTCTCTCCCTCTGAAAAAGTATCCACGCTAGGAGCGGATGTGTCTCCCTGAGCTAAGGTGTCTTGGCCAATGCACGTTTCTACCCTATACGCAAATGTTTCGCCCTATATACGGATACTATCTTACCCCATGCATTGGTGTCCCACCCTATGCAAAAGCATCCACCCTAGGCACATATGTTTCCCCTATATAAAAATATCTTATCACATGCTCTGGTCTTTTGAAAAATACACAAATGTCCAACTCATGAGCAGATGTATCTCTGTATGCATAGGTGCCTTGCCCCATGCACAGTTGTCTCTCCCTAGTCAGAGATGTATCTCCCCTTCAAAGTCTATTTACCTGAGCTTTCAAAGTCCCTGTGTCACCACTACCAAGTAACTAGGACAATCACCTACCAACTTTGTCACCCGGTAGGGTCCTGGCATGACGCTATGGCTCTCTATGGCAGTGAGGACCACAGCACTGCAATCCTTGTCCTAGGTTCTCAGCGCACTGACCGACGAGTCACAGTGCCTGATTCTTGCCAGCATTGAATCTGTTTGAATGTTCGAGCCATGCTAGATGCTCACCTCTGATTGGAGGTGAGAGTCTCATGTGACAGAAACAGGACCGTGGACATGAGAAGCCTGTTTATTAGGTGAGCAGCGCACTGTTGATCTCCGCTCTGCCGCCAGCTGGTAGAGTTTTTTTGCCGAACTCCACACTCTGCTTGGAGAGTGGAGTGCCTAAAATTCAGTGAACTCCTCCAGTGGAGCGGAGTTCACCACCCACCCCTAAAATAAATAAATACATATTATTGAATTGCATTTGAATCAGTGCTTAATTTGTAAATAAAAAGGTGGCGGTGCTCAAAGCTGTCCTCTGAAACACGCGGTAGCTGCAATTAAATGTGCGAACTCTGGATACCGAGGCAGAGTAACCCTGAAGACATCTCGGGCCTCTTTTATCTATTTACAGACACACCCTGCCCCTCGAGCTCACTCTCGCAGCTTTCTGCTTTCTCACTTTGTGACATTTTTTTGCTTTTCTCTTCCTCCGTCTGTCCGATATGTGTCTTTTGCTACAAGAGCTCACAGCGAATGCGTGAGGCAGAAGAATAAGCCCCGGCCCGCAAAAATAAGTGCCGGTGCTCAGCACCGGAAACAACAAGCACAAATTAAGCACTGATTTGAATCGAACTGTAATTGTACTGTTGCAGTGTCTCGTGTCATTTTAAAGCCAGGCGGATAAAATAAAACTATGTTCAAATTCAACTTTGGAATTAAAAATACTTTCCCAGTCCAAAACTACATTTTTATTACATTTAAGTTATCACTAGAATCTGACCTACGTGCCCCAATGTTCGGGTGCCTTGTAATAAAAAGCAAGGGCACCAAAACTATGTTTTATATTCCCTGGTGAGGAAAAGTAGCCAAAGTAATTTTTCCCTATTGTAGTGCTGCTAGACCCATAGGCTAACATGGAAGCTTTTAGTAAATTTAATGGAGTCTAACTTTTGAATGGATCTAGCTAGACCTATCACTCAAAGTATTAAAATAATTGTAACTATAAATTCAAGAAATCGCAAAGTTTGGATTTATTATAACTATTACAGGAAAGTAGTTTTAGAAATTAGTAATCTGAAGTTAACAAAAGCAGCCCTGTAGTAGCCTCTTCTGATTCGTCAGCCTTTTGCAGCCTGAGCCAAGCTGCTACTTGAGTAGATCTGAAAAGGCCTGGGGCTACAACAGTACAGCAATTCGGTGGGAGATTTGCTTCCTGGAAAAGCTAGGGAGAGGCAGTGGTCTGGTGAGATAAGCTGGATATCAAAGGCAGGAGAACAGATGTCATAGAACCCAGTCCAAGCCCCAAGGCCTTCATTCCCAGCTGCATCGGAGCCCCCTTATTAGATTAGGAGAGGGGCTGGGAGAGGACTGTAGTCAGATGTTAGCCACACCTCTGGGTTAGGTTACACAGATACAAACACCAAGGAATTTCTCCATTTTGATTTTTGGGAGAACAGTGCATTCTGGGTCACAAATATGGCACTCTCCGCAGGAAGTAGTCATAGCGGAGGAAGGTTAAATATAGAAGAGCTGCAGGAAGTCCTCAGATCACTACCTGGAACGTCAGAAGAAGGATTGCCCTGCTTGACCCTTGGACTGCACCAGAGAATGCTTGCCCTCAGAAGGATTGCACCTGCTGCACTCACAAGGCTCCACAAAGAAACGACTGTGCCTAACTCAAAGGAAAAGTGGACTTACCGATCAGCAATGGGTAAAACAAAGCAGGAAGATGTAACCTGCCAAGCCAGGGATAGAATAATCTCAGCTGACCAGTTGTCACTGGATTTTTCCTGGTTTGTGCAGGTGCATTGTGGGAAATTGAGTCCTACCCCTCAAAAGGCAATCCAGAGTATCTGACCCTTGGCTGGTGCTACTGGACCCTTGTTTTCCCCAAAGGAACCAAGAAACTGCAAGAACTCAAAGTTTAGAAACTTTCTGCAAAGTTTTGCAAGAAATCTCCAGGAAGAGACCAGCTCAACATTAAGAGTCAAGCCGACATTGTCAACTCTCGAATTAGCCTGACCATGCTGGTTTTTCCTGCTGAAATCCCCAAAGCTCCTTGCTGTCAACGTCGAGGACAAAGTCTTCTGAGAGGCTCTCTGAGGCATCCTGTTGCAGCAATCTGCCGATGTCAAATCAAGCTCTGGGTCTGAGGAACCCGAGGACTCATCATCAAGAGAAAAGCTCCAAGAAAAAGACTGAGGTCCTGATTTAGAGGTTGGTGGTAATTGTCCTGCCATTGGTTTAACAACTGAAAACCCATCTGCTGCCATTAGCGCCTGCCTGCCATATTTAGATGTTTGCAGGCCCATAGACTTTAACTCGTCTGAGTCCCACCAACTCCACCAAAGCATCCCATCCACTGTCACAGCACCATAGGAAGGAGCGGCTGACACGGGACTCCACCCATATTTACTGCGGAGCGGATTTGGACGTGTCATGCCCCCAGGCAAAAAGTGGCGGTCCTACTTCCACTTCTGACTTGGCAGAATGAGGTGGAAGGAGGTGAAAACTCACCTTTTCTCCAGATTCAACTTATGTTTCCGTCTGGAGATGACTGAATGGAACTCTCCGTTGCTGCTGCTACAGGACCCCAGAGAAAATATAACCCCCCTGCCGCTGGACAGGAAGGTAGGCAGCACACTTTGGCTGTGTACATCTGGGGGCTCAATGCGCATGGGCAGGGGACCACTGCAGACATATACATGTTACAGTAACGGGTCGGGACACACTGGTACACAACACATATCGAACATATACACAACTGTCATTATGGCGTCTGTATTCATTGCCAAATGAGTGCTGACACCAGAATGACGGTACATTCACACTTGTCAGCTGTGCCGATGTGTGCACAATGCAAGGGGGCCTGTACCTGTCATGTTGTGCTCGAGTTGGGTGTGTGAGTCAGTATGTGTATATGTGTGTGCGATGCAGTTGGCTGATTGAGATGGAGAGAGGTGTAATGGGTGATGTGGTTGTGTCAGTATGTGTGTGTAGGAAGGTGGCTTTCTTCTAGCATGGTTACCCTCATTTTTGGCCTGTTTGTCAGTGTTTGTCAATGTGTTTTTACTGTCTCCCTGGGATCCTGCTAGATAGGACCCCAGTGCTCATAGTTTGTGGCCTATATGTCAGTGTGTTTTACTGTGTTGTCAGTATGCTTGACTGTGTCACTGGAATTCTGCTAACCAGAACTCCAGTGCTTATGCTCTCTCTGTTTCCCAAATTTGTCACTATAGTCTAGTGACTCCATATTCCAATCCAGATTGGCACAGTGGACCCCCTTATAAGTCTCTAGTATATGGAACTTAGGTACCCAGGGCATTGGGGTTCCACGAGATCCTTATGGGCTGCAGCATTTCTTTTGCCACCCATAAGGAGCTCATACAAACACTCCTTCAGGACTGCCACTGCAGCTGAGTGAAATGGTGCACCAGGTAACTTATAAGTCACCTGTATGTCTAACCTTCAGTTACTGAAGGCTAGGTGCAAAGTAACTTTATGTGAGGGCACCCTTGAGGTAGCAAAGGTGCCCCCACATTATCCAGGACCAATTTCATCGACTTTGTTAGTGCGGGGACACCATTATAAGCGTGCACTACATATATGTCAATAAATATATGTAGCTTCACAATGGTAACTCCGAATATGGTCATGTGAGTTGTCTAAGATTGAGGAATTGCATGCCTAATCCAATTCTGGTATTGGGGGGCCAATTCCATGCACCATGGGGGCTCCACCATGGACCCCCACTACTGCCAAACCAGCTCTCCGGGGTTTCCACTGCAGCCCCAGCTGCTGCCACCTCACAGACAGGTTTCTGCCCTCCTGAGGATTGAGCAGCTCTATCCCTGGAAGGCAGAACAATGCATTTCCTTTAGGAGAGGGGTGTTACACCCTCTCCCATTGGAAATAGGTGTTACAGGTATGGGAGGGGTATCCTCCCAGAGCCTCTGGAAATGCTTTGAAGGGCACAAATGGTGGCCTCCTTGCATAATCCATGCTACACTGCTTCAGGGACCCCCAGTCACTGCTCTGGTGCGAAACTGGACAAAGGAAAGGTGAGTGACCACTTCCCTGTCCACCACCAGCCCAGGGGTGGTGACTAGAACTCCTCCAGATTGTCTTTAGTGTTAGCCATCTTGGATTCCAAGGTGTGGGGACCGCCTGGGAGCATCTGAGTGGCCAGTGACAGCAGGTGACATCAGAGACCCCCTCCTGATAGGTGAATACCTGGTTAGGTAGTCAATCCCCCTCTCAGGGCTATTTAGGGTCTCTCCTCTGATTATTCCCTTAGATTCGGTTTGCAAGACTCCACCAGGACTCCTCTTCATCCTCTGCTTCAACTTATGACTGTAAGATCAACTGCAGACTGCTCTAGGAATGCTGTAACTGCAACAAAGTATCCAGGAAGGCTACTGTGACCCTGCAACTTCAACTCCATCCAGCAACTGCAACAGTTTCCAGGTTGTGCACGCTCTGAGGACTGCCTGTCTTCATTCTGTACTAGAAGGACCTAAGGAATCTCCCGCCCATGGAGTGACTGAGTCACTTCCCTGCTTCAGCAGGCACCTTTCTGCAATGACAACCGGTACTCTGGGACTCCTCTCCTGTCAACGAACGTGTTCCCTGGCACACAGGTGGTGGACCAAAGTGATCCTGACTGTCCAAAGGTCCAGCTGCCCAAATCTGGTGGAGGTAAGGGCTTGCTTCCCTGTGCCAGACAGTACCCCTGTGCACCCAGTGTTCTGCAGCTCCTTGGGCTTCTGTGCAATTCTTCCAAAAGTCCTTCATGCACAGCGTAGCCCAGGTCCCCAGTACTCTATCCTGTAATGCTCAGCTTCCTGAATTGTTCTCCGGCGGTGTGGGATCCTTTTGTGTAGTGCTGCAACAACCACATTCTGCAACTCCTTTGTCCCCATGTTCTGGGACTCCTGTGAGTGCTGCCTGGTTTTCTGAGGGCTCTTTAAAGTGCTGAGAGCCCCCTCTGTCTCCTCAGTCTGAGTTGAGGCATCCAGGTCCCTCCTGTGCCCAGGTAGCACCTTTTCCCGCCAAATGTGACATTTGCATGATCCAAGGCTTGTTGGGGAATCCAATGACGAAAACCAGCCTGCATCCAACGATTTGACGTGGGAAATTTCTTGCACCAAGCAGGAACCCACAGCTGTCTTCTTTGGTGCATTTCTGACTTCTTCATCCAACCGTAGAATCCACTTTTGCACATACATCCGGGTTAGCAGGGGCTCCTGTTCTTCCTGGACTCTTCTTCGACTTCTGGACTTGGTCTCCACTCTCCGCAGGTATTCAGGTCCAGGAATCCATTGTTGGTGTCTTGCAGTCTTGCTTGGTCCTTTACCACGACTTCTATTGTGTTCTGAGGAAACTTACTGTACTTTGCTCCTATTTTCTGGGCTCTGGGGTGGGGTACTTTACTTACCTTCGGTGTTTTCTTACACTCCCAGCGCCCCTCTACACATTACACTTACCTTGGAGGGTAACCGACATTCACATTCCACTATTTTAGTATATATTTTGTGTTTCGCCTAGGCCCATTGCAACCTATTGTGTTTTTCACTGTTTGCACTATTTTCGGACTGTATACTTACCTGATTTTGGTTACTAGTATATATTTTGTGTATAATACTTACCTCCAGAAGGAGTATTGCCTCTAAGATATTTGTGGCCTTATGTCTCTAAAATAAAGTACCTTTGTTTTTGGTAACACTAAGTATTGTCTATCTTGTGTATCAGTACTGTGTGATTATAGTGGTACTGTAAGAGCTTTGCATGCCTCCTAGTTCAGCCTTGGCTGCTGTGCTACAGCTACCCCTAGACAGCCTAAGCTGCTAAACACTGCCTACATTTCACTAAGGTGGATCACTGGACCTGGTATAAGGTGTGAGTACCTCCCGTACCCACTACAAGCCAGGCCAGCTTCTCACAGTGTGCCGCTTGCCTATGACGTGGATGTTGTTTTGTATGTTGTATTGTTTGTTGCTGCATGAAGAACTCTAGATGTTGTTATGTGGCGGTCATTGTCGTGATGTGTGTAGTTGTGCTTGTGTGTGCTTATGTTTGTGTAGGTGAGTGTGTTGGTTGTTGTGGTTGTGTTGTGTGTGGGTGCAGTGTCAGTTGGGTGTGATGGATGTACGGGTATGTGTGTTTGTGGCATGAAGGTGTTGTGTTGTTGTGTAATGGCAATGGGTAATGGTGTGTATGTGGTGTGTTGCATCATGTGTGATGCAGGGGGGTGGATATGTGGAGGGTATAGAGTCTGTGTGTGTGTGTGACTTACCTCTATTCCAGAGCCACTTGCATTGTCCCATGTCCATTGCGTTCAGCAATGTACTCCCGTTGTCAGCAAACTGCTGCCAGTATACCCCCTGTCCACCTATAACATCTAAATACTGTGGGTGGGAACCCACCTTCCTGGCAGCTAGGAAGTGCTCTCCATTGTGGCGGCCTTCAACTCAGCAGCAATGCATTTAAATTTGGCAGGTGGAAGACCGTCGTCTTGGTGATCTTCTCAGGTTTGCCACCTATGCAGCTTGGCTATGCTACTGCCAAGATCTAAAGAAGGGCCTGGGTCCAAAGGTAATCTTTTGATGGGGACCTACCCATCAACCTATCCAACTGCAGATTCCTGTTGTTTTGGTGTCATTTTACAGATACAAATATTCTCTTGTTATCAATTGGTGTTAGATTTTTAATGTGTTGTGTCTTTTACTTATTTACAGACACCTGCCTTCTCATTTGCTAACCTCTCAAGGGTTGACCAAGTATTAATTTACTGAGACTTGACTGGGCCTATTAGTGATTGCGGCATTATTACTAGCTGAGAATGAATAACCCGACCTACTAATAACCCAATTTCCACTAGAGTCCTCATCCAGAATAGAGAAACTAAAATCTGAGTCATCAGAATTGGCACCTGCAGCTTGCCTCTACACTTAGGAAATATCCTGGGCTCCTGTTCAAGCACAACTCCAGTCTGGTTCCACGAATTTGGAAGTTTATGAGTGCACTTACAAAGGGGTCAAAGTGCAACATGTCATCCACTACCTCTTGGTGGCCATCTAGTGAAATAACCAATAAAAAAGGCAAAGTCTGAGCAAAGCAGCAAGTGTCACTTACCCAGTGCCCCCTATAATATTGAAACCACAATATTGATGGAACATAATATTATATATTTAAATTTTTAAATTTTAAAAAATGACACTAACCTGATTAGCGTCATTTTTTTGACACACAACCCTCATGGACATGACTCCTGTCTTAGTAAAGACAGGAGTCATGCCCCCCAGCCCAATGGCCATGCCCAGGGGACTTATGTCCCCTGGGCATGGCCATTAGGTAAAGTGTCATGTAGTGGGGCCCAAGTTAGGCCCCACTATGGCATTTAAAAAAAACAATTTTTAATACTTACCTGGGATGGGTCCCCCAATCCTTAGGTGTCCTTCAGGTGTGTGTGCAGTTGGTTGGGGGTGTCCCTGGGGGCAATGAAGGGCACCTGTGGGCTGTTTCCATGGTGTGTGACCATGGAAAAAGGCCCACAGGTGCTCTAACACCTGCCCGGACCCAGGCATTAAATAATGGTGCTAATGAGGCTTAGCGCCGTTATTTAGGGCCCTTCTCCTCCCGTACGGGATTTTTGCACTAGAGGATGATTAAGGGGCTAGGGCCTTTGAGTCATTTTTTGCCCGGGAATGCCTACCTTGCATCTCATTAACGCAAGGTAGTTTTCTACAGGCAAAAAATGACGTTAACTCCAATATTTTGATGCTAGATATGAAATATAAATATGAAGTTAAGTTTGTGCCGGATTTGCGTAAAAAAATGACGTAAATCCGGCACAGAGTATAAATATGCCCCTGAATGTCAACCACCCCATTCCTTTCGCATTGGCTTCAGTTTTACTTTTTGTCTGAGATATCAAGGCCCGTATTTATACTCCGTTTGCGCCGAATTTGCGTCGTTTTTTTCGACGCAAATTCGGCGCAAAACTAACGCCATATTTATACTTTGGCGTTAGACGCGTCTAGCGCCAAAGTATGGGCAAATAGCGTCATTTTTTGGCGTGAACGCCTTCCTTGCGTTAATGAGATGCAAGGAAGGCGTTCCCGTCTAAAAACAGACGCACATAGCGGTGCGTGGTATTTATGCTCCAGGGCAAAAATCACTCCCGCACGGCAGGCGGCGCAAAAAAATGGCGCAAAGCATGAATAGCGTGAAATTTTAACGCCTGGGTCAGGGCAGGCGTTAAAATGGGGCAAACACACCTGTACTTAATCAGAACACACAGAACAAACAACAGAGCAGCAGAGCAGCAACAGGGAGACATGGAGGTGCTTTTTCTTCAACGTGCACGTAGACGCAGAGCCCTGCAGCAACAACAGCAGCCACAACAACAACAGCAGGGACCCCAAAGACAGCGCAGAAGGCAGGAGAGGATATTCCGCCCAAGAACAACCCTGCAGGGCCTCAGGGAACGAGACATCATCCAGAGGTACCGGTTGAACTGGCAGGCCATTCAGCAGCTGCTGACAAATATTGAACAGCAATTGGCCCCCACTTTAGTGACTCCACGCACTATCCCAACAGAAACAAAGCTGCTTGCCGTACTTCACCTGCTGGCAAGTGGCTCCTTTCAGACAACTGGTGCCCTGGTTGGTGGAATCTCACAACCATCTTTCTCCGCATTCCTGCCTAAAGTACTGGATGCCATCATTGGACTGACATCCCGCCACATCTGCTTCCCTAACACACTGCAGAAGCAGCAGGAAACAAAACAGGGGTTCTACGCCATCAGTGGCTTTCCGCACGTCCTTGGTGCAATCGACTGCACACACGTACGCCTTGTGCCACCTGCTGCGAGTGAACACCTCTACCGCAACAGGAAGCACACACATTCCATCAATGTGCAGGCCATAGTCGATCACCAAGGACTGATCAGCAACATCGTGGCTAAATATCCTGGGAGTGTACATGATGCATTCATCTTCCGTCACTGCACCATCAACCAACACTTCCAGGATGGACGGTATGGCAATGGACTACTTGTTGGTAAGGACAAAAATCTACTTATATACTCACTGCACAGAAACCCTCTAGGATAAACAACACATACACCACAATAGCAACACCTAGACAGGAACACACTGAGGTACTCACATCACTAGCCATGTGTCACAAGTCACCATTGAACCTCTCACACATTTGAATTTACTCCACAGCTTAGTGTGAAGACATTCATGACTGTGGTTGCCTAAATGTCACCTTGCAAATTGGAAGTCTCACAATAACCTTTACACTAATACAATGCATAACTTTTAAGGGATGGGATGGCCTGGCTATGTTCATATGGACGTTTCTAATAACCTTTCATGTTTCAACTCTGCATGGAACTATCATCACACCCCCAGTGAGGACACACGGACACCTGTGTCACAAGTCACAATGCAAGGGAGGGCACACTGTACTTGAGAAACCAATACATCCTGCTGACAAACAGTTAGACAACAAACACTTGCTCAGCCAAGGAAAAAAAACAATGACAAAGTTTCCACCAACAACCATAGGTTGTCACATTAGTACACAAAATAGTCACAGACAACACAACACAACTACTGCCATCAAAGATACGTACAACAGTGCCTCCTACATCTAATTGATACCATTCTGTGTTTCTCTTTCAGCTGATCAGGGTATGGCATCCAGCCTTGGATAAAGACACCATATGGGAACCCAAATACTGCTGCTGAGCGGGCATACAATGACGCCCACAAGAGGACACGCAGCATTGTGGAGAGGACCTTTGGGATCCTAAAGTCAAGGTTCCGCTGCCTTGACATCACTGGCGGAAGCCTACTATACTCCCCAGAGATGGTATGCAAAATTATACTCACTTGTGCCATATAACACAATATTTGTGTACAAAGGAACATTCCCCTCCTTGAACCGGACCCAGACATGCCTGAGGATGATGATGAGGAGGATGCTGGCCTGCAACAGGAGGGGGAACAACCTAACACCGCAGCAGGAGTGCGTAGGCGCCAACAGCTTGTGAACAATTTTTTTACTTAAGTCATTATAATCACTTGTATTCCACACTTGTAAATAAACACAGATCACAAACACCACATCATGCTTTGGCCTATTCATTTCTGACCACCTTTAGTTTGAAATAGCTGAAGATGAATGTCGTCTCATTGATCAAGAATGCCATTAAAAATCATCACACCAAAAATAAACATCACAACTGTATGCACAGAGGGTAGGATGTGACATGTTACATTACCATACACAGAGCCCAACAAGAGTACAAATGTGACAATTAGACATGCCGGATCCAAACAACTGAAACAGTCTCTCATCCAGCCCAAAATTGGAGATCATTTGAAAGTCACATCACACGGGTTCAGAGACAGGGTGGGACCATCCATGTGTACGTGAACATGTCATCAATGGCTTCTCTCAAGTGTATGATGTGAGCAATACACAATTGCAACAACATCAGCTGCCACTAACTCAGGAGGAGACCTTGAAGTTACAGTGACAACATACACACAGACAGGTCATACTGGATCCACATTCCCACACACATGTACACATATGTCATACAACCAACCTAATATTTGAAAGTAGACCATCACAGTTGTGTCCCAGTTTGAACCTAGCAGGAAGATTGTAACATGACACTAAACCAGTTTATGCAGAAAGGGACACAGACAAGCAAAACAATCTTCGCATTATCACATCGTGAACGCTGAGAGTCTTGCAAACTTAGGGGGTCATTCTGACCCTGGCGGTAATTACCGCCCTGGCGGAGGTCGGCGGTAGCACCGCCAACAGGCTGGCGGTGCACCGATGGGCATTCTGACCGCGGCGGTTCAGCCGCGGCCAGAAACGGACTTCCCGCTGCCCTTGAGAATCCGCCATGGCGGCAGAGCGCGCTCCGCCGCCATGGGGATTCTGACACCCCCTACCGCCATCCTGTTCCTGGCGGGTCTTCCGCCAGGAACAGGATGGCGGTAGGGGGTGCCGCGGGGCCCCTGGGGGCCCCTGCAGTGCCCATGCCAATGGCATGGGCACTGCAGGGGCCCCCGTAAGAGGGACCCACAAAGAATTTCAGTGTCTGCTTTGCAGACACAGAAATTCGCGACGGGTGCAACTGCACCCGTCGCACCTTCCCACTCCGCCGGCTCCATTCTGAGCCGGCGTCCTCGTGGGAAGGGTGTTTCCCGCTGGGCTGGCGGGCGGACTTTTGGCGGTTGCCCGCCAGCCCAGTGGGAAAGCCAGAATGACTGCCGCGGTCTTTCGGCGGGAACAGCTTGGCGGGCGGCGACCGCCGCCCGCCGCGGTCAGAATGACCCCCTTAGTCATATGAAAATGGTATGCAACTTAGCTCCAAATCATCAATACTGCAAACGTCAAATGGGCTAATGAGATGAATGAATGGTCAACAGTCATTCATACCATATGGCCTTACATTCGCCCGCTGCTGCAGGTTTGCCAGGATATGATAAAAATACTCCATGGATACAGTAGCTATTCTGGATGGTCAAATCCTAGGGTGCTGGGGGCCTAACTCCACCTCTACCACCCCCAAAACATACAGGAATCATGTACTTGTGAACTAAACACATGCATAAGGCACATATGTGGCCTCCATGTCACAAGTCCTACACAAATATGAAACACAAAATCATAATGGGACATGGTCAGCCCCCTAAAAACTGAAAGTGACTCTCCCCCTCCCTGTTAGGACTACAGATAAAAGCATCCCCATCATAAAGGTGGGGACATTTTGGAGACGGAATACATAATGGTATCAAAAACCTCATTTCAAAATAGCCATCAGCAATTACCCCAAATATGTTGTCAAATATGGTCAATACATTAGTTAACGTATCCCAAACATCACAGTGTGAAGGCCGTCTATACATAAAAGTACGGACATTTGTCAGATACAAACACAAATGTGTCTCACATCGCACCGTTTTACCATGACAAATCACCTTTCCAAAGCTAAACACATGAAGACATTTGGATCAATTTGCTCCATATTCTACGCATACAGCATGGCCGTCATAATTTGTTCATGTACATGAGTGCACACAATGCAGAGTCAGATACAAATGTATCCAAAAGTGTCTTGATATTTCACCTTCAAATTATTATTTACATCCACAATATTTTTGACTCTGCATCATGTGCACTACTGTACGTGTAATAAAAACCACGCACATGATGTATGCGTGGTCAAAATGACGCTACATGCACAATATATTGCTCATTTCATGTACAGTATTAATTATTAATATTCATAGCATTTTTTTTGACTCCGCATCATGTGCACCACTGTACGTGTAATAAAAACCACGCACATGATGTATGCGTGGTCAAAATGACGCTACATGGACAATATGTTGGTCATCTCATGTACATTATCAATTATTAATATTCATATCATATTTTTTGACTCCGCATCATGTGCACCACTGTACGTGTAATAAAAACCACGCACATGATGTATGCGTGGTCAAAATGACGCTATATGCACAATATATTGCTCATTTCATGTACAGTATTAATTATTAATATTCATACCATTTTTTTTGACTCCGCATCATGTGCACCACTGTACGTGTAATAAAAACCACGCACATGATGTATGCGTGGTCAAAATGACGCTACATGGACAATATGTTGGTCATCTCATGTACATTATCAATTATTAATATTCATATCATATTTTTTGACTCCGCATCATGTGCACCACTGTACGTGTAATAAAAACCACGCACATGATGTATGCGTGGTCAAAATGACGCTATATGCACAATATATTGCTCATTTCATGTACAGTATTAATTATTAATATTCATACCATTTTTTTTGACTCCGCATCATGTGCACCACTGTACGTGTAATAAAAACCACGCACATGATGTATGCGTGGTCAAAATGACGCTACATGGACAATATGTTGGTCATCTCATGTACATTATCAATTATTAATATTCATATCATATTTTTTGACTCCGCATCATGTGCACCACTGTACGTGTAAAAAAAACGACGCCCATGATGTATGCGTGGTGAAATTGACGCTACATGCACAATATGTTGGTCATCTCATGTACAATTTGAAATATTAATATTCATAGCATATTTTTACACTCCGCATCATGTGCACTGTAATGCGTCAAAAAAATATGACGCACATCTGTGTATGCGTGAAAATATGACGCATTACGCGAAAATAAAAACGGCGGCCATTTTATGCAGGAAGTGATGTAATAGGATATCCTGTTTACCAAATCTGTACTGGGAGTTGACTTTCACTTTCACTTTGCAGTCTCAGAGTTATCTAGACTGTGTGGTTGTGTGAAAGGTGTTGTCCTGTGTTTTACTGCTTTAGTGTCCTGTGTGCCTTGTATTTTGTCTTTGTGTCAATCTTTTATTGTTGTCAAACATTGTCTCAGTCTGTTTAGTGTTGTTTTGTCTATACCTGTGATAGTTTGTATTGTCTGTGGGAGTCTGTTGTGGGTAGCATAGTTTGGGGTGTTAGTTGGGCTATTTTTCTCCTTCTTCTTTTTCTTTCACACCTCTACCTTTCCCCATTTCCCACTTTTTCTTTCATTTTTCTTTGGTACTTTTTTACACCTCGCATCATGTCAGGTAGGCCTCGCCTGTCCAGGATGGGTGAGGACGAATTGGGGGGCTTCATATGGCTCGTAAGCCATTTCCTCCCACTGATGCTGGAGGCTGGGGGCCGTGTGATACAGGGGTATCACACGGAGGCGAGGAAAATCCGTTGGGAGAAGGTGCGCCATCACCTGGTCCGGGTCTACGGGAGTCTGAGGAATGTCCATCAACTCAAGCACCGCTGGGCAGATCTGATCAGCAGGGAACAGGACCTGCTGGACCACCTGGGACTCCGGATTGGTGGCTATGTTGGTGAGTAATAATCAATTACATGGGAATAATAGGAATGTGTGCGTGAACATGTGATGATTGGTAGCCAATCTGCAAAATAAGTAGCTGACTGCGTGTTATACTAGGGAAACCTAGGCCCATGGGCATACACATAAATCCCCATTTTTGCTACACATGTACACCCAATAACAGCAGTAAAATGCAACATCTATTTGTATTTTGCTAAGTAGCCCCCTCTCTGCGTCACAAAATGATGCAAATGCTGCGCTACAAAGGTATACATATGTGTCCAAATGTGTATTTGTTGCCGGGTGTGTATGAAGACCTATGCTACCAGGCCGATGCCTTATTTTTGCAACACATACCAGATGGCTGTAGCTGCATGGAATGTAGTGTTGCATTTGTGTCTGAAAAGCAACACGTGAACTGCTCTATTTGTACTCTACTGGTCATAATGGCCAGTGAGTACGTCATGTAGAAACAACATACCTACATATGTAGACGCCATAGCTAGACCGAAAATTGCAAACACATGATGATGCAACACCTGTGTGTTGCCTTCACGTCACATGAAGTTAGTCATGTTGTCCACACATATGTCACATGTGTGTCTGGTTGCTGTGTGTTGAACCTGTCCACATAGCCTGTTTGATTGTGAGTGGTCATGCAGTCCTCATGGAACCAGTTGTGGAATGTTTCTCTCTGGGATGCACATGCTGAGATGTATGGATCACATGATTGTTCGGGCCTACTAATGGAGGAGTAACTTGGACGACACATGACTGTCCTGGCCACTGCATGAGTGTAGTAGGGTGTGTCACTGGAGCAGGAGACTCATCCAATGATAATCTAGAATACAAAGTCAGCCAGGCAGGATGAGCATGTGTGAAAGTGTATCATTACCATGTAATATTCACACACTGTCATTGTAACAGAAATTATTTGTCTGTTCACCCAGTCTGAGTATAATCTTCCTTTCATGCTTTACAGGTGGACCAGCCCCGTACACCGTTGGTGAGGTAGCCCATTTTGACGACCCCGATACCTACAGTGAGTGTTGCCTAAGTGCTATTTACATTGTTTGGAAATGAAGCATGATGGATTACTGTGTGTTCAGGACAATTCATGATATGATGTGCTGGCCGTTCATTGGCTTTGTTGTTTTGGTGTGATATCAAATTGGAATAATGTTTCGGTAAAGCAATCCCTAGTCATCTCTCAGATTGAGGGGCAGTAGGTCATTCAATTAGTGCGACTATTGGGAATAGCATGACTCATTTTGAATACACTGGTCAATGTTAGACTTGGTCAGGAACTTGCCATTAACTGAGTCAGCATATCAGACTGACAGTCTCCCAGATAGCTTAGGCACATGGCTTCGATGACAAGTGCTTCTTCCTAGTTGAGGATGGACTGTGTACACTGTAGGTCGGATCTTCCGGGGGCATGTACTTCCACAAGGTGACCTCGAAGTGTGTGTGACTTGAGTGCAATGGCCTAGGTGTTCTGTTGAATCATGTGAATGGGTGTTCTACCTCCTCTGTGTGTGTTGTAAAACATGCCTCACTAATAGTATGTTATGTTTGGCTAAGTCATATCATTTTGACATGTGTGGACCTGGGATGTGACAAGGTTGGGCTGACTCCAACGTGTTGCTAGCCCTTCATAGGTGTTGTGTGTGAAGGCACATGCTTGTTGAACTTTCTGTACACTCCTGGTTGTGCATTGATCATGGGATTGTTGTTTGTTCTTCCCACACCACCCACAAAGACTGGGATGTTACTGTGAAACAGGGTACCTAGGACTGTAGCAAACAGTATGTTACACGTACTTAACACCTTTTGTGACTTGAGTTTGTACCTAGGTCCAGATGTAGCAAAATGTCTCCACATTGCAAATAGCATAATTTGATGTTAGTGAGTTGCAAACGTCTGTTTCCTAATCCGAAATGATTTTGGTGGTCATGTACATATTCGCAAAATGCTTTTCTAAAGTAAAAAAATAAAGGAGTTTACCAGCCCTACTTGCAAATCACAGTGTTAGGCAATCCCATTTGCTAACGAGTACGTGGTTGCAAAGTGAGTAGCTGTTATCATCCACTTGAAGTGGCTGCTAACCAACTTGCTGACTGGAAGGGGTCCTCATTGTGAACCTTCACCTTTGTGAGTGGACCAAAATACTCCTGCACAAAACAGCCAGTGGTCTAGGGGAGCAATAATTATTGTGTAAATTACGAACAATCAATTGTTGTGAATTTAAACAAATCGCAGCTCATTTTCCTTTCAGATAAAGGGCCTACACTTGGTGAAAAATAACTTGCTTCATTTAAAAGCAGTCACGTCTATGGAGTTCTGCTGTTCCCAGCAGGCCTCCATCCCCGTGAGTGCCCATAGTTGCTAAGGTGGTGCAAGTTGGAACCCACATCATTTATGTTCATGAGGTGGGATTTAGGGACCCCATAGTGACTCGCAGACGGTGTCAGAGACACCGTTCAGCTTTGCAATTTGCTAGTTGATTTCCCATCAATTCCTACATCTGGCCCATAGTGTCGACATATGATTCATGGCCAGGGGTTCAATCTAAGCACACAACTATTTCGAAATGCCATTGAGTGAGGAGTGTGATTCTTATCACATAGAATGACATATGTAGTGAAGTCAGTATGCGGACGAGCTGGTGCCATAATGTATAATGGCTTAGGTATGAATTGTAGGAGTAGTTTAGGGTGATGTCATCCATCATGTAGAGACATGGATATGCTATATGTGATATGCCCTTCAGTATGCATGATTCACATGTACTTCCTCTGAGCCTTCCCGTGAAATATGTTGTAACAATTGCTGCAACCAATACATTGCTACTAATGGTCAAATTACCCATTGTGGTATTCAACCCACTGTAAATTCTATGCTCAATATTTGCCTTTTCCCTTCACAGCTGCAAACCTGAGTGCCGCAGCTCGCAACCAGTTTGAGCGCCGTGCAATGAGGTACAGGCACATCCTGCAGGTGCAGTGTGGGTATCGGAGGATGGCCCGCAGATACAATTCGGAACGGGCCTCCGGGGCGTGGTATGCCACACCACAGGCTCCACCAACGGTGCCACCTACAACCACCAGGTCTGCCCAAGGGGACCCAGCGACGGACCAGCCATCTTCCTCAAGACCTGGACCCAGCCGTGTGTTGGGAGCAGGGCTGTCCCGTGGCCACTCCACTCCAGCGACAATCTCCACCTCCACCGGCACGCAGACCAGCAGTGACCCTCCAATTGACCCTGCAGCCTTCCAGGCATTGTCTAGGAAACTGGACAGGTTAATTCAAAAGGTTGACAACCTGACGGAGGACATGGCGGAGGTTAAAAAGAAGGTGCGCTCCATCCGGCGCACACTTCAGAGGGCAAATCTTTAGTTATTTTGCCCTCCTGAACTTTTACCCCTCCCCTCTCCCCTCTTTCCTCTTTTCATACTGTTAGTTGGGTTTGGGGGGTTAGTTGTAGGATAAGTATAGGTAATTAGCTTAGTTAGTGTTAGGTAAGAGGGTGGGGGGTCCTTATACTTTCTATCTAATATTTTTGTGTGGGTGGGTGGGTGGGGGGCAATGTTGGGATTCCTGTTTGATAAAAAAAAACAAAAAAAAAAAAACAAATTAAAAAATAAAAATAAAAAATAATATATATGTTTGCTTAGGATAGTATAGTATGTGTGTAGGTTAGTAAGTGTTGTCCTGCATGTGTCTTGTCTCATAATGGTGGGTGGGGGGTTGATGTTTAGATCGTTTCGTTACATGTGTAGAGTAAGTTTAGCTTAGGTTAGTTAGGGACAGTTGTGGGTTAGTAGTAGTCAGGTTAGATTAGTGTAGGTTTATCTTTCCCTTAGTTGCCTCTTTTCTTACTTATTGGAAATAAAAAAAATTGTTAACCCTTTACCAGATGCGTTAGGTGCTACCTTTTCATGGCCTTGACATCAGTGTAGCAGAAAGTTTTAGTATGACATTTGTGACCTATGCTCGCTATCCCCAGGCTATTGAGGTTTAACATGCCAGCTACCCGTGTGCTAACTTGGTAAGTATCCACCGTGTGGGAGAGCCACCATTGGTAGTGTGCATAGATCATCAAGATTTGGGGTTGGTATGTATCCTACTTCACAAAGAGTGCTTCCAGAGTTGATTTTGTAGGTAAATAGATAGGTTGGACAGCATTGTGAAGTTCAGGGAGAGCTTTGTAGATGAGTATTTGTTCACACTCTTGTCTTGTTGCTGTCATTGCTGACCTACATCATGTGTGTACTGCTTGAGCATGACTTTCCTTCATGGTAGTATACACTGTAAGGGTGATTGATGCAGTGTAATTTGGTTATCATTCCTTTCATTTTACAGCATAATGTATTGTGTTAGTATCGCAAGGTGCCTACATTTCTCATCCACCATTAGTTGTCTAGAATAGCTATGGATGGGGCCTCATTCTGTCCAACACAGCATGATTGTGTGTGCTTAGTCCCTACATCAGTTATTTTCCTCAGTCTAGTAAAGCTATGATGCAATCCTGGCCACTGCACAGATGTTTCAGTATACATGAAATCAGGACAGTAGTCTAGAGAATCAACATGGTTGCCACACAGCCACTTTGGAGTTATGTACTGCACAGTTGAAGTGTGAAATGACACAGAGACACAATAGGTGTGCAAGTGATATTTATTTTTAGGTGGAGTAGTGCAAAAAGTCCATTAACAATGTTAGGTGAGTCCGTTCTGGTGCATTCTTAAATGGTGATCCTATTTACAGGGTGTGGATGATGCTCCTGACATGCTGGGGTGATGTCACAGACGGTGCAGAGGAACAGGAATTGCCAAATGGTAGGAGAGAAACATTTACAGCCAATGTGGACAAGTTAAACAGTAGATTGCCGAACAGTCATTGAGGGTAGTTGGAGTGAGGCTGGCATGTGTCAAAACGTAGGACCTTGGTCAGAGTGGGGCATGGTGCAGGGACTAGGGCTTCCGGGTACTCTTGCGTGTGAATGTTATCTGTTACATGTCTTCTTCTTCTGATGTGTGTGTTGCCTGGTGTGTCCTTGTTGTTGTTGGTTTTGAAGGGGCAACACACACCTCAGTGTCAGAAGACATGGAGGCAGACATCCCGGGGGCTGATCCCTGTCCAGTTATGAAGGGCAGTACTGCAGCAAGGAGAGCGTGCTGGTTTTTCAGAATGGCAGCCACATCCCGATGGTAGGCAGCCAGGTCTGCCCTGAGGGGTTCGATGTTGCATTCGTGCACACGCTGACTGGCTTGCTGTTGGAGTTGTTTGGTCAACTGGATGACAGCTGTGCAGATTGCCTTCTGTGTTACTAAAAGTTCCTCCAACAGCTATGTTCTGGCTTGCATTGCAGCTGCCTGATCAGCAGTTGACAGCATAGACGAACGCACCCCCTCAAGGCTGGCTGCCATAGTTTGCATCCCCACCCGCACCTCCTTGGCCAGCTCCCGCTGGACCCCAACGACTGTTCTTTCGAAGCTGGTGCCAGTGTCGTCAGAGTCCTCAGCTGTGTTGGAGCTGGCAGGTCTTACAATTGGGGTGGCGGGTGGTTCTACTGTGGTGGCTGCTTCATCTTGGCTCCTCCTTGTTACTGAAGGGGGGGTTTGGAGGCTTTCGAGGACCATGTCAATGGTCTCTTGTGTGAGGTTGATGTTCTCGTCATCCATGTCATCAGGGAACTCATGGACAGGCATATCGGCAGGAGATCCGTGTTCCTCTGCAAAGAAACAGGGTACAATTAGTGTGTCTGTGTTGAGATCATTTAGCACTAAGATACAAGCCTTTGGATGCCTTTACTTTGTACTCTGATTTTGTCTTGGTATCTGCTGTCTGTCATAGGGCATTGTTGTAGGCCTATGGCCCACCTGTGTGTCACATATATGATATGGAGCTATCAGACATGCCTGCCAGGTCATCTCTAGGTGTTGATTTGTAATTATTTTGGAATATGCATTTTTTTGTCCTACTCCTCCCTCGGTGTTTCACTATTGTTATGGAGGGACATTTGTTTGGGTGGGCTCTCATTATCCTACATGTGATTCTTGGCTTTCTAGGCAGCAGGATAGCTAATGGTGTGGGGGACTAAGTTTGACCCACTTGTAAATAACTCTGTCACCCAGATATTGTATTTAGCTCAGACAGACTAGCAGTGCCTCTGGTCTCCCACAACAGAGGAATGTTTAGAAGTCCAAGCCCATGACATCTTTGGGACTTCTCAGGGAAGTGGTGGTCACTCAGGTCCTACACATTTCTATCTTTTCCGGTATGTTCCCACACACAAATGACACAGACAGTATTTGTTTGATATGAAGTTTCATTGTACAACTGACTTGTAGGAATTTAGGTGTGAGCCCCAATAACCAAAACAATACACACAGTTAGAACTGAAATAGTCCGCAGGAGAGTAATACATTGGTACACAGCTATCATGGTGCCTAACAGTTTCTACTCTCCCTCTGCTTGTTCTATATATAGCACTGCATGTTAAGTTTGGAGCTTGGCTGTCTGAATCACAGGGGAGACATCATCCCTCATATCAGAGGAATGGGCTGGGATCTGGTTGTGCATCAGCAGCAAGGCAGGCAGCATCTAGATGTGATTTTCTGTTTGTAAACTCCCCCATGCGTGTCTTGGGACGAGGAAGTGAATTTAAAAGACATATGTCATTGTGATGACAAAGTTTCCCTACGCAGGAATGGCAAACCTTAACCCCTACCACATCTATCATCAACGAACCAGACGGTATCCTTGACTGGGCCACAGAGTGAATATGTTCTGGCAAACTCCAGTGCAGAAGTAGGCAAAACAGGGTGATTTGACTAATTGCCAACACCTTAGGACTGACTATTTGCTACATTAACTGATAGGAAGGGCTATGAGATTCATTTAGTGCAAAGTGCTCTGAGGCACTTAGATGTGAGCAAATGAGTATAAGTACATTCAGGGTAAGATGCACAAAGGCCTCCAGCCTGAGGCTATTGCGCAAAGTATACGTTTCACTTGCCACGCTACACTTTGACTGACTGTGGGTGTTGTGACTGCCCTGCCAGCACACTTGCCTCACAGGCCCTGCACCATACACTTTTTATTCACATTGCATGATCTGTACATGTTAGGTGGCATGACCTATGTATGTCAATGTTAGGATGTGGCATGGATGTAAACATTGTTGATGTTTGTATCTGATGGGGTCTCATGTGTGTCTTACTGGATTGGCCTGTTTATCGTATGAATGTCCTATTTTTTGGTTAGACTGTGCAGATGTGTTTCATTGACCAGTTTCCTGTGTCCCCTCGTCAATGTTGTTGTCTGAGCAGTATGACATTTGTGATGTTGCATTGTTAGGCAGGCACATGAGGGACCCTGACGTATGCAGCATGTGTGTGTCGTTAGTGCTGTGTGGCTCCTATTGCTGTTTACTTAGGCTTATGTATGTGTCAGTTATGGACATTCGGCATTTAAGTGTACTGGTAGCTTTGTCTTATTTCTAGGAGTAGTTGCAGATGTCATCCTCACCCCCTAATTTAGGAATGTATGTTCCAGGGTGGGGTTCCTGCCATTTGGTACTATAGCTGCCCAGAGATGAGAGGTGTTATTGTCAACTGTGGTGGCAGTTAAGTTGCAGTTGTTGTATTTGCTACTGCATTACAGGTAGGGACCTAGTTGATGGGGAATAGTTTGTGCAAAACAAGTGCCTGGATGTGGATTCAGGGTAGTGTCCTTCCCACCTGTCACTGGTTTCCCTTGGCTCTCTTGTTGTAATTACAGGATGTCCCCATGGGACTGTAGTGGTGGCAGTATTTTGTCGCGCCCCGGCTATGGTCAGTACTGGGCATTCCCCCCTGCCGTGCCCCTTTCCCCATGCCACTTCATATATGTGCTAAGTTACATGCATTGTGTAGTAGGTATCCCCCCCCTGCTTACAGTCCCCATTATTGCATTGTAATTCCCCATGCGACTTACCCTGCATGTGCGTAGTGTCGTGGTAGTCTGCGCTGTCCAGTCCTTGTATCCCTGTGACGATCTCCTCTGGGATGACGGCTGCGACCATCTCCTCCATGTGGTCCAGAGCCTCCTGTTGTGCTGGACTCCCCCCTCCAGTCTGCATTGCTGCCTTCCTGTTCCTGGCCATTTTCTCTTTGGTCCTACGTTTACAGTCATGCCAGCATTTCTTACACTCAGTGACTGTCCGGCGTTCTTCAGCCACACTGTTTATCTTGTCCACAATTTCTTTCCAGATGGCCTCTCTCCTACTGAGTGGCAATTTTGAGGATATGAAAAGTTGGTGCTGGTGTTCCGTCACCTCTTTCACCAGGATTTCCTGCTCCTCTGCACTGAAGCGACACTTTCTTTTTTTCTTTAACGTGTCCTGGTTCCTGTATGCTTCCTCCTGGCTGGGTCCTGGTCTGCTCTCATCCTCCTGGGGTCTGTTGGGGCATCTGGGATCCATTTTGGGTCTCCTCTCCTGTAAGTGCAGTTTTCGCGCTAAAATGTCACGCAATAGCGTGAAAAAAAATGGCGTATTCACGATTGCGCTGTCGTAAATCGACCCACAGTGATTTGCGTCCCTTTTACGTGGGTTTCCCTTACGACAGACCGACGCTGTTTGCGTCACGAAATAATGACTCCCACCTGTTGGTTGCGCCGCCGTACGTCAAAGTATAAATTTGACGCCCGAATGGCGCATCCAAATGGCGTTAGACGGCGCAAATTTTTTTGACGCAAAACTGCAATAGCGCAGTTTTGCGTCAAAAAGTATAAATATGGGCCCAAATGCCTCAGCTCTCCTCCTATTTCTAGTGATACTGAAAACAACCAACCTATGTCTACCTTGAAGTGCTTCAGGCTCGCTACCTGGATTAAGACCATTGTCGTTGATCTCAGAAGGCCACGATAAAATAAAATGTTTTTCACTTTTAGTTTGAAGGTGGAAATGCATACGCTTTGTAATGACATATTAAGGTCTTTGGGATATAAGTGAATTCGGATTAGTCGAGCATAACACCCCTGCTCTCGCAATTCGTGTCTTTCAGTTCCGATTGGATAAATAACATAATCAAAGGTAAATTAACAAGACAATGGTTCATATATTTATACAACCCATGTTACATACCAACTTCTTCCTGCTTTTCCATAAACATCCTTCTAAAAATCAAAATCAGCCATAATGTTAATATGAATGAGATTGGAGGACTTTGTTCTGCTTTTCGAACTTGACAGTGTACACTGCAATAATTGTGTTTTTCTTTTAAATGCCACAGGTCAATTGTGTTCTTCATAATGGGGAAGACATTCAACTAAAGAGACTTTTGGTAGGAAGTGTCTACGCTGTGCAAAACAGTAAATAGCCTTACAGGGCAGAGAGAGGTAGAGAATTACTCATATGTACAAAAAATGTGTAAGGTTGCCTTTATAAACTGAAATCTTAGTTTTAATTAAAACATATATCTAAGGATACGCAGTATGAATTACCTGTATGAGATAAATTGGTCGCGTTTTTGTCTTTTACAGCAGTTGATAAATTTGAAAAAACTGTGTAACTTAATTTAACAGATTTTTTAATTAGGCTGAAATTGTGCCTTCTGTTGTGTTAGGAGTGCACAAAATCGCACACCGTGACATTCTCTTTCCGGGATCTCACGTGAATGAGACACTTTCTCCCCCAACAATTAAAGTTATTTGTTTAGAACATACAACATTACACATAAGTGAAAACAGACACACTTTCTTCAATGCAAAGTACAACTTTGTTATTTTGCACATCACAGCTACATTTTTCGGGTTGAGTGCACAAGCACTCTGGCCCCGGTTGTAATCTCTCTGTGGGCTTTTAACCACGCCCAGTGGGCTTGCCTTTTAAAATTCCCTTGATTTCACTAGTGAAAGGTGTTCATACCGCATGCCTTTTCTGGTTTTTATCCCTCCTCGAGAGAACCGGCCAACCACTGAAAACATACAAGGCTCCATGTTTTCCGTATGGTTTCTGGACTACTTTTTTTCTTATTTCGTAGGCAGTGCAATCTCGCTGGGCAGTATTCAAGCGCTTTTCATGACTATCAGTTTAATTCTACTGTTTACCCTAGTACTCCTTAGTAAATTCAAGGTTTTACAGAGCGCAATCGTGCTCATTTTTGTTTTTATTATTTTGCTTGTGGCAATCTATTTATGGTGGTGCCCCAATTACAACTGCAGCTAATAATGGGTGGCCAGCAAAGGTGAAACCGACCGGTCTTTTTGTTCCGATTAGCCTCCTTCACGCTCATGGTGTGGTGCTTTAAATCCGGTTAGGAGTTTACAACGTTAATAGCTTTAACTTGTTGCAGACTGCAGTGATATGACATTGCTCCTACACCTGGCCACTGCTCTGTGAGCCCCCTGACGCCCTCCAGTTTTAGCAGCCTCCAATGTGAGAGTCAGATAGAAGCCTGCTCCCCACCCATTGCTGGTTGTGAGACCAACTATACACTGAAAACCTTTTGACCATTTCAGAGGGTGTTCAATTACACAGGATGTCCGGGGGATGTCAAGACCGCCATTAAAAATGCGACACCACGGGATGATGAGAATGTGATGCGTATGTAACAATTCATCTACATTGACATCAGCAGCTGCGGTTTTGGGATAACTGAGGGGTAGACTTCACCTTCATTCAGGCAACGAGAGGAAAAAAGATAATAAAAAGTCTTGTTTGTATCTCAATTTTCATGATAGATAAACTGACTAATTAGCGTGATTAGAAGTTGGTGCTGGTGGAAGATCACACATTCCTCAGATTTGAGAAGTGGCCGCCATCACTCCGTTCTCTAATTGTCAGACAGTAAAGTGTAATTGGCGGTTACCAAAGCACACTTTAAAGGGATGCTCCCTCGGACCGCTTGATACCAGTTTTTGCAGAGCAGCACCGCCCTGTTGGGAGCTTTCATTCACATTGGAGTATGGTAGCTCTTAGGACTATGGCCTAAAGAGGTTTTCGTTTTAAGTTAAAATGGTATTCCTTGTTAGAACACCCTTACAACATTCCATCCACCTCGAGATGAGTAGTGAAAGAGAATGAAGTCTTGTTTTTTCCCTTTTTCTTCACCCCTCAGTTTACCCTCATTGAAGGGCTTCATTCCTATGGACTAATCATCACTCTGAAAACAAGTAAAATGTCTTACACAGACTTCTATGGGATCACTTGCCCTGAAAACATTCCCCACCAGCCAATAATACGTGTCATTTCTATTAATTAACATGGAGTCTGCCTCCAAGGCTGCTCAGTTTCCTCCTTCTATGAGTCCCAAAGGGTCAAAAGGAGGTGTATTAGGTTGATCCTTAGCCACCATTAAAGTGCCACTCTTCCCTTCTGGAAAAAAAAGGCAGCCCTCACAGGGCGTAAAATCTGCTTCAACTTGTTAAACCTAATTTCCATTTGTAAATTTGGAATGGGAGGTATTTATCAAACGTGGTATATTTCTCACCTTGACGTAATGGTATTTAACGGTGTGATGACCAACTACCCCATCCTCCCCAACTTGTAATGACAGCCTTTAAAGGAGAGTATAATCTGTGGGTCCTGCTGGGAATCAAGAGCTGTCAGACTGACCTAATGAGCTAGACATAAGAGAATCAAGTATGATATGAATTGTTTTCACCACCTATTGTTCATACTCTGGCACAAAGAAAACACCTCTGGATCATCTGAGCAGCACCCCTGGAAGCCCGACCCATTGGCATCCTACTACTAGAAACCTCTTGAATATTAGATCCGAAGCCTAGTATCATTGGCTCCATTTCATATGCAGCACTGGCACATAAACTGGAAGTACACCAGCATAGGATAGATGTCCTAATCATCTAATTAAGTATCACATTCATCCCCTTGTGCAGAGTATGTGGTAGGCTGCTACCTGGCACAGTAACACTGGTGAGTATTATATCGCAGGACAGCATTTAAAACGTGTTTCTTCCCTTGGCATAGTATTTTCAAAGGGCATTATCACTGGGTGAAAGAAAGCACACAATATCAAATAAGCACTGTTACTCCTGTGGATGGAATATTTGTGTGCTGCGTATTCAGTGTTTCTTTCGGGACCAGTGTTTTCTTAAAAGTAATGCACGATCTTTGCCAGTCCAGAGATGAATTGCCTCTAACTGTGGGTTACACCCTAAGTACGGGGATATTTTTAGCTCTCCACCAGAACTTCATTGAAAAGCAACTGATTTTGACCTATATACTGGACATTCTGCTGTAAAATACACAGTTTAATTGCATTGTGGCTTCAGCATTGCTTTTAGGGAAGAAACCATATGTAGCTGGTAGGGTTCACTCTGTGCTCGCCTAGAGCAATGTGCTTCAGGTATAAAACATGAAAAGTGGTTTCTAGGACTGCTTTTGGCTCGAAGCATAGCTCTCGTTTCATTAACCCCTTCGCAGCCAGGCCTTTTCCCCCTCAGGTGCTGAGCCTTTTTTTGGCTATTTGGGGCAGTTCGCGCTTAGGCCCTCATAACTTTTTGTCCACGTAAGCTAGCCAAGCCAAATTTGCGTCCTTTTTTTCCAACATCCTAGGGATTCTAGAGGTACCCAGACTTTGTGGGTTCCCCAGAAGGAGGCCAAAAAATTTGCCAAAATACAGTGAAAATTTCGTTTTTTTCAAAAAAATTGGAAAAAGGGGCTGCAGAAGAAGGCTTGTGGTTTCTTCCCTGAAAAGGGAATCAACAAAGGGTTTGCGGTGCTAAAATCACCAGCTTCCCAGCTTTCAGGAACAGGCAGACTTGAATCAGAAAACCCAATTTTTCAACACAATTTTGGCATTTTACTGGGACATACCCCATTTTTACGATTTTTTGTGCTTTCAGCCTCCTTCCAGTCAGTGACAGAAATGGGCATGAAACCAACGCTGGATACCAGAAACCGCAACATTTCTGAAAAGTAGACAAAAATCTGAATTCAGCAATGGGTAATTTGTGTAGACCCTACAAGGATTTCCTACAGAAAATAACAACTGAAAAAGAAAAATATTGAAATTGAGGTGAAAAAAACATCAATTTTTCTCTACGTTTTACTCTGTAACTTTTTCCTGCAATGTCAGATTTTCGAAAGCAATATACCGTTACGTCTGCTGGACTCTTCTGGTTGCGGGGATATATAGGGCTTGTAGGTTCATCAAGAACTCTAGGTACCCAGAGCCAATAAATGACCTGCACCCTGCAGTGGGTTTTCATTCTATACTGGGTATACAGCAATTCATTTGCTGAAATATAAAGAGTAAAAAATAGCTATCAAGAAAACCTTTGTATTTCCAAAATGGGCAAAAGATAAGGTGTTGAGACGCAGTGGTTATTTGCACATCTCTGAATTCCGGGGTGCCCATACTAGCATGTGAATTACAGGGCATTTCTCAAATAGATGTCTTTTTTACACACTGTCTTACATTTGGAAGGGAAAAATTTAGAGAAAGACAAGGGGCAATAACACTTGTTTTGCTATTCTATGTTCCCCCAAGTCTCCAGATAAAAATGATACCTCACTTGTGTGGGTAGACCTAGCGCCCGCGACAGGATATGCCCCAAAACACAAAGTGGACACATCACAGAAAACAGAGCTGTTTTTTGCAAAGTGCCTACCTGTAGATTTTGGCCTCTAGCTCAGCCGGCACCTAGGGAAACCTACCAAACCTGTGCATTTCTGAAAACTAGAGACCTAGGGGAATCCAAGATGGGGTGACTTGTGGGGCTCGGACCAGGTTCTGTTACCCAGAATCCTTTGCAAACCTTAAAATTTGGCTAAAAAAACACATGTTCCTCACATTTCTGTGGCAGAAAGTTCTGGAATCTGAGAGGAGCCACAAATTTCCTTCCACCCAACATTCCCCCAAGTCTCCCGATAAAAATGATACCTCACTTGTGTGGGTAGGCCTAGCGCCCATGACAGGAAACGCCCCAAAGCGCAACGTGGACACATCCAATTTTTTTAAAGAAAACAGAGGTGTTTTTTGCAAAGTGCCTACCTGTAGATTTTGGCCTCTAGCTTAGCTGGCACCTAGGGAAACCTACCAAACCTGTGCATTTCTGAAAACTAGAGACCTAGGGGAATCCAAGATGGGGTGACGTGTGGGGCTCGGACCAGGTTCTGTTACCCAGAATCCTTTGCAAACCTCAAAATTTGGCCAAAAAAAACACATTTTCCTCACATTTCTGTGGCAGAAAGGTCTGGAATCTGAGAGGAGCCACAAATTTCCTTCCACCCAACATTCCCCCGAGTCTCCCGATAAAAATGATGCCTCACTTGTGTGCGTAGGCCTAGCGCCTGCGACAGGAAACGCCCCAAAGCGCAACGTGGACACATCCAATTTTTTGAAAGAAAACAGAGGTGTTTTTTGCGAAGTGCCTACCTGTAGATTTTGGCCTCTAGCTCAGCCGGCACCTAGGGAAACCTACCAAACCTGTGCATTTCTGAAAACTAGAGACCTAGGGGAATCCAAGATGGGGTGACTTGTGGGGCTCGGACCAGGTTCTGTTACCCAGAATCCTTTGCAAACCTCAAAATTTGGCTAACAAAACACATGTTCCTCACATTTCTGTGGCAGAAAGTTCTGGAATCTGAGAGGAGCCACAAATTTCCTTCCACCCAGCGTTCCCCCAAGTCTCCCGATAATAATGATACCTCACTTGTGTGGGTAGGCCTAGCGCCCGTGACAGGAAATGCCCCAAAGCGCAACGTGGACACATCCAATTTTTTGAAAGAAAACAGAGGTGTTTTTTGCGAAGTGCCTACCTGTATATTTTGGCCTCTAGCTCAGCCGGCACCTAGGGAAACCTACCAAACCTGTGCATTTCTGAAAACTAGAGACCTAGGGGAATCCAAGATGGGGTGACTTGTGGGGCTCGGACCAGGTTCTATTACCCAGAATCCTTTGCAAACCTCAAAATTTGGCTAAAAAAACACATGTTCCTCACATTTCTGTGGCAGAAAGTTCTGGAATCTGGGAGGAGCCACAAATTTGCTTCCACCCAGCGTTACCCCAAGTCTCCCCATAAAAATGATACCTCACTTGTGTGGGTAGGACTAGCGCCCGCGACAGGAAACGCCCCAAAACACAACGTGGACACATCACATTTTTTCATAGAAAACAGTGCCTACCTGTGGATTTTGGCCTCTAGCTCAGCCGGCACCTAGGGACACCTACCAATCCTGTGCATTTGTGAAAACTAGAGACCTAGGGGAATCCAAGATGGGGTGACTTGTGGGGCTCTGACCAGGTTCTGTTACCCAGAATCCTTTGCAAACCTCAAAGTTTGGCTAAAAAAACATATTTTCCTCAAATTTTGGTGACAGAAAGTTCTGGAATCTAAGAGGAGCCACAAATTTCCTTCCACCTAGTGTTCCCCCAAGTCTCCCGATAAAAATGGTACCTCACTTGTGTAGGTAGGCCTAGCGCCCGCGACAGGATATGCCCCAAAACACAACGTGGACACATCACAGAAAACAGAGCTGTTTTTTGCAAAGTGCCTACCTGTAGATTTTGGCCTCTAACTCAGCCGGCACCTAGGGAAACCTACCAAACCTGTGCATTTTTGAAAACTAGAGACCTAGGAGAATCCAAGATGGGGTGACTTGTGGGGCTCTGACCAGGTTCTGTTACCCAGAATCCTTTGCAAACCTCAAATTTTGGCTAAAAATACACATTTTCCTCACATTTCGGTGACAGAAAGTTCTGGAATCTGAGAGGAGCCACGAATGTCCTTCCACCCAGCGTTCTCTCAAGTCTCCCGATAAAAATGATACCTCAGTTGTGTGGGTAGGCCTAGCGCCAGCAACAGGAAATGGCCCAAAACACAACGTGGACACAACACATTTTTTCATAGAAAACAGTGCCTACCTGTGGATTTTGGCCTCTAGCTCAGCCGGCCCCAGGGCATGGGCACTGCAGGGGCCCCCAGGGGCCCCACGACAACCGTTCCCGCCAGCCTCTTCCTGGCGGTGTAAACCGCCAGGATCAGGCTGGCGGGAAGGGGGTCGGAATCCGCATGGCGGCGCTGCTTGCAGCGCCACTGTGGAGGATTCCCTGGGGCAGGGGAAAACCGGCGGGAAACCGCCGGTTTCCCTTTTCTGACCGCGGCTTTACCGCCGCGGTCAGAATTGCCCCTGAAGCACCGCCAGCCTGTTGGCGGTGCTTCCTCCGTCCCCGGCCCTGGCGTTCCATGACCGCCAGGGTCGGAATGACCCCCACAGTGTTGTACACCGTTGTAAGATTAAAACTTCATATAACTAGTAAATATCGGTGGAAATTCCATGAGGTGAAACAATCCTTCTTTCCTGTTGCTTTTACAATACACATTTTTCAATATTATCGATCCGCGGCCTTAGTATGACTCAGGCGCACTGTTCATGTTTGTGTCAAGGCGCACCTTAAGACAGGGGGGCGGGGCTGAAACATAAACAGTGCTCCTATTTACAATGAATATTGTGAACTCTGGGCTGCCCTGAGGGCAGTGCGTTTATGTGAAATATGGAACGGCTGTTTTAATATGCCACTACATGTTTCAATGTGCAGTTGGCACCCACCTACACTTTTGTGAGGGAATAGAGATCCCCCTACAGAAAGGTGGCGTGCGTAACTGCGCCCACCTACAGTGAGTGGGATATCTTGGAAGGCTAAGGGACCCTCTTTGTTCCCTCCAGAAGGCAACACTCAGGGGGGTGCACTGACTGTGCACTTCCTAACAGCTTATTTTCCTTTGCGCCCACGTCCATAATACAGCACAGAGGTAAAAAGATTCCCTTATTTGCATGTGGCCATAAGGGAATACCCTCTTGAGATAGTGCTAGCATTACATGTATACCAGCAGTATCAGTATTACAGAAGGGTGTGCACAAGAGTCTGCAACCCTTTCTGTAATACCAAAGTGCCCTGGGGGAGGGAGCTTACAAAGTGAGCACACACACCTGTTGTGTCTCTGGGGCACTTTGTGTAATATGGCCACTGGTGTACATGCTGAACGGGTGTGACTAGCGAAGAATGGGGCCAAGCATCTGATCAACAAAGAATACACTCTATAAGTGCATCATGCCCTTGAGAAAGTGGAGCGAAGAAAAATAGAGAACTACAGTGGGTGCAGTTGGTAAACATAGAGTGGCAGTTCAAACGCTGCTCCCTGTTTCTCTGTGGAATGGCCCCTAACACGGAAGATTCCCACAAGAGAAGGTTCAATCTCATACTTCTTCAAAGGTGGAGTGCAGAGCGCATATACAGAGAGAGATGATGAACAGAGCCACAATGTCAGGTTCTTTGCTCACGCTCATCTGACCTGACATTGAAGGAGGGGGCAGGTTTCTGTATGTGACTTCATCCCATTGTGGATGGGTAAATGTGAACATCCTACTATTTTTGTATGGAAATATATTTTCCCTGCAGCAAAGCCTCTTTCCATACATCCTCATGAAGTTCAAGGTGTTCTGTCCAGTTTTCCACCCTCGAAAGGGACTTACTCCTGCTCTTGAGAGAAGTATATTATTGGCCATTTCAAGGGTGAGACGTGGGTAGAGAGGCATTTGTGACCACCCATGAACTCACTTGTTTGTGAATGTTTGGAAACTTACAAGGCTGAACACACTGAAATTTTCACTCCTAACCCCTTGTGTGGTATATAACACACCTGTATGAAATTAGACCAACGTGGGGTCCTGTTACAACTAGGTAAAACATTTTCTGACTGAAAGGTCTCGATGTGTAAATTCTTTGTAGTCCGAAACCCAGCTATTGGTGCATGTAAATCAAACTAACATGTGCAAAAGGCTTTGCAAATCAGGACACCAGAGCACAGTGGAGTGGTGGACAAGGAATGAGCATGTGGTGTTTTATAGAGGAATGCCCTTTTCCTACCACTTTGAAGGGGCCATGCGGAAAAGAGAAAACAACAATTCTCTTTACCAGGGTCTCCTCACCAGCAATCACCAACAAGCAGGATTCTAGAATGTTTCTTTGTTAAAAGACGCAGCTTTTCTGAAATCTGTCAATGGATGACCCCTCTAAGGCTGGATCCTCAGTGATTGACGCTTGATGTTTATGGCTTCAGATATGGAGCATCAGGGGGTGTCAGAAGGGAAGGGTTTTTGGTTTCAGATATTAACTGACTTCTACTGGTGATGGACCTAGCATGATCAGGGGAGCGCATAGGTGGAAAAGGATTGCCTTTTTTCATTATCAGCTAGTTTTTTGCTTCGGTTAGTAGACCTTTTCCAAGAGATTAGCTATTTTTTCAGTGTGGTTAGGAGACTTCCTGCTGACTTTAACATCTGTAGATCATAAAACAGGTTTTGAACAACCTGTAGATTTCTTCTGTAATCAGTTAAACATCTACTTGTATGTGGGTTGTGTGATCATGCTTTTGTTTGGTATTTATCAATCATGCTATTGGATTTATGCTTCCATGAGAGAGAGTAAGTGAGTGAGTGACAGAGGGATAAGAAGAGGGCACTGGCAAACATAATGAGGCAGTTACCAGTTGCAGCTGGTGTCAGGTCAAAGTGGCGGGGGGACCACAAAACAAAAGCACAATACAAATACAAAAAAATAAAAATAAAATAATTACCTGCCACCCGCTGCCGCATTACCGCCACATCGCTGCTCTTCTGACTCCACTCATCTGCAGCCACAGGCTCCCAGACTGCCCTGCGGCCAATCCTAACACTGTTCTCATGCTGCTGGCAGCATGTGAGCAGCGTCAGGATTGGTCTCAGCACTTTCGATTTGTGCTCCCAGACAGACTTGGAGCCTGTACCTGGTGTCTCCAACCTGGCAACGCAGCTCGGTTTGGAGACAGCTCAGTGTGCATGTCGGTTTTGCAGTCCTGAGATGGCCGGCCAGACCCACATGCTCACTTAAAACAGTGCACACCACTTCTCCTCGTGCCTGTCATCCCTCATGGCCCCATTCCTTCGAAAAATAAAAACAATAATAAACATTGTTTATTATAATTTTATTTTTCAAGTTTTGCAGCTGCAGTTGCTGTTGGGGGGTGTGGGTGACGCACCATCACCATAGCAAAGGAGCCACCGCTGGCAGTTGCTCTGTGTAGGAAAGTACCCTTTATTTGGCATGTTACCCCCAATTTCTGCCTGATGTCAGTGTATTTTTGACTGTGTGTAGTGCTTCGGTTCTTATCTCGTTTTCAGCACTTACATAACATATCAAGAATGCACTTCTGAGTTCAAAGAAGACTTTTATTGTTGTTAATTCTTCCCCAACCGCTATTTCGTAAATGACGAATCAGTAGATTTCAAGCACACGTTAATGCACAGTTTGCAATATACACAGCAGGTTATATTTATAAGATATTGAATGCAAAGCAAAACAAATACTTCACCGTGTGAGAAACTATTTACAGCTTCATCTTTCTAGGGTCTGCAAGTTGATGACTCCTTGTCAACTGCGAGAAAGAGATATATCTACCCACATGGGATGCTGGCAACTGGCGCCTAGTTCCAGCACGAAGTCAGGCAGATTCGAATCTAATTCTCTGAAGCCTGTGGCATCCGTTACAAAGGTGTGCCCCCTCCTCTCAGACTCGGGAAAACTACGCAAGCCTTTGGAGATTGGCCAGATCTCCTAGGCTGCTCCTCTTCCCAGGCTCGAGCAGAGAAAAACACCCAATGTACCCTCTCTTATCAGGTCTAGTCTACTGTGAGAAGAAAACAGCTTGGTTCATCTTGTGCAAAAACACAGCTTGGAAAAATACAGCTTGGATTCTCGACTGCAATGTCTAACTCCACGTTAAAGGCAATAGGCAGCTAACCTAGATATCAAATGCAATGTCTAATGTCATATCAAAGCCAATAGGCAGCTGAGCTGAATACAAAATGCAATGTATAATATCATGTCAAAGCCAATAGGCAGCTGAGCTGAATACAAAGTGTAATGTATAATATCATGTCAAAGCCAATAGGCAGCTGAGCTGAATACAAAATGCAATGTCTAATATCATGTCAAAGCCAATAGGCAGCTGAGCTGAATACAAAATGTAATATCATATCAAAGCCAATAGGCAGAATATCTAATAGCATGTCAAAGCCAATAGGCAGCTAAACTGAATACATCATGTCAAAGCCAATAGGCAGAATACAGAATGTAATGGCTAATGCAATGTCAAAGCCAATAGGCGGCTAGACTGGATACAGAAAGTAATGGCTAATGCCATGTCAAAGCCCATAGGCGGCTAAACTGAACAAAACATACCATGTGCTACTGGTGAACATTGAGCAACTAATATGCGCAGTAGTGAAACACAAAGTCATTGGTCAAACTTAATCAATGGCAGGACATTCCATCCTTTGACCAATGAATTTTTGTTTCACATATCTCTTGTTTCAAACAAAAACAAAAAAACAAAAAACATTAGCACAAAAAAACATTATCAGCAAGTCAGATTTGAATGATCAAAGTAATCCCTGTAAAGCAATAGAAGTGGATTAACATATAGATCTCATAACCTTTCACATTAGATACATCTACACAGAAAAGACTGAGCAATTTTTATACTCTGCATGAGATTATAGTGTCTCTAATTCAACAGTGTTAGCAATTTGATGTAGCATGAGTACTACTCATGTAAAGATGCACGGTCCACCTGAAAGGTATGCTGGAAGGTAAGCAAAAGTCAGAGTTCCATGCGAGAAGGAAAAAAAAAAAAACACAGCTTAGTTCCAGTGGAAGAATGCAATCAAACAAGTTGAACTTGAACTGAAGGTGCCATTTGCGCAAAATGGATCCATGGTGCTGGCACTTTACTCAGCCAGGTTCAGGTTGGGGGTTCGGTCCCTTCCCCGACCCCACACGCACACACCGGAAGGGGGACCACACAGCACACTCAGGGACAGTGGCGAAACGTGGTAGGATCTGCAAAAGAAACAAGTATGACTTTTCTTGCAAATAACATTTTTCATTTAAACTGCACCCTTCCTCTTTCTTTCCCTGTTTTATAATCAGCAGGACGTTTTTGGGGCCCTTTGTTATAATTTCTGCAGGTTCTGGAGGATCACTTGGGGCTTCAACCCACACCTCCGCACTGAGGTTTTTATCTGCTGCGCCACAGCTTCCCTTTTCTTGCACTGTCAGAAGGGCTGGGGCAGACTCCTTCTTTACCAAACCTCCATTCACTGCATTTTTGCCAATTTGGGCCATTCTGTCTCCAATTTGTATGAATAAATCAGATTATTTTCTAGTTATCAGCATAATTTCGATTTTTCCTTGGTAATTTGCAGCAATCACTCTCCCTAAAACCTGATCAATTTGCCATTTCTGTCCTGGTAACTTTCCTCTCCCCAACTGCTCTGTGACTGCTTGCATGACAGATTGCTTTTTTGCGTGCTGCACAGTTTTTATCAAATCTAGGGGAATGGGCATCTCTCTCATCTCTGCCCACCTGTAAGTGGCTTTTTCTCCCAGCTGTTCACATTTCTGGGGCACCCACTTAGCCATCCCCACTAAGGCAGAATTCTGGGTGTACACTTCTCCCTCTGAATTTTTCTCATTAACATCTGCAAGGTAATTGAACCAGTTAGGTGCAAGCCATGTGGAAAAACAAACAGCTAAACCATTGGCAAAGAACCAAGAATCAGCGTAAAAATGACACATCTCACGTAGCTCTTGCTTCAAAATCTGGCACACATTGTACAACGCTGTTCCTTCTCCTGTGCCATAAAATAACATTTCAGTCAATTAATCATTAGTAAAACAAACATGCTTTTTATCTTCAGTGGACACGAATTCAAATGGTGCACACAATTTCACTAGTGACTCTTTTACCTGTGGTACTCTAGTCCTGTCTTGCAAGTACCAGATCCAGTGTATGATCCTAGCTAGGGGCACTATTTTCTTTCCTTGTTCTTGAATTACATGTACATCAGTATTTTCCTCTTGCACTGCGCAGAAACCTAAAGTCTGCATTATTTCATTTGCCAAATCACAAGCGCGCAGCTGCATATTATTTTTCCCAGTGACCATATACCAAAGTGTTAGGATTTCACTCAGATGAGGGCTATTCTGTTTCCAAAAATCAAACAAGCTAATGAAACTCTGTAAAATCTTTCGTTTTACTTGTGCATTTTGCAACGGTAACTCGTAAATCACATTCTGAGCTCCGTCGTTCTCATCCGTGTTATCAGTTAAGGAATGCGCTTTCACTGCCAAAATCCCTGGCTCACACAAAGGCTCAGAGCAGCTCGAAGCTGTCTTAACCCCCTCATTACTGGAATGGGAAAAGAAAGATTCTCCTAAAACAGCATTTTTATAACTTTCAGCATTATCTTGAATTAATGTATTCTGGCTAATTTGCTCACGTAAATTCTCATTTTCATGTTCCAACTGCCTACATTTCTCCTGCATTTCTCTGTAAGCAGATAAAGGTATCCAAACCTTTCTGTCATCATTACTTCCAAAAGGCACATTTTCTAAATATGCTTTATCACAATAAAAACTATTTCTCAAAGCACTATCAGGCAGTTTAGCTACACATGCATTTTCAAACATGGTCTGCCGTGCTTCTGTAATTCTCCAAACAGAAAACAACTTCTGTAATTCTCCAAACAACAAAAACAATTACGCTTTTAAAGTGTGCACGTAGAAATCTACTAATTCGTCAAACCCCTTAACCGCCTCTTAACCGCCCCACTTCTGGTACCAAATGTAGTGCTTCTGTTCTTATCTCGTTTTCAGCACTTACATAACATATCAAGAATGAACTTCTGAGTTCAAAGAAGGCTTTTATTGTTGTTAATTCTTCCCCAACTGCTATTTCGTAAATGACGAATCAGTAGATTTCAAGCACATGTTAATGCACAGTTTGCAATATACACAGCAGGTTATATTTATAAGATATTGAATGCAAAGCAAAACAAATACTTCACCGTATGAGAAACTATTTACAGCTTCATCTTTCTAGGGTCTGCAAGTTGATGACTCCTTGTCAACTGCGAGAAAGAGATATATCTACCCACACGGCATGCTGGCAACTGGCGCCTAGTTCCAGCACGAAGTCAGGCAGATTTGAATCTAATTCTCTGAAGCCTGTGACATCCGTTACAAAGGTGTGCCCCCTCCTCTCAGACTCGGGAAAACTACGCAAGCCTTTGGAGATTGGCCAGATCTCCTAGACTGCTCCTCTTCCCAGGCTCGAGCAGAGAAAAACACCCAATGTACCCTCTCTTATCAGGTCTAGTCTACTGTGAGAAGAAAACAGCTTGGTTCATCTTATGCAAAAACACAGCTTGGAAAAATACAGCTTGGATTCTCGACTGCAATGTCTAACTCCACGTTAAAGGCAATAGGCAGCTAACCTAGATATCAAATGCAATGTCTAATGTCATATCAAAGCCAATAGGCAGCTGAGCTGAATACAAAATGCAATGTATAATATCATGTCAAAGCCAATAGGCAGCTGAGCTGAATACAAAGTGTAATGTATAATATCATGTCAAAGCCAATAGGCAGCTGAGCTGAATACAAAATGCAATGTCTAATATCATGTCAAAGCCAATAGGCAGCTGAGCTGAATACAAAATGTAATATCATATCAAAGCCAATAGGCAGAATATCTAATAGCATGTCAAAGCCAATAGGCAGCTAAACTGAATACATCATGTCAAAGCCAATAGGCAGAATACAGAATGTAATGGCTAATGCAATGTCAAAGCCAATAGGCGGCTAGACTGGATACAGAAAGTAATGGCTAATGCCATGTCAAAGCCCATAGGCGGCTAAACTGAACAAAACATAACATGTGCTACTGGTGAACATTGAGCAACTAATATGCGCAGTAGTGAAACACAAAGTCATTGGTCAAACTTAATCAATGGCAGGACACTGTGTCACTGGGATCTTGCTAGTCAGGACCCCAGTGCTTATGGTTTATGGCCTGCTTGTCAGTGTGTTTCTCCTGTTTTCTAAATTGTCACTGGAGTCCTGCTAATCAGAACTCCAGTGCTCATGCTCTTTCTGTTTCTAAATTTGTCAATACATACTAGCGACTCAGTATTTCCTTCTAAATTGACATACTGGACCCCCTTATAAGTACCTAGTAGATGGTACATAGGTACCCAGGGCATTGCAGTTCCAGGGGATCCTTATGGGCTGCAGCATTTCTTTTGCCACCCATAAGGAGCCCATTCAAAGGCTTCTGCAGGACTGCCATTGGAGCCTGTGTGAAATAGTACACGCAGGGCATTGGAGTTCCAGGGGATCCTTATAGGTTGCAGCATTTATTTTGCCACCCATAAGGAGCCCATACAAAGGCTTCTACAGGAATGCCATTGGAGCCTGTGTGAAATAGTGCACACACTATTTCACAGCCATTTTCAATGCAACAGGTCACTTATAAGTCACCTATACATCAGGTCTTTCAACCCTGAAGGCTGGGTGCAAAGTACCTGGCAGAAGTGCCCCCACGTCATCCAGGCCCATTTTCCTGGACTTCGTGAGTCCAGGGATGCCATTTTAAGTGTGCACTGTCTATAGGTCAATATCTATGCAAAGCTTCACAATGGTAACTCAGAATATAGCCAAGTAAGGTGTCTAACAACTAGGAATTGTACCTAAATACTCATTCCAGTATTGGTTGCAAAATCCCATGCACTCTGTGGGCTCCACAGTGAACCCCCAGTACTGCCATACCAGCCTTCTGAGATTTCCACTGCAGCCTCAGCTGCTGCCACCTCACAGACAGGCTTCTGCCCTCCTGGGGCTTTAGCAGCTCAATCCCAGAAGGCAGAACAATGCATTTCCTTTAGGAGAGGGGTGTTACACCCTCTCCCATTGGAAATAGGTGTTACAGATATGGGAGGGGTATCCTCCCAGAGCCTCTGGAAATGCTTTGAAGGGCACAAATGGTGCCCTCCTTGCATATTCCATGCTACACCACTTCAGGGACCCCCAGTCACTGCTCTGGTGCGAAACTGGACAAAGAAAAGGGGAGTGACCACTCCCCTGTCCATCACCACCCCAGGGGAGGTGCCCAGAGCTCCTCCAGAGTGTCCCTGGGTTCTGCCATCTTGTTTTCAGGATGGTCAGGGAACTCTGAGAGAATCTGAGTGGCCAGTGCCAGCAGTTGACGTCAGAGACCCCTCCTGACAGGTCCTTACCTGGTTAGGGGACAAATCCCCCTCTCAGGGCTATTTAAGGTCTTTCCTCTGGGTGTTTCTTCAGATTCAGACTGCAAGACTCCAGCAGGAATCCTCTGCATCTTTTACTTCATCCTCTACCGATGGATCAACTGCTGACTGCTTCAGGAACTCTACACAACTGCAACAAAGAAGCTAAGACAATTTCTGCAACATTGTATCTTCAGCTCCTGCCAGCAACTGCAACAGTTTCCAGGTCATGCATCCTCTGAGGACTGCCTGTCTTCAGCCTGCACCAGAAGAACCAAAGGAATCTCCTGTGGAGTGACAGAGTCACTTCCCTGCTTCAGCAGGCACCTCTCTGCAGTGACAAGCGGTGGCTTGGGTCCCCTCTCCCGACAACAGGCATGGATCCATCAAAATGAGTGGGGGATTAAAGGGACTCTGACAGTCCCAACGTTCAACTGTCCAAATTTGGTGGAGGTAAGAGCTTGCCTCCCTAGCAAGACAGTACCCCAGTTCACCATGTTACTTGCAGGTGCCAATGCTTGTTTACAATCTTCCAAGAAGTTCTTCATGCACATCACAGCTTAGGCCTCCAGCACTCCACCCTGCGATGCACAGCTTCCTGAGTGGTTCTCCAGAGGCGTGGGAATCCTTTGTGTTGTGATGGGAGGGCCTCTATTTGCACATCTTTTGTCCCTGTACTATGGGACTCCTGTGCACGCTGCCTGGTCTTCAGAGGGCTCTCTGAGTTGCTGAGGGCCCCCTCTCTCTTCCTCCCCTGAGTAGAGGCCACCAGGTCCCACCTGGTCCCGGACAGCACCACTTTCTACCAAGTGCATATTTTGCATGAGCCAAGGCTTGTTGGTGGAATCCAGTGATGCAAACCAGACTACATTCATCGAACCGGCATGGGACATCTTCTGCACCAACCAGGAATCCGCATCTGTCTTCTTTGGTGCAATACTGACTTTGTCTTCTCACCGGTGGTCCTTCTTTTGCACCTTCATCCGGGCTAGCAGGGGCTCGTGTTCTCCCTGGACTCTTCAGTGCTGCTTGCAAGAAAAGTGGCACTGCATTGGGTGAAGCTCCACTTTTCTTAAATCTGCCCTAATGTCTTACAGATATTAAGCATTAGAATGAAACATTATGTGTAGGAAAGTACCATCTTGCCTGGCATGTTACCCCCATATTTCACTGTATATATGTTGTTTTAGTCTATCTGTCACTGGGACCCTGCCAGGCAGGGCCCCAGTGCTCATAAGTATGTGCCCTGTATGTGTTCCCTGTGTGATGCCTAACTGTCTCACTGAGGCTCTGCTAACCAGAACCTCAGTGGTTATGCTCTCTCTGCTTTCCAAATTTGTCACTAACAGGCTAGTGACTACATTTACAAATTCACATTGGCATACTGGTACACCCATATAATTCCCTAGTATATGGTACTGAGGTACCCAGAATATTGGGGGTCCAGGAGATCCCTATGGGCTGCAGCATTTCTTTTGCCACCCATAGGGAGCTCTGACAATTCTTACACAGGCCTGCCACTGCAGCCTGCGTGAAATAACGTCCACGTTATTTCACAGCCATTTACCACTGCACTTAAGTAACTTATAAGTCACCTATATGTCTAACCTTCACCTGGTGAAGGTTGGGTGCAAAGTTACTTAGTGTGTGGGCACCCTGGCACTAGCCAAGGTACCCCCACATCGTTCAGGGCAAATTCCCCGGACTGTGTGAGTGCTGGGACACCATCACACGCGTGCACTGTACATAGGTCACTACCTATGTACAGCGTCACAATGGTAACTCCGAACATGGCCATGTAACATGTATAAGATCATGGAATTGTCACCCCAATGCCATTCTGGCATTGGGGGGACAATTCCATGATCCCCCGGGTCTCTAGCATAGTACCCGGGTACTGTCAAACTGCCTCCGGCGTTGTGGGACTCCCTTTTGTGACTTCGAGTGGACTCCAGTTCACTTTTCTTCCAAGTGCCTGTTCAGGTACTTCTGCGGGTGCTGCCTGCTTCTGTGAGGGCTCCCTGAGTTGCTGGGCCCCCCCTCTGTCTCCTCCTCCAAGTGGCGACATCCTGGTCCCTCCTGGGATACAGCAGCACCCAAAAACCTCCACTGCAACCCTTGCTGCTAGCAAGGCTTGTTTGCAGTCTTTCTGTGTGTGAACACCTCTGCAAGCTTAATTGCGACGTGGGACATCCATCCTCCAGAGGGGAAGTTCCTAGTCCTCTTCTTTCTTGCAGAACTCCAAGCTTCTTACAACAGGTGGCGGCTTCCTTCCACCCTCAGATGGCATTACCTGGGCTCCTGCCCACTCTCGACACTGTCGCGACTATTGGACTTGGTCCCCTTGTCTTACAGGTACTCAGGTGCGGAAATCCACTGTTGTTGCATTGCTGGTGTTTGTTCTTCCTGCAGAATCCCCCTATCACGACTTCTGTGCTCTCTGGGGGTAGTAGGTGCACTTTACACCTACCTTTCAGGGTCTTGGGGTCGGCTAATTTTCTAACCCTCACTGTTTTCTTACAGTCCCAGTGACCCTCTACAAGCTCACATAGGTTTGGGGTCCATTCGTGGTTCGCATTCCACTTTTGGAGTATATGGTTTGTGTTGCCCCTATACCTATGTGCTTCTATTGCAATCTACTGTAACTTTACACTGCTTGCATTACTTTTCTTGCTATTACGTGCATAATTTTGGTTTGTGTACATATATTTTGTGTACATATATCTTGTGTATATATCTTATCCTCATACTGAGGGTACTCACTGAGATACTTTTGGCATATTGTCATAAAAATAAAGTACCTTTATTTTAGTACTTCTGTGTATTGAGTTTTCTTTTGATATTGTGCATATGACACCAGTGGTATAGTAGGAGCTTTACATGTCTCCTAGTTCAGCCTAAGCTGCTTTGCCATAGCTACCTTCTATCAGCCTAAGCTGCTAGAAACACCTTTTCTACACTAATAAGGGATAACTGGACCTGGCACAAGGTGTAAGTACCTCTGGTACCCACTACAAGCCAGGCCAGCCTCCTACATTATGTGAAACATTTTTTAAGTCATAGAAGAGTTCTCACCATTTACTTACGATAAGGCAATTGCAGTTCATCGTTGGCCTTGTGCATCACACTATTAGCTCATAAGGTCCTCACCCATCGAAACTAACAGAACTATGGGCCAGATGTAGGAAGGGTTTTGCGACTCGCAAACGGCGAAAAACGCCGTTTGCGAGGCGCAAAAGCCTCTCCACGATGCAGAAATGCATTTTGCGAGTCTGATCCGACTCGCAAAATGCGTTTCCGACTCGCAAATAGGAAGGGGTGTTCCCTTCCTATTTGCGACTCGCAACGCTATGCAAGTTCATTTGCGACCGCAAAAGCGGTCGCAAATGAACTCGCAGTTACCATCCACTTGAAGTGGATGGTAACTCATTCGCAAACGGGAAGGGATCCCCATGGGACCCCATCCCCTTTGTGAATGATCACAAAAACAATTTTTCAGAGCAGGTAGTGGTCCTATGGACCACTGCCTGCTCTGAAAAATACTGAAACAAAAGTTTTTTTGTTTTTTTTCTAAGTGCAGCTCGTTTTCCTTTAAGGAAAACGGGCTGCAGATAGAAAAAAAAAACTGCTTTATTGAAAAGCAGTCACGGACATGGTGGTCTGCTGTCTCCAGCAGGCCACCATCCCCGTGAGTGCCCAGACTCGCAATGGGGTTGCAAACTGCGACCCACCTCATTAATATTAATGAGGTGGGTCTTTGCGACCCCATTGCGAGTCGCAGAAGGTGTCTGAGACACCTTTCTGCATGGCAAATTGCGAGTTGCAATTTCCCTTGTTCCTACATCTGGCCCTTATTGCTCATTCAGAAACATTACTAAACATTTTAATACATTATTATAATCTATAAAGATATTGCCTATTGGACGGTCAAAATCCAAGATTTTCTATTGTCATTCTCTTCTTAGCACACTTGCATCACTGAAATTTAAACATTTCACATTGCTGACACAGGTCAGATATGGTAAAAAGAAAAAAATGCATTCTGCATCTTTTGAAACTTAATACATGTAAATGTGAAAGTATAGTGCTCTGACTTGCTTTTTTCATGTAAGGCCTACACGTTATGTCCATATGTTAATTGCATTACTTTTCATTATTTTCATTATTTAAAAATGCCTGAGGACTGCTTAGCACAGAATTATGACAATTCTTCAAGGGCTGTAAGACGTACAGTAATCACAAAAGTGACAATGGACCTGCACTTGTGGTACCTTAGTTCCTTAAAATTGATACCTGACTGGTATCCCTAGGCGTAAATATTATGAAACTGTGTGGTGGCACATATTTTGACCCTAAAGTATTAACACAGCCTTAGACTGGTCTTCCCCCCAAATTTTTGTCTACCTCCACCACCTTTCTGACCTTGTTTTTTATTGGCTTTAGGACTCTGTGCACTTTACTACTGCTAACCAGTGCCAAATTGCCTGTGCTCGCTCCCCCAATCAAGGTGATATAGGCCTATCCCCAATTGGCATATTTAATATACATATAAGTCCCTAATAAAGTGCACTACATGTGTCCAAAGCCTGTAAATGAAAAGCTACTTGTGGGTCCGCAGCACTGATTTTGTCACCCACTTAAGTAGCCCTTTAACCATGACTCAAGCCTGCCACTGCAGAGCCTGTGGGTGCAGTTTTACACTGACATGTCGACTGGGCAAAATATCCCTTTTGCCAGGCCCAAACCTGCCCTTTTTAAAACACATAAGTCACCCATAAAGTAGTCCTTGGACAACACAAAGGGCAGGGTGCAATGCATTTAAAAGGTAGGGCATGTATTTTTAACTCCCAAAGTTGTTTCTCACTACAGAAAGGCTTATCTCTCCAATAGGATAGCTTTGGGGTTAACTTATTACATTTTATAAGTGTAATTCACAATCTGGAAGGGATGCATTTTTGAGTTTTGTGTTTCTGGAATCACAATTTAAAATCACATCTTATGTGACGTCGGATTTTACATTGTAATTCGGAAAATGCCTCTTTTAGAAAGTTGGCATTTTATCACTTTAGCCATTTGGTGCCTGCTGCCCGTCTCTGACCACTTGTCTAGAGCGGATGACAGCTGGCTTTGTACATTCCCCAGAGATACACACACAATAGGAGCTTAGGTGTGACGTGATGGGCCTTGCTGGGCCATTCTGGCAAGCTGGGATGAGGGAGCTGGCCACAGCCTCAGTTACACCTGAAAAGGCTGTGTCCTGTCCCCACACAAAGGGCTGAATAACCCCCTGTAGTGAGTCTGGGGGCTCCATAACCCCCTTTAGTGATTCTGGAGCCAGAGAAGGAATGGCAGGATCTTGTGCACTTCAAAGCCCTATCTTTGAAGTCTTCCCCACTTCAAAGGCCAAACTTGATGCAAGTACTGGACCTTTAATACCATCAACTCAGTACACTTCTAGAATCTGACTACTCTGCCAGGAAGAAAGATTGCTCTGTTATGGAAGGACTGTCACCCTGCTGGACTGCTGTTTTGCAAGTCTGCTGCTTTGCTGGACTCCTGCCAGTTGTCAACCTGTCTGCATGAGAGGGACTGGATCTGCATCAATTGAACCCAGAGCGACTCGAAGGAGCAGCTGACTGGTCTCCTGATCTGAAGTCAGACACCTAAAAGACTTCCAACCAACCAACTTCTGCACCCAGACTTTGCAAGCTGTGATTCTGGCCTGCCAAGTGTTGTCACCCCAGTCCTGGGCCCTTGAAAATGGGCCTAAGGTGCTTGCTCCAGCAGAACCGATGCATCCGCTGTCAATCTGACACGTTGCCTCTGCTGTGAGGCTTACCTCTGGCACATTGCCACTGTTGTAAGAACATACCCGGGGCATCACCTTCCCACCTTCAACATCTCGGAACTGATGCATTGCCACTGCTGCGTGGAGAAAAATGACGCTTCTCCTCTACTGAGTGCGGAAACTTAATGCATATCCTTCCCTGCGGGGATCGACACAGTGCATTACTTCTGCTATACCCTGCATCTTCGATGATGACTAAACCAGGATTAAGGTACTTTTGCTCAGCTGGCCTCACTTGACCCCTGTATATGCCCCTTGCTCCATCACGGTTGGCCTGAACCTTTGACTTTGTCCCAGTCCGGTGTGACCAGCTATCCCAAGTTGGCGATTCTTGCTTCTAAGTGGTAGTTTACAGTTTAATCTTTAAAACTGAATAACTCAAGTTCTACTTATTGGAATTTTGTCATTTTGGTCTTGTTTTATTCACAAGTTACGTTCTATCTTTCTATCCTGATTTGGAATATTTTTGTGTGGTGTTTTCAGGGTGTATAAGTCTGTCAACCAGAAACACAATTTCTAACAAGTGCACACAAAGCCTTTTCAGTAAAGTACTACATAGTGGCACTGTATATACCCACCTATACCAGGTGGGCACTGAAGTCACTGAAGGATCCCAATGTGACAGGCTACCTGGGTGCCGATACTGGGCTAAGATAGTAGGTAGTCTCTCATGCTCAGCCTGCACACGTGCGCACGCATGTTCACAGAGCCTCATCTCCTGCTGCTCAGCAGTGGGACTTATCTTACAAGGCAGACACTGGTGGTTAGCACTTTCAGTCCATTTCCACAAGTCCAAAATCAAGTAGTCAAAAAGCAAAAAATCCAGATGGGTTAAATGGGTGGAACCCATTTGTTTCATATAAACATATAGACATTTTCTTTTGAAGGCACATTTTTCAGCTTGTTTCTGCTACACCTTGGCCTCTCTATCTCCCTCTCTCCTCCTCTCAATTACATTCTGATGCATTTTTTCATTCTCTGCCTTTTATTGTAGAATGTTTCAGGGAACCTCTATGCTGTATTTGTAGATGTGATGGAAAGTGCTAAAAAGGACCTTCATCCCTGCTGGTCTTCCTCCAAGCATGCTAATTTGTTGAGAAGGTTACCTTGCAAGTGGACTACTTAGCAATTGAGTCAAGAGACTGCTAGCGACACAGAAAGGAAAAGAAACACAAAGAAAGCCTTTGGAGAGCCAGCAAAGCTCCTATGGTTTAATTTCTTTTTACCAATATGATACACTCATCACAGAACAGACCAGAAAAAAGTGTCTTAGAGTGCACAATATGAACAATGCAATGCATCTGTGGCACACTCTTAATTCAGTTGGTCAGTAAAGACTTTAGAGGTGATATTAACTTATTGGTGTTTCCAACACAATTGGTGCCACTTTCTCTCCAGTTGATGTTATGCACTTGCTCTAATGATGAGCACCTACTCGAGAGAGGTCATTCTTTTTTGCAATGTGGTACTCTACTTTGTTGACAACACAACAAAGGAAGGCCTAGGGAGACTTAAAGACCAGCAAGTGTTAGCTCCCAACTCTAATAATCAAAAACCCAGATAAACACTTGGGTCTAGAGAAAGGTTGGTTAAAACCTGTCTGATTAACAACAGAAAGAGGATATCATTCTATGTAGACAATTTCTCTCATCCACCAAAGGTGTCATTCTTCATCATCAGGAATCTCCCCTCACTGTGGCAACTTATTACGGTGCAGACTGCAACCCCTGTACTAGCAAGGAGGAGCTGAGTGGATGTTTTCAAAGATGGAGCTGGTAACGAGTAACAAGCTATTATGTGGTGAGGTGAACAGAGTGTGTGTAAAGTGAAAAAGGCGAAAGAATTAAAACTGTCTCCATGGTGCACATATACCTTTATTCATGTGTCCCAAGGTCAGGTTTAAAAATATAAAGGACACTGTAGGGGTGAATTAAGCCTGCTAGAGTGTGTCACTATGCAAAGTCAACGTGTTCCTGCCCGATCAACCTCATGCCAGCCCCTTATTTTCCTGGCATAGGATGTGGAATCGATAGGGCCTCTCAAGGACAGAGAGTACCCTGACCCCCATGCCAGGGTCACCGAGTTGAGGCGTTGCACTCACAAATTGCAGGTTGTCTGACAGTGGCTACATCACTCAGATAATAACCAGTAGACCACAGAATGGTTGAGTATATTTCTTCATTTTGAAAAACACATTTTTGAGCAGAAGTTATTTGGTTTTAGTTCCTGATGAATGCCAACACACCTCTTCCTGAGGGTGCAAGAAAATTCCCGATGATGAATTGTGCCATCTTTGGTGGTTGGGTAGATTTGTCCTTATAAAAGGACATCCCCTTTCAGGTAGGTTAATCAAATGGGATGCAACCATCCTTTCTCTAAACCCAAGTGTATATCTGTGTTTTTGATTCTACTTTGTCGACATTAGCTGTCCCAGTTCATAAGGTGGACCTTTATGTGTTTGTGATGACAGAAAAGCCCTCACATGGTTGTCTACACGTTGGTCATGCACATGTTCATGTAATGTGGCTCTGGTATGTAATGTGGACCAATTTGCTTTTTCCTTTGCATTCATCTAAATTATAATTCAGTATATCATCTTGAGTGCTTCTGCATTTAGGATTTAATCCAGCCCTCACATGGTTGTCTACACGTTGGTCATGCACATGTTATTGTCATGTGGCTCTGGTATGTAATGTGGACCAATTTGCTTTTTCATTTGCATTCATCTAAATTATAATTCAGTATATCATCTTGAGTGCTTCTGCATTTAGGACTTAATCCAGCTGGGCCTGAGGCATTTTAAATTTTGAGGACCAAGAAATGGGAATGTGTGATATATTGTTGTAGTGAATGCCCCAGACACCACATACTTTAGTGAAAGTTCCTGGCTTGCAGCCATATCAGTCATTTTTATGTCTCGGTTAGACAGCTCCCAGGCTGTCTCTTCGAAACATGTTGTGTACAGTTAGTGGACTTGGAGACTACCCATTTCTTACCATCGGATAGCTTCAAAGTCACTCTGAATTACTTGCTTCCTGCAGGGCAGTTCTGCAGTGGCTACTTCTCTCTTCTTGCATGTGACCCTCTCCTACAGCATGGCTGTAGTACTTTTGTTCTTGCACTGCTTGTGCTTTTGGGAGCTATTTGTTTCTTTTTGTTGGGCCACTCTGCAAAGTGCATCTTTCGTAGCTGGCTCTGTCGTCTGTGTTGTCTGTGTTTGCTTGCTTCCCCTTCCTCCGAATGCTGTGCCCCCACCGAGCAAAATAGATGAGTCAAGAATCCAGATGCCTTTGTCCGATCCTCTGACTTTTGTTTTAGTTGGAGTTTTTATATAGCTCAAGCTTGACCCGAAGGTTTTGGAGCACTTTACACAAGGACACATTCATTTTGTGTAGGCATGGGAAAATTAAGTGATTTGCACAGAGACACAGGATGTTGAGCTTGCACTGAGACTCAAACTAGGTTCCCCAGCTCTAACGTTGATAGCTTTGATCATTACAGTAAATACTTGAAGCCCCCAAAGGCAGAGCTTCTCAGTGCAAATTCTGACATTGTTTATTTTGCACTGTTGAGCTCTACCTTTCGGGACATCAAACAGTGAAGCATGATGACATATTTCTCTGTAACACAATTGATATTTAACATCTACCTGAAAGTTTATTGGAGAAATATATCAACAAATAAAGGCATGACATGTTCAATTTAGTTGATAATCTTAAGGTTTTTCTATGGAACTAGAAGACAAATAGAACACAAGCAACATGCAAGCTCTTGCGACACAAAATTCACACATATCTATTTTATTGTTTGATATTGGGCAAATAGGCTCTGATGCCTGACAGAAGACGAAAGCGTAAATTGTTTGATAACTACATTTTGTGTAGGTGCGGGAAGATTAAATGATTTGAACAGTCGTGGAATGTTGAGCTGGCACTGAGGGGGTCATTCCGACCCTGGCGGTCGGTGTTAAAGCAGCGGCCAACCCGCCAACAGGCAGGCGGTCAAAAAAATGGAATTCCGACCCTGGCAGGAACCGCCAACACAGCCCGCCACTTTAACACTCCGACCGCCACGGCGGGGCAAACAAACAGCGCAGCGGTCACCGCCAACAGACAGGCGGCAGACAATGTACCGCCCACCCTATCACGACCCACCAATCCGCCACCTTTTCCGGGGCGGGAGCCCCGCCGATAAAAAGACGGCGGAAACAGATCACGAACGGGAAAACGCTCACCTCTATACACTCCACGAGGAATCTGGACAGCATGGAACTCGAATTAAATATCCTACCAGCGATTGTCTACCTGCTCCTCTACCAGGAGCACGAACGCCGCCGCAGGAGACAACGGTGAGTACTGCACCTACGACACAGGGGAGGGGGGAGGAGAAAAGATTACGGGCACACACATACGCGACCCCCCCCCCACAAATCCCCACACACCAATGCAGAGCAACAAGTCAGATTTACACCCCCCAAACCCCCCGGAATAATTCAAAGACAAAATAAAATGATCATTAAAATAGAAGTATATTAAAGCATATTTGAACTTAAGTGAAATATTAGATTATTAAAACAAATAAATCACAACATGAAGAATATGAACATAGTCCAAAAGTCCGGCACATATTGGCTACATGCCATTGTCCGTGGGCCAATGTGCATAAACACATGGGCAAAGCCGACACACGAAACCCGATTCCATTGGAGAGAACACTGCTGGGGCATCAGATAATAAAACCACAGGCACCTCAGGGGGAAGGGAAGGGGGGGCACCTCAGCCACATGAGTCCACGACGCCAGATCCACGAGGGGCCTCCATGCCCACTGTACCATCCTGGGGAGTGCAAAGCCACAGTCTCACAAGTCTCTACAGTGGGTGGATTGCCCACTGTACCATCCTGGGGAGTGCAAAGCCACAGTCTCACAAGTCTCTACAGTGGGTGGATTGCCCACTGTACCATCCTGGGGAGTGCAAAGCCACAGTCTCATAAGTCTTTTCAGTGGGTGGATTGCCCACTGTACCATCCTGGGGAGTGCAAAGCCACAGTCCATCTGGTGGATTACAGACTCCACTGGTTATGGAGGAGGCATGGTGCCCAGAGTGCTTTGTGAAGCCCTGCCCGACACAGATCCGGCCCTGCCAATGAGCCAGCGGTGCTTGAGATGAAGGCCCCAGCGGAGCGGTGCTTGAGAGGAAGGGCCCAGCGGAGCGGTGCTTGACAGGAAGGGCCCAGCGGAGCGGTGCAGAGACGGCAGGGCCCAGCGGAGTGGTGCTTGAGAGGAAGGCCCCAGTGGAGCGGTGCTTGACAGGAAGGGCCCAGCGGAGCGGTGCTTGAGAGGAAGGGCCCAGCGGAGCGGTGCTTGAGATGAAGGGCCCAGTGGAGCGGTGCTTGAGAGGAAGGGCCCAGCGGAGCGGTGCTTGACAGGAAGGGCCCAGCGGAGCGGTGCTTGGCAGGAAGGGCCCAGCGGAGCGGTGCTTGACAGGAAGGCCCCAGCGGAGCGGTGCTTGAGATGAAGGGCCCAGCGGAGCGGTGCTTGACAGAAAGGGCCCAGCGGAGCGGTGCTTGACAGGAAGGGCCCAGCAGAGCGGTGCCTGACAGGAGACGGCGGGGCCCAGCGGAGCGGTGCTTGAGATGAAGGGCCCAGCGGAGCGGTGCTTGACAGGAAGGGCCCAGCTGAGCGGTGCTTGAGATGAAGGGCCCAGCGGAGCGGTGCTTGACAGGAAGGGCCCAGCAGAGCGGTGCCTGACAGGAGACGGCGGGGCCCAGCGGAGCGGTGCTTGAGATGAAGGGACCAGCGGAGCGGTGCTTGAGATGAAGGGCCCAGTGGAGCGGTGCTTGAGAGGAAGGGCCCAGCGGAGCGGTGCTTGACAGGAAGGGCCCAGCGGAGCGGTGCTTGGCAGGAAGGGCCCAGCGGAGCGGTGCTTGACAGGAAGGCCCCAGCGGAGCGGTGCTTGAGATGAAGGGCCCAGCGGAGCGGTGCTTGACAGAAAGGGCCCAGCGGAGCGGTGCTTGACAGGAAGGGCCCAGCGGAGCGGTGCCTGACAGGAGACGGCGGGGCCCAGCAGAGCGGTGCTTGAGATGAAGGGCCCAGCGGAGCGGTGCTTGACAGGAAGGGCCCAGCGGAGCGGTGCTTGACAGGAAGGTCCCAGTGGAGCGGTGCTTGACAGGAAGGGCCCAGCGGAGCGGTGCTTGAGAGGAAGGGCCCAGCGGAGCGGTTCTTGACAGGAAGGGCCCAGCGGAGCGGTGCAGAGACGGCGGGGCCCAGCGGAGCGGTGCTTGAGAGGAAGGCCCCAGCGGAGCGGTGCTTGACAGGAAGGGCCCAGCAGAGCGGTGCAGAGACGGCGGGGCCCAGCGGAGCGGTGCAGAGATGGCGGGGCCCAGCGGAGCGGTGCTTGAGAGGAAGGCCCCAGCGGAGCGGTGCTTGACAGGAAGGGCCCAGCAGAGCGGTGCCTGACAGGAGACGGCGGGGCCCAGTGGAGCGGTGCTTGACAGGAAGGGCCCAGCGGAGCGGTGCAGAGACGGCGGGGCCCAGCGGAGCGGTGCTTGAGATGAAGGGCCCAGCGGAGCGGTGCTTGAGAGGAAGGGCCCAGCGGAGCGGTGCTTGAGAGGAAGGGCCCAGCGGAGCGGTGCTTCTCACGGCGGGGCCCTGTTCAGCGGTTCTTCTCACGGCGGGGCCCAGCGGAGCAGGGCTTCTCACAGCGGGGCCCTGTTCAGCGGTTCTTCTCACGGCGGGGCCCAGCGGAGTGGGGCTTCTCACGGCGGGGCCCTGTTCAGCAGTTCTTCTCACGGCGGGGCCCAGCGGAGCGGGGCTTCTCACGGCGGGGCCCTGTTCAGCGGTTCTTCTCACGGCGGGGCCCAGCGGAGCGGTGCTTCTCACGGCGGGGCCCTGTTCAGCGGTTCTTCTCACGGCGGGGCCCAGCGGAGCGGGGCTTCTCACGGCGGGGCCCTGTTCAGCGGTTCTTCTCACGGCGGGGCCCAGCGGAGCGGGGCTTCTCACGGCAGGGCCCTGTTCAGCAGTTCTTCTCACGGTGGGGCCCTGTTCAGCGGTGCTTGTCTTGTGTTCCTAGGGAACCAGATCTGGGCAATCATTCCCGCTCAGTCGCCATCCGACCTATCGCTTGCAGGGCCCTCCTGTGTTGGACTCCTGGGCCCGTGGGTGTCCTCCGTCACACTCCAAATGGGGCTGGTGGGGCCCTCCTGGGCAGCTCGCCTGCTGCCGGACTTCTTTGCCCTGCTGCCCTTGCCCTCCTTGGACGAATCTGGGGGAGGACCCCATCAACGAGTTTATCCAATTTATCCAATTCCTCAGATGTGAAGGCAGGGGCCCTTTCCCCAGTCGCACGAGCCATTGTCTCTTCCAGACCGAGTTCACAGCAGCACTTGCAGTATAGGTCCTCTCCTGTGGATGATCAGGTCTCGAGTGATTAAGCAGTTAGAAAATGGCGGTCACGCCCGCGGCGGTGCGTACCGCGGCGGTGGGTACCGCGACCGCCGGTGCACATCGTCATTGGCTCCTGAGACCCATAGGGTTCTATGTTAACCAATGCTGCTTTGCGCCGCGGTCTTCGACCGCCTACCGCCACGGTGTGCCACGCCAGTGCATTGACCTCACATCCCATTGTCACACTTCACAGGTCAGGCAGCCGCCATTTCAAGGGCCCACATGGCTGAATTTCTACGGCGTCACACAGGCCTAGGCCTTGCATTGCCACTCATACAAGCCATTCAATGCATAGCGAATCGTGTACTGTGCAAGCTGTGGTTACGTACCTGTGAGTTGCTTGACTCTGTGCTCCATGTTGTCCTTCCTAGGCACCGTCCGCTGGGACTTGCGAGGAGATGGAGGAATCCTCCCGTGTACAGACCGCTGGTGGACCTGTCGACAATGGAAGAACGACATGTCATACTGACATACAGACTTGACCGAGCCACTATACATGAACTGTGTGCCCAGCTGGAGCCAGACCTGATGTCCCCCATTCGCCAACCCACAGGGATTCCCCCTCTGGTGCAGGTTCTGTCAGAACTCCATTTTTTGGCAAGTGGATCATTCCAAACAACAGTGGCCATATCATCAGGGATGTCTCAGCCTATGTTTTCTAAGGTTTTGTCCAGAGTGTTGTCTGCCCTGATGAAACACATGCAGAGCTACATTTTCCCTGAGGTGGCCGATTTGGCTACAGTGAAGGGTGATTTCTATGCCCTTGGACATATCCCCAACATCATTGGGGCCATTGATTGGACACATGTGGCCTTGGTTCCCCCCAGTGGCAGTGAGCAGGTGTACAGGAACAGAAAAAGTTATCATTCTATGAATGTCCAGGTGGTCTGTTTGGCTGACCAGTACATCTCCCATGTAAATGCCAAGTTCCCTGGGTCAGTGCATGACACGTACATCATGCGAAATAGCAGCATCCCTTATGTGATGGAGCAGCTACAGAGACACTGTGTGTGGCTAATAGGTGACTATGGTTACCCCAACCTGTCATGGCTACTTACCCCAGTGAGGAATCCCAGGACAAGGGCAGAGGAACGCTACAATGAGGCCCATGGGCGAACTAGGAGGATTATAGAAAGAACCTTCGGCCTCCTGAAGGCCAGGTTTAGGTGCCTGCATATGACAGGGGGATCCCTAATGTACTCACCAAAGAAGGTGTGCCATATCATCGTGGCCTGCTGTATGCTTCACAACCTGGCTTTGCGACGCCAGGTGCCTTTCCTGCAGGAGGATGGTCCAGATGGTGGTGTTGTAGCAGCTGTGGAGCCTGTGGAGAGTGAAGAGGAGGAGGACGACGGGGACGACACAGACAACAGGGACACAGTGATACAACAGTATTTTCAGTAGCACACAGGTACGAATCAACCACGTCATTTTACATTTACTTAAAGTCTCCTGCCTCTCTACTGTCTGAGTTCCCCCCCAGTTCCTGTTAACTGAGTTGTGACTTTCCCTTCCGTTTTCAGAGCTGTGGGCCCCACTGCGTGACCTCTGCTTTGTTTGTCCATGTACTACAGCTGTGTGACAGTGGTATGTTGTCATCACAATGTAACTGAACATTTTGGCACCGTTATGTCTAATACATTTGTTCAAATTACAAGCAGACTCCAGATTTTTTTAGTGCAAAAAGTGATTTAATTCAAGTGCTAAATTTATGGAACATGATTGTAAAACGGGGATGGGTGATGGTGGAGTAATGTCCATGGCAGAGTCCAGTTCTCAGTCGCACAGGTGCATTGTCCATATGCCTGTGGAAGAATGGAGCAGGGGCAGTTCAAGGTTGGACAGGGTGACAATGTGGGACAGTGGGATGACATCAGGGGGTATCGTTTGCTGGTGGGGGTCTTGCAATCCTACTCTGTCTTCTTGTGAGATCTCAGGTTCCGCTTGCGGGGTGGTTCTTCTTCTGCAGGATGTGGGGCTCTGGTGGCCTGTCGTTGTGTGGGGGCCTCCTGTCCACTAGCGCCGGCGGAGGTGGTAGGCTGTTCCTGGTCCAGGCTAGTGACAGGGGCCCTTTGTGGTGCCACATGGTCCCGCAATGTGGTAACTATCTGGGTTAGGGCCACGACGATGGTCCCCATTGCGGAACTAATGTTCCTCAGTTCCTCTCTGAACCCCATGTACTGTTGCTCCTGCATGACCTGGATCTCCTGGAACCTGGCCAGTACCGTAGCCATCGTCTCCTGGGAGCGGTGGTATGCTCCCATGATGGAGGAGAGGGCCTCTTGGAGAGTCGGTTCCCTGGGCTTGTCCCCCACCTGTCGCACAGCAGCCCTCCCAGTTGCCCTGTTTCCCTGGGCCTCTGTCCCCTGGACGGTGTGCCCACTACCACTGCCCCCAGGTCCCTGTTGTTGTTGGGGTGGTGGGTCAACCTGGGTGCCCTGTAGTGGTGGGCACACCGCTGATTGACGTGTCCTGGAGACAGAGGCATGGGCCCGCTGGGTGGGAGCTGTGCTGGTGTTCCCATAGGGGGTTAGGTCTGGTGTAGCCTGTGGCTGTCTGTGGGGAACCGACTGTCCCGAGGTCCCCGATGGGCCGGGCTGACATCAGGGTCCAGGGAGACAGAGCTGCTGTCATCACTGGGGGCCTCTTCTGGGGGTGGGATGGACATCTCTGGACCCTCCGTGGCGGTGTGGTGGCGTTCGGGTCCTGCAGGGGTATAAGAGTATGGTTATTGCTTCTGTGTCTGGCATTTCGTGTAATGGGTGGGTGGCCGTGTCCCCCAGTGCTGGCATTCCCTTGTGGGGGCTTTTGTGACGGTGGCTTGTGGGGGTGATGGGTGTGTGCAGTGGGCATGCTTTGGGGATGGGTGTCCATGCTTTGGGGAGGCATGCAGGGCTGGGTTTTGGGATGGGTGGGTTGTGATGGTGAGCCATTAGCAAGGAGTTGGTGTGATGGGGGTGGGGTGAGGGTGGGGGTATGATTTGGCATGCAGGTGGGGTGAGAGGAATGAAGTAGTGAAGATTTGCCTTACCAGAGTCCATTCCTCCGCCTACTCCTGCGAGGCCCTCAGGATGCAGGATGTGCAAGACTTCCTCCTCCCATGCAGTGAATTCTGGGGGAGTAGGTGGGGGTCCGCCGCCAGTCTTCTGCACCGCAATGTTGTGCCTTGATACCATGGAACGCACCTTCCCCCGTAGGTCGTTCCACCGCTTCCTGATGTCGTCCCGATTGCGTGGATGCTGTCCCACAGCGTTGACCCTGTCCACTATTCTGCTCCATAGCTCCATCTTCCTGGCAATGGTGGTGTGCTGCACCTGTGCCCCGAAGAGCTGGGGCTCTACACGTACTATTTCCTCCACCATGACCCTGAGTTCTGCGTCAGAGAACCTAGGGTGTCTTTAGGGTGCCATGGGGTGGTGTGGATGAGGTGAGGGGTGGTGTATGTGTTGTAGAGTGTGGTGAGTGTGGTGGTGTATGGTGTTTTGTGCGTGGAAAGTGTGTGGGTGATGTTGTGATTTGCCTCTGTGTGATGGTGTACTCTATGCTGTGCTCTCTCTCTCTGTCCTTCACTCGCAATTGTGGTCGTAGGGGTTTGTGGGTGATGTGGGTGTGTGTTTTATACTGGATTGGGTGTGTGGGAGTGGTGTGTGTATGTGTCTCAGGTGTGTGTATTTTGAATTATCCAATGTGGATGTGTTTTGTAAAGGTGTGTGTATTTTGACCGCGGCTGTGTGTACCGCCAATGGAATACCGCGGTTGAAAGACCGCTGCGGGGATTTGTGGGTCGGAATGGCATGTGCATATTTCTGTTGGCGTGACGGTGGAGGTTTGGTCATCACCAGTTTCCCGCTGACCTTTGGTGTGGTGGAATATTGTGGATGTCGGGTTTTTGGCGGTTTGCCAGTTGCGGGTCAGAATGACCGTGGCGGTTTATCGCGGCTGCGGCGGTGTTATGGCGGCCTTCTGGCCGGCGGTAAGCGACTTTTACCGCCGAGGTCAGAATGACCCTTTGAGTCTTGAACCAGGATCTCCAGCCCCAAAGTTAGCAGCTTTTGCCTCTATGCCACAGCCTCGTCCCTGGCTTGCTTGGTTATATCAGATGGGAGATAAACAATGTTTACATTGCTGACAGTATTTATTTTGGCACTGTGAAGTGTGCATTTGAACTTATCCCCTCTTGCGTGCCCTTCTTTCTTCTTCTCCCACCCACCACCTCATCCCTGTCCACTCCAGAAAATTCCACTCCATGCCACACAATCCCACTGAACGTATGTTCAACCCCACTCTGAACCACATAATTGCATTCCATATAATTCAACTCAATGCCACACAATTAAGTGTCATGCAATTCCACAACTCACAAATCTGCACAGCATAATTCAACTACACACAACACATTTTAACATCTCACAAATCCATGCCACACAATTCCACTCCACACAATTCCACTTCACATCATCCCACTCCATGCCACATAATTAAAATCTAACAAATTCTACTCTACTTAGTCCAACTCTGCTCCATGCCACATAATTTCAATTCACTTAATACTGCTTCACGCAACATAATTCCTCTCCACTCTCATCCCCACAGTGATTCTCCATGCAACACAATGTAGCTCCAGATAATTCCACTACACATAATTCCACTCCATGCAACATAATTACACTCAACTTTACATAATTACACTCACCATATATCAACTTAGCTCCAAAACACATAATTACACTCTACGAATTCATCTCCACACAATGTCACATATTTACACTCTACATAATTCAACTCCACACCATGCCGCATAATTCCACACAACACAACACTCATTCCACACCCAATAATTTAATACCACTCAATTCCACACAACATAATTACATTCCACATAAGGGCACTCCACACCACATAATTCAACTCCACATAATTGCATTGTACTCTATATTACATAATTACACTCCACATAATTACACTCCAACCTACAAAGCAGTACTCCACATAAATACACTCCACACCATGCCACATAATTGCACTCAACATAATTCCACTCAATGCCATACAATTCTACACCACACAATTCAACTCTGCACAATTGCAATCAAAACCACATAATTCTACACCAAACCATTCCACTACACAACACAAAATTCCAATACACACCACATACATGCAATCCACACCACACAACTGCACATCATGCCAAATAATCCAACATCATGCCACATAGTTATACTCCACCACATGCCAATCCATGACACACAATACCACTTCACATAATTCCACTCAATGACACATAATCTCACTCTCATAGTTTCACTACACTCAATGCCACACAATGGCTATCCACATTATTCCACTGCTCGCCATGCCACATAATTCCACTACACATATCTCCACTTAACACCACACAATTCAAAGCTACACAATTCAAAGCCACCCACGTCCACACCACACAATCCCACAATAAACAATTCCAAACCAACCCACATATTTCCACTCCACACTACATAAATGCAATTTGCACAGTACAATTCAACATCATGACACACTATTACACTACAGTCAATGCCACTCCTCTCTACACAATGCCACTACATGTAAATCGACACCATGCAAAATAATTACACTCCACATAATTCGACTGTGCAACATGCCACATATTTACACTACACATATTTCAACTCCACACCATATAAATTAATTCCACTCCATAACACATGGAAAAGACATTAATATGGACAACACCAATAACTCTCAGATGGTCGCGATTTATTGGCTTTTCCAATGCTTGTTTACCGAGAAGCAGCTTTAAAATATAGGTATATAATTATTTTATTTAATGTGATCTTCTATTACGCACACTTGGGGACAATTACTTTATTCACATGGATTAGGTTATGTCATTTAAATCCTCAGACATCATCCACTTATTTAACAAGAATTAATCTCATGTGGTTCTTCACGAAGTCGATTTTATATTTGTATCTCATTAAATACATTTAATGTAGTGAGACAGGATCGTTTAACGTCCAGTTAATAAGCTCATTTAGCGTGAAAACTTCTATGTGCTTGCATCAGAATAAACATTAAGCAACCGTTTAAAAAGTCCTATTCAACCAATATGTCTCATCAACAGGCAAACAGCAATATCCATAGTCACCCAAGGGCACGCTTTGTTTAGGATGTGTAGCCACGAACACTGAGAGACGGCTAGTTTGCAATTGGGAGACTCTTCAATTAGGTCAAAAGAAATCTCAAGAAATGTGCATCTCTGCATGATACCATCCCGGATGTCTCCTGCCTCATGTATAAGGATTGCTATTTTATAATGTAAGGATTGAAGAAACTATCATGTGAGCAGGGCCCGAAAGGAAACGTAAAGTATCCCTGGCAATTTTGCCCGACCTGCACCCGGGGTGTGCAAGTGTGAAGCACTGCTGCTTTTGTTGCTGGGGGCCCATATTGTAGCACAGCTGCAAACCCTGCTCCCAGTAACAAAACCGGACCAACCGCTCAAAAAACAGCCCCCGTCGTTCCAGCCCCCCGTGAAAACGGCTGGTGGCCGATATAGCCAGACCTGCTTAGATCTGAGGGACTTTTTGGAGCCACAGGCAAGGAATATTTTAGGGGCCCCTATTCCGAACAACTTTGGTCGTGCAAATTCAGTCCTGCATGATGCCAAACAAGCTTTCAGAAACAGTTTCCCCCACAAACAGCTGAAATATGTCTTTCTTGTGTCCCCAAAAATCCTTTCAAGGGCACTGAGCAAATATATGCAGTCAGAGATAGAGGTAGGCAGAGAGAAGAGAGGTATGGCTACAGAAATAGCGAAAAAGGTCACATTCCCAAAGGACTCTTTGGAAGGTGGGGGCCCTGGGCAGATACTCACTCTGCGTATGCCTTGAAATATCTCTGGTTGAAGATGCGAAAAAGTAACACATGGGCTTCTACTGTGCTGGAGGAGCACGCAAAACGGGATCATAATAGGGCAGAAGGCCGAAGGCCTTTTATTATTATTATTTTTTTTTTAACATTGAACTAATTTCACAATGATCACTAATTTTGCTAATTCATTATTTCGTGTTCAGTTTCCTCCAGGTCCTAGCCAGAAGAAATTGTGTAGACAAAAATGTGCAGTAATGGCAATGCGCATTATTCCCCGTTTTTTGGATGTTTTTCTCTAAAACTGACTGCATAAGTAATAATCAGGTGCAAAAACAGACCCATTACTACGTGAAAGCCGATCCACCAGGGTGTTTTTGTCCCAGTTATTCCAAAGTGCATTGGAATTTGGATGTTGTGTATGACAAGTAACAGTCTTCCGTATTAAATACAAAAATACAGATATGAACTTTCATTGCTACACGCTGAAAAGAAAAAGTGTGTGTTAGACCTGGCATCCTTGGGGCGGTCTTACCCCAGATTTTGTTTTGCTTTATCGTTTGGTTGGCCTTAGGACTCTGAGCATTTTTGCCACTGCTAATCAGTGCAAAAGTGCATGAGCTTCTCCCCTAAAAAATGGTAACATTAGTGTTTCCACAATTGGCATATTTAATTTACCTGTAAGTCCCATACCATATACCCAGGGCCTGTAAATTAAACATTACTAGTGTGCCATCCTCTTAAGTAACTGTGTAAACATGTCTCATGCTTGCCACTGCAGAGCCTGTGTGTGCAGTATCACCACCACCCGACTTGGCATCTGTTGAAGCAGGTATGCTATTCAGAAATTATTAATGAATGTTTTTGTGTTTTGATTAACAAAAAGTTCATAGAGAAATTAATTATAGAGAAAATAATGTGCACTTTTGAACATGTGCCCACGAAGACTGACAGACACTTATGTGAATTAGTACTAACATTATTAAAAATGTGTGAAATAATGAAAATGTGTAAAGATAATGTAGTAATGTGTCATATTGAGATATATAACCTATGTTTTGCATTATATTGTAGAATTAACTTAGCCGAAGTTGTGGCCTAGTTTTTGCCAGGCCTCATGCAGAAGCTGAGTTATTAGAGCATGCTGGAGGAAAGTGACCATGATAAACTAACCTTGAACCACCCAATGTTAAAGTCTGCTTAGCTAGAATTTTCTGCAATGTACCGACGGACAGGAGAAGATGGAATCAAATTGCTACAATTATGTGTAGAGTAGGCGAGATGTACTTTCCCAGGACTTAAACAATAGAGACACTGACTGAAGAGGAAGATGCAACATTTTCGATACCTGATGAGCCGGATGATGAGGACATCGTACAGTGAACCAATCAGTGAACTGAGAACAGCAAAATACTAGAATTCATAGATTTGTAGAATCAAATGCATTGGGTTGCGTCATACATGGTGATTACTTGACCAATTAGGAATTACGGGAATGGACTGAAAAACTCTAACAAAAAGTCATGACAAGGGGTTAAAACTTCAGATGTGAGAGAGGATACAGATGTGAGGGGAGAATGCTGATGTTGTCAGGAGACGCAATTTGAGATTCTTTCATTGGGCTCATGCTCTTGAGAGCCTGATGCGCTGCCGATGACCTGAAGACGAAGACTGACTTTGTTGCTGATCCATTTCGTGGATAGGTAGCTATGACAATGTGACTGATTAACATTTGTGCCTTTTCTTCTAGGTACCAACTACACTGTTTTATAGTTTTTCTCTTAGTTAGATGTTTTTCCAAATTCACGTTCCTAAATTGTTTTCGCATGAAGTCCCACATGCTGATGCTAATCTGGGTTAGGTAGGATTCTTGGGTGACGTTGACAGTGACAAATGATGTTGAACTGATTGCTGAACTCTGCTATTGATGTTGATATATTCATCTTTGTTAGCTTATGCTGAATCAATAGAGCGTGTGTTTTCTGAAGTTCTGATTAGGTGGTGTTATTGGTGGTCACTAATCAACTAAATTCTGAGCTTATTGATTAAAGTCTGAATTAACTGATGCATTAGAATTGTAACTATTGCGGAAATAAAATTGTTAAAACACTTTATTGAGTTGTGGTTATTCATGAAATATTGATATAATTGTCTAAATAGTTAATGATTCTGCTAGTGGTTATTGATTGATTATATTGATCATTGATGAAATTGGTCACTACATGGGTAGGATACTCCATGCGATCCAAAAGGTTCATCGGCCTGTACGGGTCCCCTTGTAAGTTTACTTACTAAAGACCAGGCTCACTACCACATCTAAAACCTCTTGCCAAGGTCAGAACTCCCCTTTTCTTACATAGTCACCCCAGGTAGCCCATAAAGCAGGATGCCATGAAAGCAAAAGGCAGGACATGTACCTTTAGGTTTTTCATGTCCTAGTAATGAAAAACTTCTAAAGTCATTTTTCATTACAGTGAGGCATGCCCTTTTCAAAGGCCAGCATTGGGAATTCCTTAAAAAAACCTTTAAGCTGTAATTCCTGGTCTGAGAGGAGCAGCTGCATCATGTTTAGTACGGTTGGAATATTAATAATAAATCCTCCTTACTGGTAAAGTCAGATTTACTATTACTATTTTAGAAATGCCACCTTTAGAAAGTGGTAATTTTTTCTGAGCTCTCTGCTCTGTGTGCCTACAGCCTATCTCCAATACACATCTGGCTTGGGCTAGGTGACAGCTACACTTGTGCATTTCCTTCAGCCACCCACAACACAGCATACTCAGCCCCATCTGCATTCATCAGCATACTGTTGTGTCCTCCTGAGGAGGAGATTGGGGAGGGCTCACTCTTACATTTCAAATGGTAGTGACTAGAGTCCACACAAAGGGGCAGATTAACTCCCAGTGGCATCCCCTACATCAAAGGCACTTGTCAGTATAAGTACTGGGTCTCTTGACCCAGTCAGCGAGTATGCAACTGACCTGTAAGAAACCCTGCTGGAGTACAGACTGTGACACTAAAAGGATTGCCACTCTGCTGTGCCTGACTGTTGCCAGGAACTGTTGCCCTGCTTTGTTGTGCAGACTTGGTGCAGTCAGACCTCTGCCCTGCAAGAAGGACCTAAAAGGCACCTCCAGAAATGACTCCAAGGGCTTTCTGGCTTGTCCCGTGGTCTCTTTGAGGTCTCAGGGCATCAAATACTGCAGTCTCAACTACTTCAGCCCTGCTAAATGACTGCCTAAAAAACCCCGGTTCTCCACTCTGAGAGAATCAGGTGCCTCCTACCGGACTCAGCGGGATGTGAACGGTTCACCAGAAAATTCAGTGTAGCAGGCTCTTTGCTTGTTAGTAGACCACCTCGCCCCCGTAGGGACTACCAGCCATCCAGCCTGAGTGCCAAGTGAAGGTACCTCGCCACCACTGCATCGAGGAGATCCTGTGGTGCAGCCTCTTCTGCTGAGTAGGCATGATCCAACAAACTCCGCCCTCCAGGAATCCATCTGCGCAGCCTCTCTGGCTGAATAGGCAGGATCCAATGACTGCTGCCCTTCAGGAATACCCCAGCGCAGCCACCCTTCAGCGAAGTGGGGTACCTGGCTACCATCAGAGCTGCTGCCGTACTGCAGAGCCTTGGAATGGGACCTCAGCCTCAGGACACAGGTGGTATTGAGTGTGGTGGGGGCACTCGGGGTGCTCACTGTTGGTCCCCTGTTATCTCAGAGCCTGCACTGAATTACTTCTCCAACCTACGTGGGCTCTGAGTGTTACAAGGGTTTTTGGTAGGCCAAGCCTTTCTCAGAGGGACTGCGCGTTCCTTTTTTACCTGAATTGAACTGGTGATGATTGGGGCACTGCTTTTTTAGGACAATATTTGAGAATAACCTCTAGTGATTTACTGAGTGGATCTTTTTCAATTAGATCGTAATCCTTTTTGCAATTATAAAAAATGTCTATTTTTTACATAAGGACTTTCAAGTGTATACAAAGGGCTTCACTAGGAAGGTGGAACTACAAAAAGCTGTGAGAGTCTGGACAGATGCCCAGCTTGTGGGGAGGATATCCCAGATTAGGAGCAAGAAATTCTGGAGGAGTCGGAGAACCCAATCCTGGATTCCCATAAGGAAATTGAACCACTTGTGGAAAGGGCCAACAATTTGCAAGATGCAAGAGTGGTTTCCAGACCAGGAAGCAGTGTCTCTTCTAGAAACCTCTCATCAGAGGAGCTGGCAGACAGAGGGAGGAAAGAAAACTCGGTTTGGAGCTTGCCAGATTGGAGCAGACCTGCAAGGAGAGAAATCTGGTTCTTGAGGAGAGGAAATTAGCCAATGAGCTCAGTTTGAGTGAGCTAGAAATAAAATCCCTGGAATCAATTATCAATCAGACTGTTTTTCAACAGTGATGCCTGTCACCTGGGTGGGTATTCAGGCATTGTGCTGCTGTGTTGGTCAAAAATCCAAGTTTGAGCCCCTTCCTGAAGTGGGTTAGGGAGGGAGAGGTGCGCAGGTGGAGAGGGAGGGCCTTTCAGGACTTGCCAGCTATGTAGGAGAAGGAGCGACCTCTGGTGTGGCAGCACCTGGTTCATGGTACTTGCATGAGGGCTAGGTGAGCGAAACAGGTTTCTGGGCGGTCGGTGGAAGCTCAGGCAGTGGTTCAGGTAGGTGGGTCCTAGGTCATGGAGTGACTTGTTGGCATTGGTTAGGAGCTTGAATTGGCATCTTTCCTGGCTTGGGAGCCAGTGAAGGTCTCTTAGGTGCTGGGAGATGTGGGTCCTTTTGGGAAGAATGAGGATCAGTCTTGCTGCCGAGTTCTGGATTGTTTTGATTCTTTTCATGAGTACGATGTTGGTACCCTCATAGAGTGCATTGCTGTAGTCCATTCTGCTTGTTATAAGAGCTTGCGTCACTGCTTTTCTTGTGCTGACTAAGAGCCACTTGAAGACTTTGTGGAGCTCTGATGATGACTGCAAGAGGAGTCATTTAGACGTTGAAGCGAGTGGGACTGAGTGAAGAGCTTTGAGAAATGCCAAAGATGTGCTTGGGTTGCAAAGTGAAGAGAGGGAGCCAGACTCTCTGAGTATGCTCTGAGAGAAAGGATGTAATCCGTTTGAGTGCACCATCTGTGATTCCGATCAGTCTCAGTCAGTGGATGAGTGTGCAGTGAGAGATGGCTTTGAAGGCTGCAGAGAGGTCTAGCAGGATTAGGGCGGCTGATTCTCCTTTGTCGAGCAGGATGCAAGTGTCATCTATAGCAGCAATGATTGCTTTTTCAGTGCTGTTGTTGGTTCTGAATCCTGAATGTAAAGGGTCCAATAGGTTGCTTCTTTCCAGCTGTTGCATCAGTTGGAGGTTGATGGCCTTCTCCAGGACTTTGGCTGGGAATGGGAGCAGAGCGATGGGACTGTAGTTCTGGAGTTCGCTGGGGTATTCCAGTAGCTTCTTGAGGAAAGGTCTTACATTTGCGTGTTTCCAGGCCTTCTAGGAAGATGGCTGTGGTGATGGAGGTGTTAAGGCTGGTAGTGAGCTAGAGGCTGATCACTTCACTTCCTAGGTTGAAGAGTCGGTTAGGGCAGGGGTTGGTGGGTGCCTCCGAGTGGATGGAGTTTATGAGGGTGTTTGTGTTTGGTGTGGTGAGCAGCTTCCATGTGGTGAGCGCATGGACGTTGGCCGTGGCGGTTGTGGTTTTGGGGGGGTCAGCAGGCAGGGGGTCGAAGTTTCTATAGATGGTATCAATCTCGTTGTGGAAGTGATAGGCAAGGGTGTTGCAGAGTTCCTGATAGGGGGGATGGAGTTTTCTGTGGCTTGCGGGTGGGTGAACTCATTGACTATAATAAAGAGGTCTTTGGTGTGGTTTGCACAGCTGTCGATCCGGCATGATGGGTCTCCTTCTTGGTGGCTTTCAGCTGTTGGTGGTAGTTGGTGAGGGCCAGTTCGAAGGTGGCCCGGTCTAGGTTGTTTCTAGTGGTCCACCACTTTCTTTCCATCTGTTTGAATACATGTTTCACTGTGCTGAGTTCTGGGGTGTACCAGAAGTCTGTCTAATGGGTCTGTGTGGTCTGGCTGTTTTGGTGGGCGCAACTTGGTCCATGGCACAGGTGATCCAGGCATTGAATTTCTCTACTGCCAGGTTCAGGTCTGTGGTGTCACTGCATAAGGTGGTACCGAGAGTGTGTTTCCAGTTGTGTTGGATGACCTTAGTCCAGCTGTGGTGGTGGGCACTATGGTTGTTGGGGGTGGTGTGGTCGGGTCTGGCAATGGTGTGATGCACAATAGAGTGGTCTGACCAGGAGAACTCCGTGGTGTGGCTGTAGCTGATTCTGTTGCTGAATGTGATGATGGAGTCCAATATGTGACCTGCTTTATGTGTTAGGTCTGTGATCAGTTGTTAGGGGCCTGAGCTGTCCATTCATTCGAGGAGGTCTAAGGAATTGTCTGTGTGGTCGTCGAGTTGGAAGTTGAGTTCTCCCAATTAGAGGTAGTGTTCGGATTCAATGGTGAGTGGGGTAATAAATTTAGGAGCATACTTATAATGCTGTAGTGCCAACTTGCGCCACATTAATGTAATTATTTTTTATGTTAATATGGCCCAACGAGGAAATCACCGCAGCGTATTTACAGGGTGGTGCTATGCATGCATTGTACCACTCTGTAACCCTTTGCGCTACATTATGCCTGTGTATGCAAAGGGGGCATTCCCCTGTTAGGGGAGCTGGAAAAATGGCGTAAGAGAACTATGAGGTTTCCTTGTGCCATTTTTTACAGCACTTTTAACGCCTACTCCAGAGCAGGTGTTAAAAGGGGGCTTCCATTCTTTAGAATAGCACCAATATTTTGGCACTACTGCTGAAGAATACATCAATAACATCATGAGAAATGACGTTATTGCTCCCTACCCTGCTCCATGGTGCGCCGCATTTCATAATATGGCACATACATGATGATGGTAGGGGGATGCTAAGGGGCTCAGGGAAAGTTCCACTGCACTCGGTGCAGCGCCACTTTCCATACATCTGCCCCTTAGTATTTGGGTTGCTTATGCCAGATCAGGATCCTGGGGGTCTGTAGGTGAGTGTGGCTTTGATGGTTATGTTGTCATTGTGGCAGGACTGAAAGTTCATGTGCTCTACGAATGGAGTGGTTTTGTCTTCTGTGTTTGTGCAGATGATGGATTCTTTGTGAATGACATTGATGCTGCCTCTGCGTTTGTTGTTATGGTTGTGGTGCTTTATCTTGTAGCCACTGGGTGTGGTGGTGGCGATTTCCCAAGAAAAAGCGGGGTTGAGCCAGGTCTCTGAATGAAGGCTACTTTGGGTGCGCGGGTGGAGATGGTGTCCCAGACTTCTGTGGCATGTCTGCAAAGTGATCTGGCATTGATCAGTATGCAGCTTAGTTGTTCCGGGTAGGGGTCAGCCAAAAGGGGTGTTCTGGTGTAGGTCGCTGTGGTAGCAATCGATCTTGGAGTGGAAGTGAAACGACAGTGGATGTAGGTGAAAGGTTCACTGTAGCATGAGGAGATGCGCTGTAGCAGTTGTTCCTTCGTCTGGGTGATGAGGTACACTGCAGAGTATCTGTGAAGGTGTGGAGAGCCAGGGTTCCTGGTGCTGGGCGCAGTCCAGGCATGGAAAGGCGCAGACGGGCTTGCCTTTGTCATGCCTTCAGTGCGCTGGTGGTGCACCCATGCTGCGGTCTTCATTTTGTAGGTCAGGGGCAGGAGGCGGGGCTCTGGTGAGGCTGGAAGTGTGGGGGGAGTGTGGGACCCCCATGAGACCTTTGTAGAGGTCCCTGGAGGCCTGGGATGGCAGAATGAGCCCAGGCAACAGGAAAATGGCAGTGCATGGCTAGGCTGGCAGCAGGGGGAAGCTTGCAGTAACCTGCTCACTCAGGCCACGCTGCACCCTTCATTGTGTAGCTCTGGTAGGGCGGGAGGTTCGGGGGTGGCGGGAAATGGCCTATGCAGGGGACAAGCAGTGCAGAGTCAGCAATTCTGTCCTAGCCCCAGGAGACCTTTGTTGAGGTCCCAGGAGCCCTGGGATGGAAGAAAGAGCCTGGGAAACAATGGCCTGGCAGTGCCTGCTAAGTGTGGCAGCAGAAAGGAGCTGGTGGTGACTTGCTCACCCAGGCTGTACTGCTGTCTTCATTTTGTAGGTCAAGGGTAGGGCTTGAGTGAAGCAGGAAGTGCTGGAGGAGGGTGGGTGTTAGAAATGGGGTCTCTGGTTAGCAGTCAGTTTTCACTCTGTCCAAGCAGGGACCCTCACTCTAGTCAGGGTATGGAGATACACACCTAGGATAACCCCTGCTCATCCCCTTGGTAGCTTGGCATAAGCAGTCAGGCTTATCTCAGATGCAAAGTAAAAAGTATTTGTACCAACAAACAGTAACACAGTGAAAACATCACAAAATTACTCCACACCAGTTTAGAAAAATAGCCAACATTTACCTAAATCAAACAAGACCAAAATGACAAAAATGTAAGATACACTGGCAAAGCTATGAATTTTTAAATTAAAAAGAGTCTTACTCCATAGAAATTAATGGAGGTGTTGTTTTAGCACAAGTACCTGGTATGCTCAAAAATAATGCCACAAGGGCAACATTGCATCAGAAAAGTAAGCGATGCGTTGATTCCTTACTTGCAAGTGAGGCAGTGCTTTGATTCTTTACTCGAACCAGAGGCCATGCATCGATCCCATGTGCACAGCCTCAGGTCCGTGTGGTGATGTTTGCAGATTTGTTCACTCAGGGTCCATGCATGGAAATGTCCACGCTTTGTGTGAAGAGTCCGCATTGATAACAGGTGCTGTAGTGTTTCTCCAGCCGGTAGGCAGACGCTGCATCGAATTTTCAGCCATTGGACAGACGATTTGTCGATTTTTCTGATGCGCACACAACAGTGCATGGATTTTCCCACAAAGGTTATTGTATCCTCTCCTAAGGGCCCAGGGGCTGGATTTGGCACCACTTAGCAAGTCAGGACTCCCAGCAGAAGAGCCCAGGCACTGGCAGATAGAGTCTTTGATGTACATGAGATCTCAGAACAGGGGGCAAGCTGAGTGAAAGCCCTTGGAGAAACTTCATAAGCAGGATTTCATAAAGCAAAGTCCAGTTATTTCCCTCTTCAGGTAGAAGGAGCAGAAGCAGGCCAGCACAGCAAAGCAACAGGCAGAGTGGCAGGTCTCAAGCATCAAGCTCTTCTCCTTGACAGAGGTTCCTCTTGATCCAAAGTAATCTAAAGTCTGGGGTTTTGGGTCCACTACTCCTTTCTGCCTTTAAAGTAGGAAAGCTTCAAAGGAAAGTCTCTGTTGTTCACAAGCTCCTGCCTTTCCTAGGTCTAGCCACAGACACACTCCAGGGGCTTGGAGTCTCTATTGTGTGAGTGCAGTCAAAGCCCTTTCAGGTGTAAGCGTGAGCTCCCCTCTCCCACTCTACCCCAAGAAACTCATCAGGATATGCAGGACACTCCCCAGCTCCCTTTGTGTCACTGTATAGAGGGAAATCACAAACAGCTCAACTGTCAGTCTGACCCAGGCGTGGATTCTACAGGTAGGCAGAGTCACAGAATGGTTAAGCAAGAAAATGCCCACCTTTTAAACGTGGCATTCCCAAATAGACAATCTAAAAACCAACTGTACCAAAACATATATATTTTAAATTGTGAGTTCAGAGACCCCAAACTCCACACCTCTGTTAGAAATGGGGTCTTTGGTTGGCAGTCAGGTTATCCCCTGTCCAATTAAGGACCCTCACTCTAATCAGGGTAAAGGAAAATCAGCCTCAGCTAACCCCCACTCACCCCCTTGGTAGCTTGGCACGAGCAGGCAGGCTTAAATTCAGATTGCTAGGTGTAAAGTATTTATACCAACACACACAGTAACTCAATGAAAACACTATAAAATGACACAACACAGGTTTAGAAACAAGACCAAAATGACAAAAATCCACCATACACAAGTCAAGTCATTAATTAAACTTCCAAAAGAGTCTTCATGTTCTTTTAAACACAACGCTAACGCTGTTAGTGTGAAAAAGTACCTGGGTCACATCAAAATAAACCACACGGGTGAGCATACGTTAAAAAAGGTAAGCAGTGCGTCGATTTCTCAACCGCAAGCAAGGTCGTGCGTTGTTTCTCCTTCTCTGGTCTGATCGCGTGCGTTGTTTCTTTCCCCGCAGGAGAGAGATGCGTCGATCCGGACAAAACCCCTCGGGTCCGGGCAGGCTTGCGTTGTTTTTCCACACCCAGCGATGTTGCACCTTTGCAGCCTCCGTCAGCGATGCGGAGCGTTGATTCTCCAGCCGAGTGTGTTGATTTCCCAGCCGCACTGCAAGTGCTGCGTCGATTTCAGCTGCGGAGCCAGCAGCGCATCGTTTCTTTAGTCGCTCTCGGAGGTTGGGTCGGAAATTTCCCCCCACGGCGATCTGTGCATGGATTTCCAACCTTGGTCCACCAGCTTCACCTGCAAGGCCCCAGGAACTGGATAGGGCACCAGTTGGCAGGGCAGGAGACTTCAACAACAGGAGGTAAGCTCAGTTTAAAGGCCTTGGAGAGTTCTTCACAAGCAGGAAGGCACACACAATCCAGTCTTTGTCCTCTTGCACAGCCAGAAGCAGCAACTGCAGGATAGCTCCTCAAAGCACAGTCACAAACAGAACAGGTCTTCCTCCTCAGCTCTTCAGCTCTTCTCCAGACAGAGGTTCCTCTTGGTTTCCAGAAGTGTTCTAAAGTCTGTGGTGTTGGGTGCCCTTCTTATACCCATTTTGCCCTTTGAAGTAAGCTTACTTCAAAGCAAAGTCTCCCTTGTTTGTGAAATCCTGCCTTGCCCATGCCAGGCCCCAGACACACACCAGGGGGTAGGAGTGACCACTCCTCCCCTCCTTCCTAGCACAGATGGCTCATCAGGATATGCAGGCTACAACCCAGCTCCCTTTGTGTCACTGATTAGAGAGAGGTGCAAACAGCCCTACTGTCAAACTGACCCAGACAAGGAATCCACAAACAGGCAGAGTCACAGAATAGTTTAAGCAAGAAAATGCTCACTTTCTAAAAGTGGCATTTTCAAACACACAATCTTAAAATCAACGTTATTAAAAGATTTATTTTTAAATTGTGAGCTCAGAGACCCCAAACTCCACGTCTATCTGCTCCCAAAGGGAATCTACACTTTAATCATATTTAAAGGCAGCCCCCACATCAACCAATTTGAGGGATAGGCCTTGCAGCAGTGAAAAACGAATTTGGCAGTATTTCACTGTTAGGACATATAAAACACATTAGTGTATGTCCTACCTTAAACATACAGTGCACCCTACCCATGGGGCAACCTAGGGCCTACCTTAGGGGTGTCTTACATGTAAGAAAAGTGAAGGTTTAGGCCTGGCAAGTGAGTACACTTGCCAAGTTGAATTGGTAGTTTAAAACTACACACACAGACACTGCAGTGGCAGGTCTGAGCCATGTTTACAGAGCTACTAATGTGGGTGGCACAACCAGTACTGCAGGCTAGTAGCCTATGATTTACAGGCCCTGGGCACCTCTAGTGCACTATACTATTGACTTACCAGTAAATCAAATAGTCCAATCATGGATGAACCAATTACATACACATTTGGTATAGGAACCCTTGCACCTTAGCACTGGATAGCAGTGGTAAAGTGCCCAGAGTAACAAAAACAGCAAAAACAGAGTCCAGCACACATCCACAACCTGGGAAACAGAGGCAAAAAGTTAAGGGAGACCACGCCAAGGATGCAAAGTCTAACAACCTCTATCTGCTCTCAATGGGAAACTGCACTTAAAAGATATTTAAAGGCAGTCCCCATGTTAATCTATGGGAGGTATAGGCCTTTCAATAGTGAAAAACGAATTTGGCAGTCTTTCTCTATCAGGACATGTAAAACAAACCAGTACATGTCCTACCTTTTAAATATGCTGGACACTGCCTATGGGGCTACCTAGGGCCTACCTTAGGGGTGACTTACTTGTAGTAAAAGGGAAGGTTTGGGCCTAGCAAGTGGGTACACTTGCCAGATTTAATTGGTAGTGCAAAACTGCACACACAGACACTACAGTGGCAGGTCTGAAACATGTTTACTGGGCTACTCATGTGGTTGGCACAAACATTGTTGCAGGCCCACTAGTGGCATTTGATTTAGAAGCCAAGGGCATCCACAGTGTACCTTACTAGGGACTTACTAGTAAATCGAATGAGCCAAACATGAAAAATCAATTGTCAATATCCTTTAGACAGAGGGAACTTGCACTTTAGCACTGGTTACCAGTGGTAAAGTGTCCAGAGTATCAAAATCAGCAAATGAATTACAGCATAGGGTCCAGAAACATGGGGCCAGAAATAAAAAGTACAGGGAAACCACACCAAGAGACGCCAGGTCTAACACATGCCCCCTTCAGCTGAAAGTGGGGAGAACTACCCAACGCAGTGGGAGTTCTCTCCACTAAGGAGGACAAACCTGGAAAGATCATCTGAATTGGCGTGCTCTGTTCCAGGGTGGTGCTCCATCATAAAGTCCATTCCCTCTAGGGACATGGACCACCTCAACAGTTTAGGATTCTCACCCCTCCTCTTCATTAGCTATTTGACGGGCCAGCGGTCTGTCTGAACCTGGAAGTGAGTCCTAAAGAAGAAGGGTCTTAGCTTCTTTAGTTCCCAGACTACAGCAAAAGCTTCCCTTTATATGGTGCTCCACTTCTGTTCCCTGGAAAGTAACCTCCTACTAATGAAGGCTACAGGTTCATCTAGGCCCTCTTCATTCAGCTGTGAGAGCACACCTCCCACACCATGCTCTGGAGCATTTATCTGCACCAAAAACCCTTTGGAAAAGTCAGGAGCCTTGAGCACAGGTGCTGAGCCCATGGCCCTCTTTAGGGTGTCAAACGTAATCAGGGACACCTCTGTCCAGATCACCTGAAGTGGCTGCTTTTTGGAAGTCAGCTCTGTCAAGGGAGCAACAATGGTGCCATACACCAGGACAAATCTCCTGTAATATCCAGTGAGTTCTAAAAAGGCCCTCATTTCATTCTGGGTCTTGGGGGTGCTCAAACCAGAATGGTGTCAATCTTTGCCTGTAGGGGTGCCACCTAGCCGCTCCCTAGCTGGTGTCCTAGGTACATCACAGACCCCTGCCCTATTTGGCACTTACAGGCCTTAATAGTGAGGCATTCACTCTGCAGGGCCTTTAACCCTTCCTGGAGGTGGTGCAAGTGTCCTCCCAGCTGGAGCTGAAGACAGCAATGTCGTCTAGGTAGGCAGCACTGTAATTCTCCAACCCGGCCAGGACCTGGTTGACCAGCCTCTGGAATGTGACAGGGGTGTTTTTCAACCCAAAGGGCATGACACAAACTGGTAGTGCCCCTCTGGTGTTGAGAATGCAGACCTCTCTTTAGCCCCATCCGTTAAGGCAATCTACCAGTACCCAGACATCAAATCAAATATGCTGAGGAACGTAGCAGCAACCAACCGGTCAATGAGCTCATCAGCTCAGGGGATGGGGTGGTCGTCAGTCCTGGTTACAGCTGTGAGCCCCCTGTAGTCAACACAGATCCTAAGTTCAGGTGTGACACCAGATGGAGCAGACTTGGGGACTAGAATGAAAGGGCTGGACCAAGGGCTGTTGGAGTGCTCAATCACCCCTAATTCTAGCATCCTGGAGACTTCCTCCTTGATGCTGTTTCTCACTTTGTCAGTTAACCTGTAAGTCTTGTGCTTGACAGGCAGACTGTCCTTCATTATCTATGGCATGGGTGCACTAGTGGGTGACTCCAGGGGTGTTTTGCTTCACTAATGACCGAGCTGAAACACTCATGCACTGGCAAAAATCTCTGGAATGCGCTTCTTAGTCTAAAAAAGACATTTATTATTTCACTTTGCAAGGTTCGTAAAAGAAGGTCAGCATGCTGAAAGCACACGTTTTAAAATGGTCACAGCAATGAAATAAAAACATGTACAAATGATTCTCCACTGCAATATACACAGCAAATATATGTGTCTATATTATATTGCAAAGCAAATAATGAATTAAAAAATATGCATCGCACTGAGGCATGGGCACATCTGCTTCATCTCCCTCCTATCAGCATCAGATCACCAGATCCCAGAATCAATTGAGGAGAGAGAGAGATTAATTATCCTCACGGGAAGGATAACACACCCCAGTGTACTGGGCACGTCTGAGATCTGAATCTCTCTCTCGGTCCCCGGTCCATCTGGTCTAGGCCTTTTATTCTTTGAACAAACAAGAGAGGAAAATTCTAGAACCTCCAGTCACTGCAGAAGTTTATTATTAAAAATTTGCTGATTACTTTATGCCAGCTTTGAAAAGAACACTTCGAGACTTGGCCACAATCCCAAGGTGCCCTGAATCAAAACTAAACCATTCCATGCCATCCTAGTAAATTATTATCATTCTAAGCCCTTGGTGGGAAAAAACATGAGCACATTGTGTGATGTGGAAAATTACTTACAGCTTTTAACGTGGTGGTGGCTAATGCTAAATTAAAGTCAATAGGCTAAATGAAACTGGTGGTCACTAATGTGACGGTGAGCTGCTAGGCTAAGTGCAACGTGGATTCAGTGGTCAAAACACCAATATCATTACACTCCACCCTTTTGACAAATGACTCATATATCCTATAGTCCTAAAATCAGCTTCTCTTTTTTTTGTTCTTAAACATTACAAGCAAATTAGGTATGCATTGTACACAGAAACAGAATGAATTGACAAGAGCAATCACTATAAAGCAACAGAAGTGCGATTAACTTATTTATCATTCAGATATTATAAACAGCTAAACCAGGCACACCTACAATAAAAAGACTTAAGCTTATATATTTTGATTGGGATAATAACTGAGTCACAGTCTTCACGTAATTGAATAGTGTCTCTAGGATAATGAGTTGGTATAGAATTAGATGGAAACATCATGAATCCTAATCATGTGAAGGCACACGGTCTACCTGTAATGTTTGCTAGAAAGTAGATAAAAATGAGATTCCCATATGAGAATAGTCAGCCAACTGGCAACTTAAACACGCTTAATGAGACTGGCAGCAGTCATCAGGTGATAACAAGTCATGTTGTTTGTTCCATTAGAATTGGAATCAAACAGGTTGATTAGACATCCATGGTACTCTGCATTATTCCCATGCAGAACTTTGTTCTGTGAAGCACAATTGGTGCCAAATGGATTCATAGGTATTGCCCTTCAAAAGCAGCAGGGGTGTTGCGCAACGTGATTGATCAATCAGGTTTAGCTTGGGGGTGCAGTCCCTCCCGACTGCACACACACACACGCCCCAAGGGAGACCACACAGCACATTCATGGTCAGAAGCAAGTCGTAGTATGATCTGTAAAAGAAACAAGTATGATTGTTCTTGCAAATAACATTTGTCAGCTGAAATGTGCTCCCATTCTCCTTTCCTTGTTTTATGATCAGCAGAACATTATTAGGGCCCTTGTTTATCATTTCTGCAGGTACTGAGGGCCATTTGGGGATTCAACCCACACTTTGGCACCAGGGGGTTTGCCAGTTGAACCAAATCCTCCTTTTCTTTGTACTGTCAGAAGGGCTGGGGCAGTCCCCTTCCACACCAATCTTCCATACACTGGACTTATGATGCATTGGGCAATTTTGTAAGCATGTAGGTCAAGACCTGCAGATTCAGGTGTGGCTCTGTAAGGAGCTGAAAATCCAGGTTTTATTTCCCAGTAAATAAAGGTGTTGGTGGTCAAATGTGGCTGTATCAGGGGAGTTTCAACATTTTATAATGGTCTGTTATTCAGAATCTGGAGGTCTTCAGTTAAATGATCTCTCCAGCTTTTCAGAGTCCCATCAATTGTTTAGTCCAGAACCCCAGGGACACTCCTGTTCTTCTCTGCTTTTAGCCACCTGCTCCAATCTACAGGATAGTTACATGCAACACAATGACTCCTTCCTGCACTGTCCACAAGTCTAAATCCTGTTGAATTATTTATTTTGCCAAATCAAAAGCACACTGCTGCTCTTCACCCCATTCAAACTCATGTTTTTTTCTGGATCATGCTGTCTCCAAGAATCAAACAATCCTATGAATTGCTGTGTCTCTTGCTTAGTGTGAGGAGTAGCAAACTACAAAATATTTTGTTTTACCTGTAGCAACATCTCTCTATGTGTGAGAAAGTAGCCTCTTTCTAGCATGGTTACCCCTACTTTTGGCCTGTTTGTCTGTGTGTGTCAGTGTGTTTTTATTTTGTCACTGGGATCCTGCTAACCAGAACCCCAATGCTCATTGTGAAAAACCCTATATGTCAGTGTGTTTTGCCTGTCTCACTGGGATCCTGCTAGCCAGGACCCCAGTGCTCATAATAGGTGTTCTAATGTGTGTGTTGTCAGTAGTGCTTAACTGTGTCACTGAGGCTCTGCTAACCAGAACCTAAGTGCTTATGCTCTCTCTGCCTTTAAATTTGTCACAATAGGCTAGTGACTTAATTTACCAATTTCAATTAGTACACTGGACCACCCTTATAAGTCCCTAGTATATGGTACCTAGGTACCCAGGGCATTCAATCAATCAATCAAGGCATTTATAGAGCGCGCTACTCACCCGTGAGTGTCTCATGGCGCTAGGGGGGAGGGGATTTTTACTGCAGCTCAAAGAGCCAGGTCTTTAGGCGTCTCCTGAATGCAAGGTGGTCCTGGGTGGTTCTCAGGTGAACGGGGAGGGAGTTCCATGTCTTGGCTGCCAGATAGGAGAAGGATTTGCCTCCAGGGGTGGTTCTGCGGATGCGAGGGACGGTGGCGAGAGCGAGGCCGGTGGAGCGGAGCTGGCGGGTAGGCGTGTAGAACGAAAGGCGTCTGTTGAGGTATTCGGGCCCTTATTGTGGGAGGGCTTTGTGTGCGTGGGTGAGGAGCCTGAAGGTGATCCTCTTGTTGATGGGTAGCCAGTGCAGGTGCTTCAGGTGGGCGGATATGTGGCTGTGGCGCAGTATGTCAAGGATGAGGCGTGCGGAGGTGTTCTGTATTCGCTGGAGACGATTCTGTAGCTTGGTGGTGGTTCCTGCGTATAGGGTGTTTCCGTAATCCAGTCAGCTTGTGACGAGGGCGTGGGTAACGGTTTTCCTAGTGTCGGTGGGTATCCAGCGGAAGATCTTTCGGAGCATGCGGAGGGTGTAGAAGCAGGCGGACGAGACGGCGTTGACTTGCTTGGTCATGGTGAGGAGGGGGTCCAGGATGAATCCGAGGTTGCGAGCATGGTCAGAGGGGGTTGGTGCGGTGCCCAGAGCCGTGGGCCACCATGAGTCGTTCCAGGCGGACGGGGAGTGTCCGAGGATGAGGACCTCCGTCTTGTCAGAGTTCAGCTTCAGGCAGCTGAGCTTCATCCATTCTGCGACATCTTTCATTCCATCATGGAGGTTGGCTTTAGAGGTAGCTGGGTCTTTGGTGAGGGAGAGTATCAGCTGTGTATCATCGGTGTAGGAGATGATGTTGATGTTGTGTTTGCGAGCGATGTTTGAGAGGGGGCTCATGTATATATTGAAGAGTGTAGGGCTGAGCGAAGAGCCTTGTGGAACGCCGCAGATGATCTTGGTGGGTTCTGAGCGGAAGGGCGGGAGGTAGACTCTTTGGGTACGGTCAGAAAGGAACAAGATGATCCAGTTTAGGGCCTGACCTTGGATTCCAGTGGAGCGGAGGTGGGTTATTAGGGTGCGATGGCATACGGTGTTGAATGAAGCCGAGAGGTCCAGTAGGATGAGGGCAGTGGTTTCTCTGTTGTCCATCAGAGTTCTGATGTCGTCGGTGACTGCAATGAGGGCGGTTTCCGTGCTGTGGTTGGTGTGAAAACCCGATTGGGAGGGGTCGAGCAGGTTGTTGTCTTCAAGGAAGTTGGTCAGTTGCTTGTTGACGGCCTTCTCGATGACCTTGGCTGGGAAAGGGAGAAGAGAGATGGGGCGGAAGTTCTTCAGGTTGTTGGGGTCAGCCGTGGGTTTTTTCAGGAGAGGGTTGACTTCCACCTGTTTCCAGTTCTCGGGAAAGGTGGCAGATGCAAACGAGCTGTTGATGATGCTTTGGAGATAAAGGGCGATGATGGCGTCGGCTTTGTTGAAGATCTGATGGGGGCATGGGTCCGATGGGGAGCCGGAGTGGATAGTGTTCATGGTGATTTTGGTGTCTTCGGTGCTGACGGGGGTCCAGGCGTTCAAGGTAGTGGCTGGAGCTGTTGGTTCAGTGGTGGGTGGCGGGGCTTGGGGTCCGAAGCTGTCGTGTAGGTCGGTGATCTTTCGATGGAAGAAAGTGGCGAGGGAGTTGCAGAGTTCTTGTGAGTGCGTGATGGTGTTTGAGCTAGCTTTGGGGTTGGAGAGCTCTCTGACAATGTTGAAGAGTTCCTTGCTGTTGCGGGTGTTGTTGTCAAGACTCTCTTTGAAAGATGCCCTTTTGGTGGAGCGGATCAGCTGATGGTGTTCGCGGGTGGCGGCCTTGAGGGCTGACATGTTTTCTGCGGTGTGTTCTTTGCGCCAGGTTTTTTCGAGAGAACAGCAGGATTTCTTTGATTCCTTGAGGGCTTCAGTGAACCACGAGGGTTTCCTGATGTTGGTCTCTCTTGGGTGGTTCCTGAGAGGGGCGAGGTCGTCGGCATACTTGGTGATCCACTGAGTGAGGCTGAGGGCTGCGGTGTTGGTGTCGGTGGTGATGGCTGGTTGGTTGTGGTTTAGAGTTGCGAGTAGCTGTTCTGTGGAGATTTTGTTCCAGGGTCTGCGGGGGATTTGTTGTGTGGGGAGGTGGTGGGTCTCACGTTTGAAGGTGAAGTGGACGCATCTGTGGTCGGTCCAGAGTAGTTCAGAGGAGTGGCTGAAGGATATGTGGTTGCTGGCGGAGAAGATGGGGTCGAGCGTGTGGCCAGCGGAGTGGGTAGGGGTGTTCACCAGTTGCTTGAGTCCGATGTTGGCGAGGTTGTCGAGCAGGGTGGCGGTGTTGGTGTCGTTGTTCTTCTCCAGGTGGAAGTTTAGGTCCCCGAGGAGGATGTAGTCTGGTGAGGCTAGGGCGTGCGGGGTGATGAAGTCGGTGATAGATCCGCTGAAAAGGGCACGTGGGCCAGGGGGCCTGTAGACGAGAGTACCTCTGAGGGTGGTCCTGGGGTTGGTGTGGATCTGGAAGTGCATGTGTTCGGCGGCGAGGGGGGTGTCTTCGGTGGAGGTCGTGATGTTGATGGAGTTTTTGTAGATGATGGTGATTCCTCCCCCGATTTGGTTGGCGCGGTCTTTCCGGGCGATTTTGTAGCCTTTGGGGATGGCAATGGCGATCTCGGGAGCTGAGGAAGCGTTCATCCAGGTTTCTGTGACGAAGGCAACGTCAGGAGTCGTGGTGTCCAGGAGGTCCCATAGCTCGATGGCGTGCCTGTGGATGGAGCGTGTGTTGAGGAGGATGCACTTGAGGTGGTTGTTGGTTCGCGGGCTGGATGAGGGATTCCGGCTCGGTGGAAGGTGTACTTGCAGGCTTGACAGGCGAAGGGTCCATGAGTGCTTTTGGGGCTGGCATGGTAGCAGTTGGCGGTTTGCCCGGGGTTGAGAGCGTGGAGGGAGGCGGCATCGTATCTGAGATGGGGGGTTTGGGTGCGGTGGGGTCCAGGGGTTCTGGCACTGGGTGTGGTCCAGGCACGGACGGGCACAGACGGGCTTGCCTTTGACGCGCCGTTGGCGCGCCAGTGGCGCGCCCGCTGCGCGCGGCCGCCTTAAGAGGGAAGAGGGGGAGGGGTCAGGAGGGGGCGGGAGGCGGGAGGGAGGGCGGCGAATGGGCGCGGGGGGAGGGGCGGCACAGGGGCAGTGGCAGGAGAACGGGGGAGCAGGAGGCGGGAGAGCGGGAGGGCACCTAGAGGGAAAAACGGCTAAAGGAAAGAAATTAAGAAGAGAGCCGGAAAAAGATGGAGATGGAGCAAGTCAGTAAGAGAGAGAAGAGAGATAAGAGGGAGAAATGAAATGGAAGAGGGAATCACGAGGGGAAATCCAGGTGAAGAAGGAATCAGGAGAGAGAGAGAAGCAAGATGGAAGGGTCACGAGTGTAAATCAAGGTGAGGAGGGAGTCAGGAGAGAAAGAGAAGCGAGATGGAAGGAAGAATGGAAGAATCACAAGGGTAACTTAAGGTGAGGAAGGAGTCAGGAGAGAAAGGCAACAGGATGAGAAGGGCAGCTAGAAGGAGAGCAGCAACAGGAGAGAGAACGGCAGACTGGAAGCAGGCGCAGACAGGACCTACAACAGGTGCAGGGCAGGTGGAGCTGCAGCTGCGGGGGAGTGACCTACCCAAGGGTCAAGGGCATTGGGGTTTCAGGAGATCCTTTTGGGCTGCAGCATTTCTTTTGCCACCCATCAGGAGCTCAGACAAACCCTTTCACAGGACTGCCACTGCAGCCTGTGTGAAATAGTACACAGCCATTTTCACTGCACTTAAGTAACTTATGTCACCTATATGTCTAACCTTCATTTACTGAAGGTTAGGTGCAAAGTTTCTAAGTGTGAGAGCACCATTACACTAGCAAATGTTCCCCCACATGGTTCAGAGCCAATTCCTGGGACCTTGGAAGGGCGGGGCCGCCATTACATGCGTGCACTACATATAGGTCAGCACCTATATGTAGCTTCACAATGGTAACTCCGAATATGGCCATGTAAGGTGTCTAAAATCATGGAATTGTCTCCCCATTCCAAATCTGTTATTGGGGAGCCGATTTCATGCTTCCTGGTGGCTCCACCAGGGACCCCCAGTACTGCCAAACCAGTTCTCTGAGGCTTGCAATGCAGCTACAGCTGCTGCCACGTCACAGACAGGGTTCTGCCCTCCTGGGGTCTGAGCAGCTCAGTCCCAGGAAGGCAGAACAAAGCATTTCCTTTGAGAGGAGGGTGTTACACCCTCTCCCTTTGGAAATAGGTGTAACAGGCTGGGGAGGGGTAGCCTCCCCCAGCCTCTGGAAATGCTTCGAAGGGCACAGATGGTGCCCTCCTTGCATAAGCCAGTCTACACCTGTTCATGGACCTCCAGTCCTTGGTTTGACATGAATCTGGACAAAGGAAAGGGGAGTGACCACTCCCCTGTCCATCACCACCCCAGGGGTGGTGCCCAGAGCTCTTCCAGTGTGTCCCAGACCTCAGCCATCTTGTTTTCCAAGGTGTGGGGACACTCTGGAGCTGCCACTGGTTGGAAGAAGCTTGGAGTTCTGCAAGAAAGAAGAGGACTAGGAACTTTTCCTTTGGAGACGGATATCCCACGTCACGATGAAGCTTGCAGAGGTATTCCCATGCAGAAAGACCGCAAACAAGTCTTGCTAGCTGCAAGGGTTGCAGAAGAGGTTTGTGGGTGCTGCTGTGGCCCAGGAGGGACCAGGATGTCTTCACTTGGTAGGAGGAGACAGAAGGGGCACTCAGCAATTCAGAAAGCCCTCACAGAGGCAGGCAGCACCCGCAGAAGTACCCCAACAGGCACTTAGAAGAAAAGTGAACCTGTGTCCATGCAAAGTCACAAAAGGGAGTTCCACGACGCCGGAGGACAACTAAGAAGGTTGTGCACTGCAGGTCAAAGTGCTGGGGACCCAGGCATGGCTGTGCACAAAGGAAATCCTGGAAGAGTGCACAGGACCCGGAGCAGCTGCAAATCACGCAGTACACAGCTTTGCAGTCTAGCGTGGGGAGGCAAGGACTTACCTCCACCAAACTTGGACTGAAGAGTCACTGGACTGTGGGAGTCACTTGGACAGAGTTGCTGTGTTCCAGGGACCACGCTGGTCAGGATGAGAGGGTACCAAGAGGACCAGTGTTGCAGTATTTTGGTGCCTGCGTTAGCAGGGGGAAGATTCCGTCGACCCACGGGAGATTTCTTCAGAGCTTCTGCTGCAGGGTGAAGGCAGGCTACCCCCAGAGCATGCACCACTTGGAAACAGTCAAGAAAGCCGACAGGATTAGGCGCTACAATGTTGCTGGTAGTCGTCTTGCTACTTTGTTGCGGTTTTGCAGGCATCCTTGAGCAGTCAGCGGTCGATCCTTTGGTACAAGGTGAAGAGGGAGATGCAGAGGAACTCTGGTGAGCTCTTGCATTCGTTATCTGAAGAATTCCCCAAAGCAGAGACCCTAAATAGCCAGAAAAGGAGGTTTGGCTACCAAGTTAGGAGGATTGGCTACCAAGAGAGGTAAGAGCCTATCAGAAGGAGCCTCTGACATCACCTGCTGGCACTGGCCACTCAGAGCAGTACAGTGTGCCCCCAACACCTCTGTTTCCAAGATGGCAGAGGTCTGGGACACACTGGAGGAGCTCTGGGCACCTCCCCTGGGAGGTACTGGTCAGGGGAGTGGTCACTCCCCTTTCCTTTGTCCAGTTTTGCTCCAGAGCAGGGCTGGGGGATCCCTGAACCGGTGTAGACTGGCTTATGCAGAGATGGGCACCATCTGTGCCCATCAAAGAATTTCCAGAGGCTGGAGGAGGCTACTCCTCCCCAGCCCTTCACATCTATTTCCAAAGGGAGAGGGTGCAACACCCTCTCTCAGAGGAAATCCTTTGTTCTGCCTTCCTGGGCCAGGGCTGCCTGGACCCCAGGATGGCAGAAACCTGTCTGAGGGGTTGGCAGCAGCAGCAGTTGCAGTGGGGACCCCGGAAAGGCAGTTTGGCAGTACCCGGGTTCTGTTCTGGAGACCCGGGGGATCATGGAATTGTCAATTCCATGATCTTAGACATGGCAGAATGGCATTGGGGTGACAATTCCATGATCTTAGATATGTTACATGGCCATGTTCGGAGTTACCATTGTGACGCTATACATAGGTAGTGACCTTTGTACAGTGCATGCATGCGTGTAATGGTGTCCCCGCACTCACAAAGTCCGGGGAATTTGCACTGAACGATGTGGGGGCACCTTGGCTAGTCCCAGGGTGCCCACACACTAAGTAACTTTGCACCCAACCTTCACCAGGTGAAGGTTAGACATATAGGTGACTTATAAGTTACTTATGTGCAGTGGTAAATGGCTGTGAAATAACGTGGACGTTATTTCACGCAGGTTGCAGTGGCAGGCCTGTGTAAGAATTGTCAGAGCTCCCTATGGGTGGCAAAAGAAATGCTGCAGGCCATAGGGATCTCCTGGAACCCCAATACCCTGGGTACCTCAGTACCATATACAAGGGAATTATATGGGTGTACCAGTATGCCAATGTGAATTGGTAAATTTAGTCACTAGCCTGTCAGTGACAAATTTTGAAAGCAGAGAGAGCATAACCACTGAGGTTCTGGTTAGACAGTTAGGCACCACACAGGGAACACAAATAGGCCACAAACGTATGAGCACTGGGGTCCTGGCTAGCAGGATCCCAGTGACACATAACAAACACACTGACAACATAGGGTCTTCACTATGAGCACTGGGCCCTGGCTAGCAGGATCCCAGTGAGACAGTGAAATCACCCTGACATATACTCACAAACAGGCCAAAAGTGGGGGTAACAAGGCTAGAAAGAGGCTACTTTCCTACAAACAGTATTTATATGCATGCTGAACATAAGTCTTCAGGATTAAACTCTGCAATGCAAAAGGTTAATGTAGGAGGCTGGACTGGCTTGTAGTGAGTACCAAGGGGTACTTGCACCTTGCACCAGGCCCAGTTATCCCTTATTAGTGTATAGGGTGTCTAGCAGCTTAGGCTGATAGATAATGGTAGCTTAGCAGAGCAGCTTAGGCTGAACTAGGAGACGTGTGAAGCTACTACAGTACCACTTAGTGTCATATGCACAATATCATAAGAAAACACAATACACAGTTATACTAAAAATAAAGGTACTTTATTTTTATGACAATATGCCAAAGTATCTTAGAGTGTACCCTCAGTGAGAGGATAGGAAATATACACAAGATATATATACACAATAGCAAAAATATGCAGTATAGTCTTAGAAAACAGTGCAAACAATGTATAGTTACAATAGGATGCAATGGGGACACATAGGGATAGGGGCAACACAAACCATATACTCCAAAAGTGGAATGCGAACCACGAATGGACCCCAAACCTATGTGACCTTGTAGAGGGTCGCTGGGACTATTAGAAAATAGTGAGAGTTAGAAAAATAACCCTCCCCAAGACCCTGAAAAGTGAGTGCAAAGTGCACTAAAGTTCCCCTAAGGACAAAGAAGTCGTGTTAGAGGAATAATGCAGGAAAGACACAAACCAACAATGCAACAACTGTGGATTTCCAATCTAGGGTAGCTGTGGAACAAGGGGACCAAGTCCAAAAGTCACAAGCAAGTCGGAGATGGGCAGATGCCCAGGAAATGCCAGCTGCTGGTGCAAAGAAGCTTCTACTGGACAGAAGAAGCTGAGGTTTCTGCAGGAACGAAAAGGGCTAGAGACTTTCCCTTTGGTGGACGGATCCCTCTCGCCGTGGAGAGTCGTGCAGAAGTGTTTTCCCGCCGAAAGAACGCCAACAAGCCTTGCTAGCTGCAAATCGTGCGGTTAGCATTTTTGGACGCTGCTGTGGCCCTGGAGGGACCAGAAGGTCACAAACTGGACCAGGAGAGAGAGGGGGCATCTAGCAAGACAAAGAGCCCTCTCAGCAGCAGTTAGAACCCGGAGAAGTGCCAGAAACAGGCACTACGAGGATGTGTGGAACGGTGCTCACCCGAAGTCGCACAAAGAAGTCCCACGTCGCCGGAGAACAACTTAGGAGGTCGTGCAATGCAGGTTAGAGTGCCGTGGACCCAGGCTGGACTGTGCACAAAGGATTTCCGCCGGAAGTGCACGGAGGCCGGAGTAGCTGCAAAAGTCGCGGTTCCCAGCAATGCAGTCTAGCGAGGTGAGGCAAGGACTTACCTCCACCAAACTTGGACTGAAGAGTCACTGGACTGTGGGGGCCACTTGGACAGAGTTGCTGGATTCGAGGGACCTCGCTCGTCGTGCTGAGAGGAGACCCAAGGGACCGGTAATGCAGCTTTTTGGTGCCTGCGGTTGCAGGGGGAAGATTCCGTCGACCCACGGGAGATTTCTTTAGAGCTTCTGGTGCAGAGAGGAGGCAGACTACCCCCACAGCATGCACAAACAGGAAAACAGTCGAGAAGGCGGCAGGATCAGCGTTACAGAGTTGCAGTAGTCGTCTTTGCTACTTTGTTGCAGTTTTGCAGGCTTCCAGCGCGGTCAGCAGTCGATTCCTTATCAGAAGGTGAAGCGAGAGATGCAGAGGAACTCGGCTGAGCTCTTGCATTCGTTATCTAAAGTTTCCCCAGAGACAGAGACCCTAAATAGCCAGAAAAGAGGGTTTGGCTATCTAGGAGAGAGGATAGGCTAGCAACACCTGAAGGAGCCTATCACAAGGAGTCTCTGACATCACCTGGTGGCACTGGCCACTCAGAGCAGTCCAGTGTGCCAGCAGCACCTCTGTTTCCAAGATGGCAGAGGTCTGGAGCACACTGGAGGAGCTCTGGACACCTCCCAGGGGAGGTGCAGGTCAGGGGAGTGGTCACTCCCCTTTCCTTTGTCCAGTTTCGCACCAGAGCAGGGCTAAGGGGTCCCCTGAACCGGTGTAGACTGGCTTATGCAGAATTGGGCACATCTGTGCCCAACAAAGCTTTTTCAGAGGCCTGGGGGAGGCTACTCCTCCCCTGCCTTCACACCATTTTCCAAAGGGAGAGGGTGTCACACCCTCTCTCAGAGGAAGTTCTTTGTTCTGCCATCCTGGGCCAGGTCTGGCTGGACCCCCGGAGGGCAGATGCCTGTCTGAGGGGTTGGCAGCAGCAGCAGCTGCAGTGAAACCCCAGGAAGGGCAGTTTGGCAGTACCAGGGTCTGTGCTACAGACCACTGGGATCATGGGATTGTGCCAACTATGCCAGGATGGCATAGAGGGGGCAATTCCATGATCATAGACATGTTACATGGCCATATTCGGAGTTACCATTGTGAAGCTACATATAGGTAGTGACCTATATGTAGTGCACGCGTGTAATGGTGTCCCCGCACTCACAAAGTTCAGGGAATTGGCTCTGAACAATGTGGGGGCACCTTGGCTAGTGCCAGGGTGCCCTCACACCAAGTAACTTTGCACCTAACCTTTACCAGGTAAAGGTTAGACATATAGGTGACTTATAAGTTACTTAAGTGCAGTGTAAAATGGCTGTGAAATAACGTGGACGTTATTTCACTCAGGCTGCAGTGGCAGGCCTGTGTAAGAATTGTCAGAGCTCCCTATGGGTGGCAAAAGAAATGCTGCAGCCCACAGGGATCTCCTGGAACCCCAATACCCTGGGTACCTCAGTACCATATACTAGGGAATTATAAGGGTGTTCCAGTAAGCCAATGTAAATTGGTAAAATGGTCACTAGCCTGTTAGTGACAATTTGTACAGAGAGAGCATAACCACTGAGGTTCTGGTTAGCAGAGCCTCAGTGAGACAGTTAGGCACCACACAGGGAACACATACATATAGGCCACAAACTTATGAGCACTGGGGTCCTGACTAGCAGGGTCCCAGTGACACATAACAAACATACTGAAAACATAGGGTTTTCACTATGAGCACTGGGCCCTGGCTAGCAGGATCCCAGTGAGACAGTGAAAACACCCTGACATACACTCACAAACAGGCCAAAAGTGGGGGTAACAAGGCTAGAAAGAGGCTACTTTCTCACAGTTAAACAACATCATATCAGAACAATGCATAAATTATGTTAGCTTGAAATTGTTAGGTTTTTGCATTCTTGTTGCCCGTAGAGCGCGCACTGCCCTGATGTTGACAACTCTTCCCTGGTAGGGCCCTTTCCTACTGACAATGGATTAGCTCAGGGAGGTCCCCCAATTCAGCCTCTTCTACCCCTTCAGGTTCTGGGGCAACTCCCTCAGGTTCAGCCTCCTCTCGGACCTTGGGGATCGTAGGAGTGGGTTTCCTGCTCCCCTTGCCCCTTCCTTTCCTGGCAGGCCCCTGTGCCACTGTTTCAGGCTCCAGGTCCTCCTGACTACCCCCTCTGGCGGCCATGGACTGTGTGGTCATACACTCGCACTCCGACAATCCCAACATTTTGAAAAGGGATCTGAGCTCCACCTCCTTCCAGGCAGTGTGCTCTATGTCATTCCCCAACAGACAGTCAACAGGCATTGATGGACTCCCAGCTGTCCTCAAGGAACCTGAGACACCCCTCCATTCAAACGGAACCTGCGCTACCAAGCATTGGTGCTCACTGTTGTCTACTGCTATAACGTGGCGGACCACATTAGGGATTACCTGCTCTTGAGACACCAGATGATAGCAGACTGTTGTAATACTGGCTCCTGTGTCTCTAAGAGCCTCCACCCCCTTCCCATTGATGATCACCCACAGTCTGTACTGCTTTGTATTATCAGGCATGAGGGTTTCTGGACCACCTCACCCAGGGAGACTAGGGTTAACTCAGCTGGCTCCCCACCACTAACTTGGGCCAACTCCTCCCCATGAGCTACACTGGCCACCCCAAGTGGCTGCCCATTGGTGGGGGGCTGTGCCCACTTAGGACACTTGGGACTCTCTCAGATGTGCCCTTCGTGACCACAGGAAATGCACTTGATGGGTCCCTTCCCAGTAGGCTTACCTGAAGGGAATCAACTCTTCTCAACAGGGGGCTGGGAATCTTTATCCTGGGAACTAGTTTGATGCTCCTTAGAGTATTTGTTACTTTTATCCCTACCCCGCCCTTCTTTTGCTGGGGGTGCTGCCCACCCTTTTCGGAGTCTTCCCCATACAACTACTTGGGGACCCTGGTACTTAGCCAATGGGCCGCAAACTGAGCAAGATTCATGGGTTCAGTAAGCCTGCTGTCAATCAAGTGCTGGTGCATCTCTGGAAAACATAGACTAGACAAGTGCTCCCATACAAACAAATTGTACAGCCCCTGGCAATATGTTACCTCACTGCTCCTCACCCAACCATCCAGTGCTCTGCAAAATGAATCCACACATTCAAGCCAGGTCTGGGAATCAAGTTTCCTACTCTCCCTGAACTTCTTCCTGTACATTTCTGGTGTCAGGCCATACCTAGTGATGAGGACATCCTTCATGTTAGAGTAGGTAAGTACACTAGCTGTCCCTAGTGCTAACAAGGTGTCCCTCCCATCCACTGTGAAGTATTTCTACAGGCCCACCCCCCAATCTCTCTCAGAGCTGTCTCATAGCCCTGAAACCACCTCTGGATATCATCCTCCTTAGCTTACTCTTTACCTACACACATAGGAAGGTGCACTCTCCTCTCAGACTGCACTGAAGAAATGCTTCCACCATCTGTGCTGGACCTGCTCATGCAATCCAGCTCCTTCAAGCTCAGCTCCGACGCTAAATGCATTTTCTCCTTTTTCCATGGCAATGTTGTCTTTCTCTTCATCCCTTCTCATCGTAGACAGTTCCAGATGAAGCTCCCTTTCATGCTGTATCGTGAGCTTCTCCATTTCCAGTTGGTACCTCCTGTCTTCCCACCTGTCCTTCAGTTCCTCCTGGGTCAAGCCTTTGGAAGAAACACTACTGCCTGCCCTGGAGGTCCATCTCCAGGCAGGTCTTGGTTATCCAACAAATCATCATGGATGTCCTGCACGCCCACAACCCCAGCAACATTCTCCTCCTCAGTGGGCCCATTAGCCTCCTTTGCTGCAAGCCAAGCCCTCACCGCCTTTTGTAGTTCCTCCTTTTTAGAGAGGCTTTTAATAGGACACATGAATTCTCTGCAGAACTTTTGGAGCTGAGGCACTGTATAGGTCTCCAGCCTCTCCTGCTCAAAACTACTTTTGAAGCTCCAACTTAGGGCTCACCAGACGGAGACATGATTGTGAGTAAGGCTTAACAAAGGTGCAGAGTTTCAGAAGGCAAGGGAAATCCAAAAAGGAAAAATAGAAAAAAACAGTACGTGGTTGTTTAATGGTCTGCCGTGAAACAGAATTGTACACCAATCAATGTATGTCAAGAACAAATACAAGTCCTATCCTCACGGCTGATCACCAAATGTTAGAAATGGTGTCTCTGGTTGGCAGTCAGTTTGCACTCTGTCCAAGCAGGGACCTTCACTGTAGTCAGGGTAGGGAGATACACACCTAGGATAACCCCTGCTCATCCCCTTGGTAGCTTGGCACACGCAGTCAAGCTTACCTCAGAGGCATTGTGTAAAGTATTTGTACCAACACACACAGTAACATAGTGAAAACACCCCAAAAGCACTCCACACCAGTTTAGTAAAATAGCCAAAATGTATCTTAATCAAACAAGACAAAAATGACAAAAATCAAACATACACAGGCAAATTTATGAATTGTTAAAGTAAACAAAAGCGTTGTTTTAGCACAAAGTACCTGGTATGCATCAATAATTAAGCAGCAAGGGTGACAGTGCATCAGAAAAATAAGCGATGCGTCGATTTCTTACTCGCAAGGGAGGACGTGCTTCTATTCCAGGTGCGCAGCCTTCAGGCCGTGCGGTGATGTTTGCAGATTTTGATGCCCAAGATACGTGCATGGAAATTTCCGACGTGCTGTGTGAAGAGTCCACATTGAGAACAGGCACTGTGTCGTTTCTCCAGCTGGGAGACAGACACTGTGTTGTATTTTCAGCCACCAGACGAATCGTGTATCGATTCTTCTGATGAGCACACAGCAGTGCATGGACTTTTCCCAGCAGGTTACCAGTTTCCACTCCTAAGGGCCCAGGGCTGGATTTGGCACCACTTAGCAAGTCAGGTCTGCCAGCAGCAGAGCCCAGGCACTGGCAGATGAAGTCTTTGATGTCCCTGAGACTCCAGAACAGGAGGGAAGCTCACTCTAAGCCCTTGGAGAAACTTCACAAATGGATTTCAGAAGGCAAAGCCTAGTTTTTTCCCTCTTCAGGCGACTCGCAAGCAGCAGGCCAGCAGCAAAGCAACAGGAAGAGTGGCAGGCCCTCCTCATGCATCAAGCTCTTCTCCTTGGTAGAGGTTCCTCTTGATCGAAAAGTAATCTAAAGCCTGGGGTTTTGGGTCCACTACTTATACTCTTTTCTGCCTTTGAAGTAAGCAAATTTGAAAGGAATGTCTCTGTTATTCACAAGATCCTTCCTTGCCCAGGCCTGGCCCCAGACACACTCCAGGGGGTTGCAGTCTGCATTGTGTGAAGGCAAGCATGGCCCTTTCAGGTGTAAGTGTCATCTCCTCCCTCCCCACTCTAGCCCAGGAGGCTCATCAGGACATGCAGGACACTCCTCAGCTCCCTTTGTGTCACTGTCTAGATGGAATTCACAAAAAGCCCAACTGTCAGTCTGATCCAGAGGTGGATTCCACAGGCTGAATGGTTAAGCAAGAAAATGCCCACTTTCTAAAAGTGCCATTTTCAAACAGACAATCTAAAAAACAACTCTACTAAAATATGTATTTTTTAATTATGAGTTCAGAGACTCCAAACTCCACATCTCCATCTGGTCCGAATGGGAAACTGCACTTAAAAGATATTTAAAGGCAGTCCACGTGTTAACCTATGGGAGAGATAGGCCGTGCAATAGTGAAAAACAAATTTGGCAGTATTTCACTATCAGGACCTGTAAAGCACACCAGTATGTGTCCTACCTTTTAAATACACTGAACTCTGGCTATGGTGCTACCTAGGGCCTACCTTAGGGGTGACTTCCCTAGGGGAAGGTTTGGGCCTGGCAAGTGGGTCGAATTGGCAGTGCAAAACTACACACACAGACACTGCAGTGGCAGGTCTGAGACATGTTTACAGGACACTCATGTTGCTGGCACAATGAGTGCTACAGGCCCACTAGTATTTTTGAATTACAGGCCATGGGCACCCATAGTGCACCATACTAAGGACTTACCAGTAAATCAAATGTGCCAATCATGGAAAAACAATTACTAATATTTTTTCGACAGAGAGCACTTGCACTTTAGCACCAGTTAGCAGTGGTTAAAGTGCCTAGAGTATCAAAACCTGCAAAAACAGATTTACAGCACGGGGTCCAAAAACAGAGGGTCAGAAGCAAAAAGTACAGGGAAACCACGCCAAGATCTGCCAAGTCTAAAAGTGGGAAATGGAAAATGTGGGGGAAAAGAAGCGTGGGGGTTATCAATGCTGTCCTAGCTCCAGGAGATCTTTGTAGAGGTCCTGGGAGGCCTCGGATGGGAGAAGGAGCCTGGGCAACAAGAGCCTGGCAATGTCTGGCTAGTGCGGCAGCAGGGGGGACCTAGAGGTGACCTGCTCACTCAGGCCACGCTGCGGCCTTCATTTTGTAGATCACAGGTGGGGACAGGGCTCTGGTGACGTGAGAAGTGCAGGAGGAGGGTGGGAAATGGAAAATGCAGGGGGGAAACAGTTCAGGGGTCAACAATGCTTTGCTAGCCCCATGAGACATTTGTAGAGGTCCCTGGAGGCCTAGGATGGCAGAAGACAGCTGGGCAACAGAAGCCTGTTAGTGTCTGGCTAGTATGGCAGTAGGTAGGAGGGATGGTGGCTTGCTGGAAGTAGGGTCCACCAAATGGAAATTGGGGCAGCATAACAGTAGTGCCTGCAAGTGAGTCCAAAGTCCACATCCCAAAATATGTCATCCAATTTCAGTGTGGGCGTGACATAGATAATTGGCTGACAGCCTACACAGGGTCACAGAGGAATTCTGGGGGTTGATCTGTAGAAGTACATGGTCCCAGTGGCCAGGGGCAACCTTCATATTTTTTAGTTGGAGAACCAGACTCAATACCCTGCCAGGAAGGCCACCCTAGTCAAGAAGTTTGGTCTGACACCTGAAAGATACAGGCAAAAGTTCAGGGCCAGTCGCAAACTCAACAATCAAGCCTGGGTAGATTTTCTAGATCATGCTTGTAAGGCACTGCAGGGCTGGGTGAAGGGCAGCAGTGTGAATGATTTTGAAGGGTTGTACAACTTGTTTTTGAAGGAGTGCATGCGTGAGAGTTGTTTTACAGAGATGCACCAACAACTGGTGGATAGCAAGCTGACTGATCTCAGGAAGCTTGCTGAAAAAGGCGGACACCTGGGTCAGCACCAGAGTGTACAGAAAGGTATCTGGGGGGACTCCCAAAAGGTTGCTTGAGGTTCCCACAAGAGGAGAGATTGGGGTCTAAAAAGAAGGAGTTCTCCAAAGCCCCCTAAAATCACCCTCAAGGGAAAGGGTCTTGTGCACATTCCCAATCTGGCCTTCAGAAACTTAACTACACTGACAAAAGCCAGTAGCCCAAAACTCCTAAGTCCTATGAGTGTGGTAAATATGGACACTACAAGTGTCCAAAATGATCACACCCTCCCACTGGAGGTAAGAACCCAGGGGTGGGAGTTTGCCCCTGTTATTGGGTGTGAGATTAGTGCAGTTACCCTATTGTTCCTGGGTGACAGGGAAAATTATTCCTAAAATCCATCTACCACAAAATACTACTAATTAGAGCCAATGGGTAACTATTAATGGAAAAGGTGTTGAGGCTCTGAGGAATACAGGTACTTGTATGACTATGGTGATGACTCAACTGGTGTCCCCAGAGCAGTTGATTCCCAATGCATTCCACCAAGTTGTGGTGGATGAAAACGGGGGGGGGGTCATTATCCAGGGGCGCTGATTCCATTTGAGTGGGGAGAGGTTTCAAGCCATCTGAGAGTTGCTGTGAGCCCTGCCATTCCTGTGGACTGTTTGTTAGGTAATGACCTACAGTCTTCTGCCTGGAAGGAGGTAGAACTCAGGACTCATGTGGAGATGTTGATGTTACCTGACTCGATCTGTGCTACCACAAGATGCATGGCTGCCCAGGAGGGGATTTAAGAAGGGCTGAAGCCTGGAAAGATGGCTCACACAGCTGCTAAAAAGGGGAAAGGCAGAGGGCATGGTAAACCAGCCTGAGTCTACTACTAGTGAGATCGATGGGGTGCCCACTTAGGCCAACCCAGAATCCACCGTAGAGGGCACTGTTTCCCAAGGTAACCTACCTACCCCTGCAGACTGGCAAGTGAAAGGATGACCCACCAAGGAGGAGTTTCGTAGGGCACACTGCCAGTTGTTAGCACCTTCTTTGAAAGTTTGAGCTTCAACATTGGTGGGTCTATGGATGCCCAAACCATCTCTCGTCACAGGTTCATTCTGGTTCTGGTGGATCATGCCACACGATGCCCAGAGGCCATACCTCTGAGGACCACCACTGCATCTGTAGTGGCAAGAGCCCTTATTGGGTAGTTTCACCCAGGTGGGGTTTCCCAAGGAGGTGGCGTCTGACAGGGGCACTAACTTCATCTCTGTTTACATGCAGTCCATGTAGAAGGAGTGCAGAGTAACCTACATGTTCTTCACCCCTTACCACCCCTAAAGAAGCAAACGTTTTGAAAGATTTAACAAGACCGTCAAAGGCATGATCAGAAGTCTGCCTGAGGGCCTAAAGAAAAAGTGGGATATTCTCTTGCCCTGTTTGTTGGTACCACAGGAGGGAGTGGGCTTCAGCCCCTTGGAGCTTCTATGTGGGTACCCTGTCAGGGGACCTCCCAGCTTGGTGAAGGAGGGCTGGGAGCAAGCTCCCAAGAAAGTCCCCTGGGATGTGGTGAACTACAGTCTGGCCTTTCATAGCCAAAAGTTGTGAAAACAAACTTTTGACAACTTAGAAGCCAGCCAGGCTGTAATGAAAGTAATGATATCATCAAAGCTTTGCCACTGTGGAATTCCAGCCTGGAAAGAAAGTGTGGGTGATGGAACCTATGGAGCCCAGGGCCCTCAAGGATCACTGGACTGGGCCCTACGAGGTGGTTGAGAAGAAGGATAAAGTCACCTATGTGGTAGACCTCAAAGGGTGCTTCATATCAATCACCTCAAACCCCACTTTGAGATGTCAGAGGTCACCATGTTACTGGTGACTGATGGGACTAATGAGGATGAGAGTAAACCTCTGCCTGACCGCTTAGCCTCTAAAAACAAGGTTGGGTTCATGTATAGTGTGATCCTTTCCCCCACCTTGACTCCTGAACAGCAAAGGGACTGTCACCAAGTATTGGAATAGCTCACCTGTCTTTTCTCCCACACTCCTGGGATTACCCACTTGTGTCCTCCGGATGTGGACACAGGAGACAACCTTCCTGTCAAGTACAAGGCTTACCAGTTGTCAGATAAGGTGAGGGTCAGCATCAAGAGTGAGGTCTCTAAGATGCTGGAGGTGGGTGTGATAGAACCCTCCAGTAGCCCCTGTCCCTGTCCTGTGGCTCAGTTACCAAAAGCTGCTCCACCGGCTATCACAGCTGAACTAAGGTTCTGTGTGGACTACTGAAGGCACATGTTAGACCTTGCATTCTTAGGGTGGTCCTACCCCAGGCTTTTTGCCTTCACCTCATGTTTTGTTGATGTATCTTTCTGTTGGCCTTAGGACTCTGAGCACTTCCCGACTGCTAATCAGTGCTAAAGTGCATATGCTTCTCCCCTAAAACATGGTAACATTGATGTACCCACAATTGGCATACTTAACTTCCCTTTAAGTACCTTGCAGAGTGTTTTACGGTATACCCTGGGCATGTAAATTAAATGTTACTAGTGGGCCTCCAGTACTGAGTGTGCCACCCACTTAATTAACTCTGTAAACATGTCTCAGGCCTGCCATTGCAGAGCTTGTGTGTGCAGTCTCACTGCCACCTCGACTTGGCATCTTAAACCTCCTCCCAAGCCCAGAACTCCCCTTTTCTGACATGTAAGTCACCCCTAGGTAGCCCATAAGGCAGGGTGCCATGCAAGCAAAAGGCAGGACATATACCTTTAAGTTTTTCATGTCCTAGTAATGAGAAACTCCTAAAGTCATTTTTCATTACAGTGAGGCCTGCCCCTTTCATAGCCCAGCATCGGGAGTTCCTTATAGTATCTTTAAGCTGTAATTTTTGATCTGAGAGGAGTAGCAGCATCATGTTTAGTACAACTGGAACAGTAATAATAAATCCTCTTTATTGGAAAAGTCAGTTTATTATTTCTATTTTAGAAATGCCACTTTTGGAATGTGGACATTTCTCTCAACTCTCTGCCCTGTGTTCCTATAGCCTATCTCCAATACACGTCTGGCTTGGGCTTGGTGACAGCTACACTTGTACATTCCCTACAGACACCCACAACACAGGATACTCAGCTACATCTGCATTCATCTGCATACTGATTGGTCTTCCTGGGGAGGAGGTTGGAGGGGCTCACACTTACCTTTCAAAGGGTAGTGACTAGAGTCCACAGGAAGGGGCTGATTACCCAAATGGCAGTCTGGAGCTGAGGCTGGCCTGAAAGGAGGACCTATGCACTTCACAAGAACTATTTTGTTGTCCCCCCTAAAATCAAAGGCATTTGTCAGTATAAGTATTGGGTCATTTGATGCACTCAGAGAATACGCTACTGGACCTATGGGAAACTCTGCTGGAGTACAGGCCGTGACACTAGAAGGAAAGCCACTCTGCTGTGCCTGCCTGTTCCCAGGAACTGATACCCTACTTTACTGTGCTGCCCTGCCACCTGCAGACCTCTTCCCTGCAAGAAGGATCTAAAATACACCTCCAGAAGTGACTCCAAGGGATTGCTGGGTTGCCCCCTGTTCTCTTTGAGGTCTCAGGGCCTTCAAAGACCTCGCTTCCCATCTCAACTATTTTGCCCCTGCGAAATGACTGCCTAAAATAACCGCAGCATTCCACTCTGAGAGAATCAGGAGCCTCCCGTCGGATTCAGGGGAAGATTTATGCTCTATTTGCGCTGAATTTGCATCATTTTTTTACGCACATTTGGCGCAAACCTAACTCCATATTTATATTGTGACGTTAGACACATTTAACGTCAAAATATAGGACTTTGCAAATTTTTTGGATGCTTGCACCTACTTTCCGTCAATGAGATGCAAGGCAGGCATTCTCATCTAAAAAAATGTGCTATCCCCATAGCCCCATATTCATCCCCGTGCTAAAATGACACACGGGTGGGAGGAAGGGCCAAATAATGGTGCAAAGATTGCTTTACACCATTATTTATTGCCCGGGTCAGACCAGGCGTTAGGGTACCTTTGGAACCACTTCCATGGTTAAACACCATGGAATGGGTCCACATGTGCCCTCCCAAGCCCCAGGAACGTCCCCACCAGAGGAACCCCAGAGGATGGGGGACACCATCCCAGGTAAGTCTGGGTAAGTATTTTTTATTTTTACATTTTTCCCATCGGGGTTCAAACTTGGGGCCCCCTGCATGGCACAGGATGCAATGGCCATAGCCAGGGGACACTTGTCCCCTGTGCTGGCCATTGAGGTGGTGGGCATAACTTCTGTCTTTCCTAAGACAGGAGTCATGTTTTTGGTGGTTGTGTGACAGGAAATGGCACTAGTCTGGTTAGAGGCTAGTTTTCTTGCCCCTAACCAGGCTAGTGTAATTTTTTGACGCACAACCCTCTCCTTCTCTACCACCACCCCCTTCTGGCTAGAGTCTTCTTTCAAGATGCTAGCCTAAGTTTAGCACTGGCTTGCACCATTCCTTTAATATGGTATCCCGCTGGCACTGTGGAATGGTGCAAGCCGGTGCTATACTTTTTACCACAAAACTGTGTTTGCACAGTTTTGCGGGAAAAGTATAAATCAGGCCCTATGCGGGCTGTGAATGCTTCACCAGACAATTTGGTGCAGCGGCCTCTTTGCTTGTTAATAGACTTCCTCCCCCCCGGATGACCTGCCGTTCAGCCTGAGTGCCTTAGCGAAGGCACCTCGCTGCCACCACATCGAGGAAATCCCATGGCATGGCGTCTTCTGCCGAGCAGACAGGATCCAGCGAATGGCACGCTTCAGGAATCCCCCAACACGGCCTCTCCAGATGAACAGGCAGGATCCAATGACAACTGCCCTTTAGGCATCCCTCAACACAGCCTCTCCAGCTGAACCAGGAGGACTGAATCACTGCCCCTTTCAGGAATTCCCCAGTGCAGCCCCCCATTCAGCAAAGTGAATCCCCCGGTTACCATTGAAGCTACCCTTGTGTCATACAGCCTTGGAATTGGACCTTGGCCTCGGGACACTGGAGGTACTGAGACCCATATTTATACTTCAATTGCACCGAATTTGCAGCATTCTTTTTTTACGCAAATTCAGCGCATACCTAATTCCATAGATATATTTTGACGTTAGACATGTCTAGAGTCAAAATATAGTAGTTTGCATCATTTTTTGGATGCGTGCACCTACCATGCATCAATGAGATGCAAGGTAGGAGTTCCCATCTAAAAAATGGGGCTAGTCCCATATTTATCCCCGTGCTAAAATGACGCACAGGTGGGAGGAGGGGCTTTACAACATTGTTTAACACATGGGTCAGACCAGGTGTTAGGGGACCTGTGCACCCATTTCCATGGTTAAACACCATGAAATGGGTCCACACATGCCCTCCTCAAGCCCCAGGAACACCCCCACCCACACCAGAGGGACACCAGAGGATTGGGGACCCCATCCTAGGTGAGTACGTTGAGTATAGTTTTTTTTTTTTTAAGTGGCATTGGGGGCGCTAACTTGGGGCCCCTGTATGGCACAGGGTGCAATGGCCATGGCCAGGGGACACTTGTCCCCTGTGCTGCCACTGGGGTGGTGGGCATGAGTCCTGTCTTTCCTAAGACAGGAGTCATGTTTTAGTGGTTGTGTGCCAGGAAATGGCTAAAAGGCTCCCTTGAGCCACTGAGCTGACGAGCTCTGGAGACGCACCTGTGAGCCTGTGAGTGGTACTAGACCTGAGACGATTTTGGCAGCATTTCCAGCAACCCCAGATATTTTTTGATACTTTCTACTCTCTACTGATGAAGGGCAATTACCCTGAAACACGTGTATAGAGATGAACAGCAATGACTGCACTAACTTTAGTGAAAAACTACGGACACTTTCAAGTAAGCGTTAAATTTGAACTGCATTTACCAGGTTGCAAAGGGGCGAACTCGACTGGGATGTGAGGCAGTGTGCTCCCAACCCGCCTTCCTGTTAAAAGGCTCCCTTGAGCCACTGAGCTGACGAGCTCTGGAGACGCACCTGTGAGCCTGTGAGTGGTACTAGACCTGAGACGATTTTGGCAGCATTTCCAGCAACCCCAGATATTTTTTTATGCTTTCTACTCTCTACTGATGAAGGGCAATTACCCTGAAACACGTGTATAGAGATGAACAGCAATGACTGCACTAACTTTAGTGAAAAACTACGGACACTTTCAAGTAAGCGTTAAATTTGAACTGCATTTACCAGGATGCAAAGGGGTGAACTCGACTGGGATGTGAGGCAGTGTGCTCCCAACCCGCCTTCCTGTTAAAAGGCTCCCTTGAGCCACTGAGCTGACGAGCTCTGGAGACGCACCTGTGAGCCTGTGAGTGGTACTAGACCTGAGACGATTTTGGCAGCATTTCCAGCAACCCCAGATATTTTTTGATGCTTTCTACTCTCTACTGATGAAGGGCAATTACCCTGAAACACGTGTATAGAGATGAACAGCAATGACTGCACTAACTTTAGTGAAAAACTACGGACACTTTCAAGTAAGCGTTAAATTTGAACTGCATTTACCAGGATGCAAAGGGGCGAACTCAACTGGGATGTGAGGCAGTGTGCTCCCAACCCGCCTTCCTGTGTGCCAGGAAATGGCACTATTCTGGTTAGAGGCATTTTTTGCCTCTGACTGTGCTAGCGTCATTTTTTGATGCATAACCCCCTCCTTCCCTACTGCCATTCCCACCCCGCTAGCATCTTTCTTTAAGATGCTAGCCCAAGTTTAGCGCCCGTTTGCACCATTCCTTTAAATGGCACCCGGCTGGTGCTGTGGAGTGGCTCAAGCGGCACTATACTTTTTTCCCGCAAAACTGCTTTTGCACAGTTCTGCAGCAAAAAGTATAAATCTGGGACTGAGTGTGGTGTGGTCCTCAAGGTGCTCACTGTTGGTCCGGTGTTATCTCCCGGCCCGCACTGAATCGCATCTGCAGGCTACATGAGCTGTGGATGTAACAAGGCTCTTTGCAGGGTCAACCCTTCCTAAGTGGGACAGCGCATTCCTTTTTCAGCCTAACTGAGCCTGGAATGATTAGAGCACTACTTTTTCCAGGCAGCATTTGAGAATAACCTTTAGTGATTTACTAAGTGTATCTTCAAAATTCTGCCTGGCTTAGGTGCATACCCTAGCCAACCAGAACACCATTTCTAACAGTGTGTTGATAGCAGCTGACCGTTTGGCATAGATTTGTCTTATGAAGTTACATTACTCAGACCTGCCAACTCACACAGTGCCACCATGCGTCTCATGATTTCGACTTCCTTCATATGGTCACCAGTTGGGGGATCTGAAATCACACAGTGGAAGGCAAGGCACGCTGGAAACCACTGAAGCGAGTGGATTTCTAGCTCATCTTTTGAGTTTGCAATCAGACGATGTCTATTAAGACACCAGCAGCCTCAACAACCTTTTGTTCTCACTTTTTTGGCACAAGGAGGAGGTCAATGGGGGCAGGGGACAAAAGCAGAAGGCCCTCTCGTGACAACTTTCCATAAAGCCCATCCCCCTCAAAGGTTACACCTCCCTTACAAGGCCAATTATGTTTGCAAGCTGGCAGGTCTGCATTACTTGCGCATGAGAGACTTATAATTGTACTGACAGATAGAGACCAGTGAAGCAGCATGGGGCATAAAAGAAAGCAAAGGCATGACTTAGTTCTCTACTGGGGCAATTCTCATAGGCATGTGGAGCCCCCGCCATAGCATCTATTTTGTTGAACTAAAGCTATAACCACATAGACGACTCCAACAAAGTTGACAGGCAAGAGAGAAAAGTGTGAAGCATTGCTATTTCAGCTCTCAGCTATCTCCTTGTAAAACATATTATGCTAATGTATTCAGAGCTTCAATTGCTGAATAACCGCCATGTAACTGTAAAGATTGCAAGTGGTAAATGTTGCTGATATCGTATGCCCTAATAGAAATGTATTCACTATTAAACTCTTCCTCTGACCCCCTTTCACCTTCCCACCCAAAATAATCTAATTGTGATGAATAAACCGGTAAGCATTTATAAGATATGGACTCAAGTGATTTCACTGTTTGCCACAGAAGGATTGTGTTGCATCAGATTTGCACTGTGCAGATATATGGTGCAAATTCAAGCACAAGCTGCTTTCAAGGGGATGGACCTGTAGTTTCAGACTGAGATGTGACACAGGAAATCAATACAACTAAATAACATGAATCACATTTTGACCACCAAGAAAGATGGAGAGTGGTAGATTTGCAAACCATGAAGGTTTTTTAATAGATTAGCAAAGTTAAACATCCAAATCATTAAAATTAGTTAAAAATCAGTAATCAATAAATAAAATGCCCTAGTCAATGTGATCCAAAGCAATTCAGGATAGGAAATACAAAGACAAATTGCTAAAGTTGTCATACAGCAAAATGAAGCAGCATCAGCTTCCCTTGAAGGGAATTTTCCTAATTAGCTAAGCTAAAGAAGTCAGTTAAGTTGGTGAGAAACCAGGCAGAAGGTGTCAGCAGGTGAAGCCTCTAAAGGCAGAATCAAATGAAGATTCAGTCAGGTAAGCAAGAGGGAATTTGCTCAGGGGTCTAACTCCGGCGGGTGGGAACAAAGGCATCAGTTCTAAAAGTGGCAAGGAAGCGTCTCCTTTAAAGAGAGTGGAAAGGGCCCCCAGTGAACTCTCTCAACAATGCAGAACTTAGGGCCAGATGTAGGAAGCCTTTTGCGCCTCGCAAGCGGCGAAAAACACAGTTTGCGAGGCGCAAAAGGCTTAACGCACTGCACAACCTCAAATTGCGAGTCGGTATCGACTCTCAACTTGAGGCTGCGACTCGCAAATAGGAAGGGGTGTTCCCTTCCTATTTGCAACCGCATTGCCATGCAGAGTTGGTTTGTGACCGCAAATGCGGTCGCAAACCAACTTGCAGTTACTATGGACAACTGCCTACTCTGGAAAAACCGAAACCAAATGGTTTCGGAATTTTTTCGCTTTGCAGCTCATTTTCCTTTACGGAAAACTTGCTGCAAAAATAAAAAAATAAAACTGCTTTATTTAAAAGCAGTCACGGACATGGTGGTCTGCAGTCTCTAGCAGGCCACCATCCCCGTGAGTGCATAGACTCGCTATGGGGTCGCAAACTGCGACCCACCTCATTAATATTCATGAGGTGGGTCTTTGCGACCCCATAGCGAGTCGCAGAAGGTGTCTGAGACACCTTTCTGCATTACATTTTGCGAGTTGCAATTTGCGAGTCGCTGTGACTCGCAAATTGCAAGTCGCAAAATTATACTTACCTACATCTGGCCCTTAGTGCCAGATGTAGGTACGTTGCAAATTGTGAGTTACAATTTGCGAGTCCGAGTGACTCGCAAATTGCAACTCGCAATTTGCTATGCAGAAAGGTGTCTCGGACACCTTCTGCGACTCGCAATGGGGTCACAAAGACCCACCTCATTAATATTAATGAGGTGGGTCGCAGTTTGCGACCCCATTGCGAGTCTGGGCACTCACGGGGATGGTGGCCTGCTGGAGACAGCAGACCACCATGTCCGTGACTGCTTTTAAATAAAGCTTTTTTTTTTTTCCATAGGACCACTGCCTGCTCTGAAAAAATATTTTTGTGATCATTCACAAAGGGGAAGGGGTCCCATGGGGACCCCTTCCCGTTTGCGAATGAGTTACCATCCACTTCAAGTGGATGGCAACTGCGAGTTCATTTGCGACCGCTTTCGTGGTCGCAATTCAACATGCATTGCGTTGCGAGTCGCAAATAGGAAGGGAACACCCCTTTCTATTTGCGAGTCAGAAATGCATTTTGCGAGTCGGTTCCGACTCGCAAAATGCGTTTCTGCATCGCGTAGAGGCTTTTGCGCCTCGCAAACGGCGTTTTTCGCCGTTTGCGAGGAGCAAAAGCCTTGCTACATCTGGCCTTATATTCGTGCAGAGTTAGTTAATTAACATTTCTCCACAACATTTCTGGTCCATCTAAGTTTTACCTGTGCTCTTGATCAACTCCAAGTATTAATTAATGCTATGGTGATGGAGCAATGGTTGCCAAATGAAGAGGGAAACTGTAAAATCTGTCATCAATGCTAGTATTTTCCCTCTGATTTTGATTGTTAATCAAATTTCAAAAATATCAATAATTGATAAGGTCAAACAATTCTTCATGTATTTACTACAAGATCATGTCAATCCATCCAATCCATGTCAAATCCATAATCAATTTCTATCCGTCAGAAAAGCATTGACAACATGGCTGTTTATCAACTCTCTGATTAGCAGAGAAAGTGCCAAGAGATCCCTGGGTATTCGTGCTCTCTAGAAATATCTTTAACATAGCACACCATGTCTCATGAAATTTCTTCTTAATGCTGAGAAGTGTGTATCTATCCTATAAGTGAGTAATGATAAATGGGTCGGGCTACTGTTAAAATAATATATTTGTTGATTATGTACGTCTGGAAAGTAAAGACCTAAACCATATGCTTATTTGTGCCCTGCATTGAAACTGCTGCATTCATATTATCTAAGACTGATGTTTATCTTTTACACTATTGACTCTGCACATAAAGCTTTGTGCTTCACAATGTCCCCCACTTCATGTCATAGCTATTGTGATTTTATATATCTTCATCTTTATATCGTGAAATAGGATAATCAAATTTTGTAAGGAAAAATTGTTTATATTTTGCTGTATTAGGCGTCACGTAGAAAGTTCCTAAAAAGTTTAAATGAATCAATAATTGAGTCTAGATAATGGGTAATTCAACTTATGTGACATTCATTTGGATCACATTGAATTTTGTTCACTAGAAACACGGCAAAGATTAAAAGAAAAAGGTGTGATATCACATAATGTATTACAATTTTGCTCAATTTATTAAATGCGATATACAGGTATTTTGTGTGGTGTAAATGTTTCAACATGGGTTTGCACTTTGCATTAAAAAAGTCCAGCAGGATATCAGCAGAAAGTGGTTCAAGCAAAAAATGTCTCTTTGTAAGACAATTTCTACGCAAACAAGACTACCCTCTGCAAAAAATGACTCGAAATTGCATAATGAAATTTTGCAAAATGCTTGCTACATAAAAGGAGAGGTTAAGTGAATTTCACGAAGGCCTAATTGGAATTCAGAAAGCTGCTTTAGAGTTTAGCTGCAAGTGGCTGCTATCCTGTATGACCAAATTGTGTAGCTCTGCTCACATTATCTGATTTAAAGTTGGGGCAGAGACAATGCTCCCTTCTGCCAGCAGGGTCCTATCATTTCAGAACTGTAAAGCGTTATATACATTTGATCTGACAGTAGCGGCTTGAAAGAGAATATAGCAATTGACTGCTTATGTTACCCCCACCTCAAAGTTAACTTTAGCCTGCTACGTCCCCTCTTCATATATCAGAGAGTCACAGAATCCCCTTACAGGCTCCAAGATGTGGAGAAATGGGATCCTGCACAAAGGAGATAAGGATATTCAATTTGAATACCTTATAATGGGCGGCGTTGCATGCCATGATTTCAGGGGACCTGGGAGCTTTCCTTAGCCCAAGAGATTTCCCTGTTTCCAGAGAGTGAACTCATAGCCAGACGAGGGTCATTCAACAATTGTATATATTTATCTAGGGACTAGTGTTTCTTACAGGCAGATTCCCACTTCATAAGACCTGAATTTTATGGGAATGAAAGAGTATTGTGGTGTAAATGTGGCGAAGTGTGCAAGAAGTCTTCCATGAAACTGGGTGAGAAAATATAAAACAAAGGTATATAGTTTTAGAATAAAATCAGGCTATATGCAAAGGTATTTCTGCAATGCATTTAAAACAGAACCCTAACTACTAAACATAGTAGAAATGTAAAGAAACACATTTTATATTGAAATAGGCACCAGAAGGTAATGTGAGGGGATGCAGGGACATTCGAGCTTCCTCGTGGCCACTGAAATGGCTTATCCCTGAGGCACAAGCAGTGGGTGTGGTGGGGGTAGGAAAGGAGACAAGAACAATGAAGGGGATGACCTTCAGAGCATGAGTGAGAGACTTTGAAACTGCAAGGTGTTGTTTGAAGAGATGGGTTTTAAGTTATTTCTGTACCTGTAGATGTAAACTGGCTTAACAGATTTGAAATAGTATGGTGCTTAAGATATTGGTTGCATGGAAGGAGAAGGCTTGAAATCAAGTAGTTTACTACTTACAAATCCTCAGTTCCAATCAGGAAATGCTGCAGCAGAACTTTGTCTATGTCCCAATTAAGATATTAAGATCTTCATATTGGTTGTAAGGTATGGCAGGGTGTTGGTGGTAATGGCCTTGTAGAAGATGAAGGTCTTGAGAGTATTGAGCAGAGTAATTCCTTGAGTATCAGGGTAGATCTGTGAAGTGTGCGGGGTCACTTTGATTCTCTCCAGGAAGGGGCTATCAACATCAAAATATGACACATCTAGGACCTGTAAGGCTTTCTTGAAGTCAGCTTCTGAGAGAAAGCACTTCACCTAGTGGAGCAGGGTCAGCAGGTGCTAAACAAACTTATTTTGTGTGTGATGTGTGGCTTGCAGCTGAGTTTATAATAAACATATGGACTTAACACATCCAGACTCATCTTTGAGAGCCAATCTTGCTTTGTTTGCTGCTGCCACTGGTAATGAGTCCAAATTCATTCTTATGGAATTGAGTATGAGGAATAACTTGGCCATCCATGTTTGAATAGTTTCAAGGTTGTCTTGTATATGACTGAGGTTCTTTACAGCAACACCTAGATTACATTTTCATATTCAGGGATATTGATGTTCTTGTCAGATTAACAGGACTCACAGGGGTTCCATGCAGAGGTTTATTTGTGCATGCAGTTTTATCTAGCATGGCAATGGACATTAAGTATTAGTGCACTTTCCAAGAACAAGTTTATAAGAGAAAGTAAAGTGACAACCTCTTAATGGCTTGGAAGTTGAAGGTTATTTGTGAGAGAAAACAGCCATTGTGAATGGAACTGCAAATTGACAGGCTTGTGGATCTGGAGAGACCACCTGGGCAGCTAGGCTCTGTTCATCTGGTAAGAAGTGAACCATTTTAGGGTTATTCCATCAAAGTCCATTTAGGAGGAGAGGGTCTTCAAAAGGGCACTTTGATGAAAGCTGTTGAAGACCACCAAGATGTTGGGAAGGAATCAGGAGAGATATTGCTTGAATAGTGGCTGTTTCTGTACTCCATTGTAGTCTGTTTTTTGACTGGTGGTTTTGAAGGAGAGTATTGGTTTTTTATTTACTTCTGGAGTTAGAAAACAACCGCTGTCTTAGTGATCTTCCCCATGAGTGGAAGATTGATCAATAGTTGGGAAGACCATCTGTGTTCAAGTTAACCTTCTTCAAGAGAGCCAGGAACTCAATAGTTCTGAGGGTGTCTGGAAAGATGCTTTGCTAAAAAAAAAAAAAAAACATTGATTATGCCTTGTTGCAGTGACAGTGGTGCCAAGGGAACTCCCACACATAAATTAACATAAAGCGTTAGACGTGTGGAGAACCTCAGGAGCTGTACTGGCAGATAATGGGTGGTTATTGTTACCCAACTTTATGTTGCACATTCTATCGTCCCCGGGAGGCTGAAAAACTGTGTGTACCCCCTGGAATTCAAACTTGTGATCAAACACAGATTCTGGTGCTGAATATGAGGATGGGATGAAATGTTCTTTATAGGAGTTAATTTCATGGATTTCAGAGAGTAGAGTAGTGCAGCCAACTCATTGGTGGCAACTGTAGCAAAGATAGACCATTTACAGGCAAGCGAGTGAGGATTGTTGGCCAATGGCGTTGAATCTGTGGTGTGTTGTATTTTGTTGAGCATTGTCCTTTAAGTAGGAATTGATTGCTGTACACTATTCCTTGGAGTAGGTGATTGATTCGGGCAGGAGTAGGATTCACACAATGCTTGAAAGTGTGTTCTCTTCTTTTTGAGACTTTCTTGATGAAGTCTTTATGAAGTAGTTAGTTTTTGTATTTTATCTAGCACTTAGAATCTCAGATAATAAGCTCTCTACAAAATACACATTACCTATAGTTGGTAGGCTTGACTTCCTAGGTGAGCTATTTCTCTGTGTGACAGAAAGAATGACGGCATAGTCAGGCCTGTAAATTATATGCCTTGTATAAATTAGATCAATCCACCACACAGTGACAACCTACAAGGACAATATTCCTAATTGAAACATTGAAATGTCTGAAAATAGACAAGAAATCAATCTTAATTCTGTCTCAACATAACTATTCTATAGCATGGGTCCCACGACACTTGAACCAGACTACTTTGAAGATTGTGTATTACATTTTTAAAAAACGATGTTTGTAATGATTTCATAGAGAGCAATTTCAGACTGTGTCATCAATTCAGGTTGTACTCCTCTATGAAACTCAGAATGAATTACATTTGTAGTGTTTTTTTCTGTTAAATAGAGTTACTACCTATATTCCACAATGTCTGAAACATGTTTGTGTGTCAGTTACACCAGAGGAAAGCATGTATTTACTATAGGGTTAGTTTGCAGGCAATTTGCTTGGAGCATCCATTGCTAAAAATGATCAGTATGTGTAATATAAAAGGATGCAATGACTTGAAATTTCTTTGAATCATCAAAAACGGGAGACCCCCTAAAAACCAAAACAATATATCATTAGAGAAGCACATTCCATCAGTATTTCAGTCTTCTGAGATCATGAAGCCTGCAGTCTCCACTGGGAAGTCAAAACATTAAGCATGGAAAATGTAAGGACCAAGGCCCTGATGGGCCTTTACTATGTTACAAAGGTGATGGATATCTCCTCAGCCTTATTACGAATGCATTAGGATAGAATGCACTTTTATTATGGCAGTCAGGACATCCATCATATTTGTGATAGAGTACCCGTCTGCCAAACTCTAAAGCAGTCCCTAAGATTGAGTATATTCCTTTCTAGGTGAGTACTTTGAATCTAATGCATTGTGCTCTGATAGATTAGGATGTCAAAGTTACCATTTTTTTGAGTTAGCCCAAAATATCCCAGTATGTGTGTATGTATGTGTGTGTGTATATATATATATATATATATATATATATATAAATATATATATATATATATATATATATATATATATATATCTTGTGAGTTTTTAATTTCTATTCAGCGCTTCATTTGTAAAAGAATAGGTGTAAGGGCCCAAAGTTTAGCTCAGAACCCTCCGCCGTTGCTACTGAAGGTCAGGATGCTGAATACCAATACTAGATAGACTTGATTCCACCTCTTACCTCTCATTCATCAGCAAACATAACCTGCCTCTTAATCTCCCTCTTCCAGGTTCCTGTTTTCTCCCTTTGTCACAGTTTTTCCGTCTTTCTCTTCATCCTTATTTTCCCCGTGTCTCTTCTCCTTCTCTTTCTCTGGGTCAATGGCTGATCAGGAAAAATAAGTTTGGGTCCCCAAAAACGAGTGCCAATAGAACAAATCTAGCAAAATGCAGTGGATCACTGTAGAGTCAAGTGAGAAAATGTCAGTCTTGTCTGATACTTCGGTTGCACCATTGTGTTTCCCTAAGACATTGATTCGCTTTTAAGAGCAAAAGGTAGCATAACAATGGTGTATGCAGATGAGATACCTCTATATTAATCCACCATAAAATGGCAACTTTGATGTCAATTTCCTAATCGAAACATAGTAATTTCTGAAATCAGTCTCAAGTCCATCTCCATAGTAGTAGAATGCTTATTCTTGATCAACTACTCGAGTACTGCACTCCAGAAATAGAAAAAAGAATTGTTGTATGCAGGGCGTATTGCTGCAATGTCAACAGTAGTCATTCACGTGGTATTTCTGTGCCCTTTCACTTATACATTTATCAAAATGAACTAATGTTGTAGCATTGTCTCTGGTACAAAGACCTGTCTCTTCTCTTCTACAATGCAGGCAGCATACACATTTGTTGCTTCATCCAATAGAAGTATGGAACTGGCAAGTCATATCAACATGCGAATATTTTCATTGTCTTTCAGACATTGTGAGAAACCAGAATTCAAAGTACTACCAAGAAAGCAGTGACAGGATGACAGGCATATCCCTATATAATTCATCAGAATGTGGATACTTATTTTATTATTTTGTGTTCTTTCAAGTTTTTTTTTTTTTTTTTATATCAACAAAAACACGTGTATACAAAACCATTAAGAATTAATCCCTGATTACACTTCCATTTTCATAGAAGATTCACCCATCTCTTCCACATAAAAGTAGCGCCCCCTTCCTTTCTTGAATAATTTCTTCCAATCATCTTGTAGATAGTAGCTAAATTTAGGAAGTGAACATGACAACATATGTTTTCCGTATTGTCTGTTTCTTTTCAAAATATTTCCTACTGATGTAGAGACAAATATTAATATCTCATCTAACTGTTTTGATTTCTGCTAATAAAACCAAAACGTGGTTCCCATATCTTGATTTTGTTTCTTTTCCTCCGTTTATCTTCTTTGCCTGACAGAACAATATTTGTTTTAAGCAGTGGTCAATGCCGAGGAAATCTGAGTTTAACACTATTGAATAACTGTGATTCTTGCTTCGAATGGGCAAGCAATTTACTGTTGGACTCTTATAGCAAAATCTACCTTTCTTTTTTTGCTTTTTTTTAGAAGAGAAATGTGTTTTCTTTTCTAGCTCTTAGTCCCTCTAGACGTTTGACCTGCGAAATAAATGCCTTAAAAGGTGTTCTGGAAACTTTGGGGCATATTTCCAAGCCCCTAGTGCCTCCTTGCACCACATTAGCATCATTTTTTATGCTAATATGGCCTTAAGGAGGCATTTTCGCTGCAACATATTTACAAAGTGGTGTAATGAATGCATTGCAACACTTTGTAACCCCTTGCACCAGATGATGCCTGTGCCAGGCATAATGTATGCAAGGGTGTCGTTCCAGCGCTAGAAAGCCAGTAAAAATGGCGCAGTGAAATTTGCAAGATTTCACTGTGTCATTTTTTGTGTAATTTTTAATGCCTACCCAAAGGATGTATTAAAATGATGCAATCATAGTAACCTACGGGCCTCCTTGCACTTGCTGCACTAGTGTCAACGTTTTTGACGTTAGTGCAGCAAAGCGCCACAATAGCATCATAAAATTCTGACACAAGTGGCCTAAAGACCGTCATGGTGCGCTGTATCATAAATACGGTGCTACCATGGTGTTTTTAGGTGCTGGTAGGGGGCGCGAAAGAAAAGTGACGTATCATCTATAATGCTTCACTTTCTTGTAAATATGTCCCTTTTAGTTTTAACAGTATTTGCAGCAGTAGTCCTCCTCCTGCAGTTTCTCCAACATGCATCTGTTGTTTCTGGGAAACCTGCCTACAATCGTACCTGTTCAAATATAATGTCTGTAGCATAATTTATATGTTGACTCCTTAAGTTATACAGTTAAGGAAGACCTGGTCCACATTTCCAAACTCATCTCCAATCAATGGCTCTCATGTGAATTCTCAATTCTCACTTCCATACCACTAGAAACCTCAATCTCAATTGAAACTATTTTTAGTGGGAAGTTTGCAAATGTTGGTCATTAACTCTCTGTGGGTTTCTCCACTCTACAAACAAATCTTCCACTGTCAAAAGATTTTTCATTCAGATGTTTACATGATCTCTAATGTAAAAATAAAATCTTCAAAAAGCAAAAATGCTCAACCCAGCTTCCACTCCCTTCTTCTAACCTTCTCTCTATCCATCCATCCGGTCTATGTATTTCTACGTTTTTCCCCTAGGCCTCACTGATCTCACTCGATCCTCTATCATTGAGCTATCCATTATTAATCCTTTGTTATTTCCCTGCCGCTTTCTCTCTTTGCTTATGGCCCTGCTGTTTCATCTGCAAAAAACGAGAAGCCAGTGGTGGCCAGGGTCCTCAAAACTGGCCTCCAAATTCGGCAGCCTCACAAGACATGCCTAATGAGATTAATGGCCAGTTCTGCCATGACAGGTATAAACCCATTCATGAGATTATCTGTTAGAAATGGGGTCTTTGGTTGGCAGTCAGTTACCCCCTGTCCAAGCAAGGACCCTCACTCTAGTCAGGGTAAGTTACACACAGTCCAAATTATCCTGTGCCCACCCTCTGGTAGCTTGGCACTGAGCAGTCAGGCTTAATTTAGAAGGCAATGTGTAAAGTATTTGTGCAATAAATCATACACTACTACCATATAGCACCACAAAAATACACCACACAGTGCTTAGAAAAATATATAATATTTATCTGGATAAATGCAGGTCAAAGTGATTAAAATGCAATAAGTATATGTTGAGATATCACTGAAAAGTTATATAAAGTGTCTTAAGCAAAACAAAGTCTCTTTCAAGCACAAAGTACCTGTTTCGTGTGAAAAATCTCCACAAGGAACCGCAGAAGAGGAGATGCGTGGAAACAAAGGGGTGTGCATCGATTTCTCGGGCCGCACACGGTGATGCATCGTTTAGTCTTAACACAGGGAAGGCTGTGCGGTGATTTCCGGTGCTCGGTCGTGGATCCTCTTCGGGTTGCGGGGTTTTCAGACACCCCAGGGACGATGCGTGGATTTCGGGTGCTGGCAGGACGAAGTCACAGGGGCTGCATCGATCCGGTGGGCGTTGCGACAAATTTTCTATTGCATGGCAGGCGCTGCAGCGATTCCTCTCCGGAAGTCAGGCTGAGTTGTTCTGGCTCGACTGTGCATCGATCCGGTAGGACCGTGCGTCAAATTTCCGGTACCTACGCTTGTGCTGCGTCGATCTTCTCGTTGCAAAGTCGGGCTGCTTCATTCAGGTTCAGCGTGCGGTGAATTGTTTACCGCGGTGCAGGCTGTGCATCGTTTCTGTCAGGCACAAGGAGTCCTTCTTGTAGCGATGAAGTCTTTTTGGTCCTGAGACTTCAGGGAACAGGAGGCAAGCTCTATCCAAGCCCTTGTAGAGCAGTTCTTCACCACAGCCAGAGAGCAGCAAGGCAGCAGGGCAACAGGAAGGCAGCAGTCCTTCACAGAAAACAGACAGGTGATTCCTTTGAGCAGCCAGACAGGTCTTCTTGGCAGGATGCAGGTTTTGGTTCAGGTTCTCTTCTCCAGGAAGTGTCTGAGTTGGTAGGGGCAGAGGCCCTGTTTAAATACCCAAATGTGCCTTTGAAGTGGGGGAGATTTCAAAGAGTGGCTTAAAAGTGCACAAGGTCCCCTTTCAGTTCAACCCTGTCTGCCAGGGTCCCAGTTGGGGGTGTGGTTGTCCTTTGTGTAAGGGCAGACTACTGTCCTTTGAAATGCTAGTGTCAGGCCCTCCTCCCTCCCAGCCCAGGAAGACCCATTCAAAATGCAGATGTGTGCAAGTGAGGCTGAGTATCCTGTGTTTGGGGTGTGTCTGAGTGAATGCACAAGGGAGCTGTCAACTAAACCCAGCCAGGCGTGGATTGTAAGGCACAGAAGGATTTAAGTGCAGAGAAACGCTCACTTTCCAAAAGTGGCATTTTTAAAATAGTAATAATAAATCCAACTTCACCAGTCAGCAGGATTTTGTATCACCATTCTGGCCATACTAAATATGACCTTCCTACTCCTTCCAGATCAGCAGCTACCACTCAAACAGTGTATGAGGGCAGCCCCAATTTTAGCCTATGAAGGGAGCAGGCCTCACAGTAGTGCAAAAACGAATTTAGGAGTTTTACACTACCAGGACCTGTACACTACCCAGGTACATGTCCTGCCTTTTGTCTACACAGCACCCTGCCCTATGGGATACCTAGAGCATACTTTAGGGGTGTCTTATATGTAGAAAAAGGGGAGTTTTAGACTTGACAAGTACTTTTAAATGCCAAGTCGAAGTGGCAATGTAACTGCACACACAGACCTTGCAATGGCAGGCCTGAAGCATGGTTAAGGGACTACTTATGTGGGTAGCACAATCAGTGCTGCAGGCCCACTAGTAGCATTTAATCTACAGGCACTGGCACATGTAGTGCACTTTACTGGGGACTTATAAGTAGATTAAATAGGCCAATTGGGTGTGAACCAATGTTACCATGTTTGAAGGGAGAGAGCATATGCCCTTTAGTACTGGGTAGCAGTGGTAAAGTGAGTCCTAAAACCAGCAAAAACTGTGTCCAAAAAGTGGAGGGAGGCAGGCAAAAAGTTAGGGGGGCCACCCTAAGGCTGTTAGGTCTAACACTCTACATTTTTAATTGTCTGTTAAAAAGCTAACTATCTCTTACAATTTAGCAAAGACCTCATCTGTAGCTAAGACTCTAGATCATAAAAAAACAATATGCATTGTGGAACTTATTTAATTTTAACATGCACAATTTGGTTTATCTATTAGATTTCATAACTGTCCCGGTTCTTTGAATTGTCACCCTGTCTCTCTATAATTCTGCCCACTTCAAATATTCGGGGCTTATATCTCTCCACCCATTTCCACCTTGACCACATAGCCATGTTTTTTGATGTAGGTTTTTCCCAAAACCTTGTAACTTGACCCTGCCAGTGGGGTGCACAAGGCATTGCAAACAAAACATATTTCAGACAGCTAACTATTTATATTGGGGGTTATGTCATGGAGATAGGTACACCCAGGTACTCCATACAGGATGGATCCCATTGAAATACTGTATCCCACTTTACATGTATTAGGCTCTCCTGCATCTCCAAATTATTATGGGTCGCTGAACAAATGGCATGATTTCCGAAACATCAGAACCATTCCTAACTTCTTTCCTTGAAACATACTCAAGATAATGAGGCCCCCACTTAAATAAATATTTAGATTCCATTGTTTGTGAATAATAATCATTTGAACATGTATTTCCTCTCAAGGCACCTAAGAAGGCATCCGATCCCATTACACTTTGTTCGAGTTTCCACTTCCATGGCAATATCAATTGTGATTGGGAACTGCCCTACTATTTGACTCAATATAGTGGGTTACCTCTGCACCAGAGAAAACGTAAGCTAATCCTCATATGTTGAGGTGTGAAGTTAGCCATGAGACCTTCCAGTTGATGGACTTTCCTTCTTTTAGGTGATGTATTTTAAAATGATGGACTTCAAATCACACGTATCCTCTCTATGATCAAGTTACCCCAATTTTTAAGGCATGGTTTGCCTAGAGCCTGCACGTTTAAATACCCATTTGGATTCACAATCTCTGGTGCAAAAAAATCAGATAGTTATCAATATACCCGATTAAAGTACTTAATGGACAAACTAATACTCTGTTTTTTTAATACATTTGGAACCAGATTAAATGTAATATCCAATTTTAACTATAAGAGCGATCTTCACTATCTGCTACATTAGGGAACACTGAATCAGCCATGCTGCTTCTGATGCCCATTGCTCTGACCAACACATTTCCAAATTTCTCTTTCTCAATTAATACTCCTAAAGGTTAGGTCTTCACATAGATCAATGCCAGGATAACATTGGCAGCATAAAAAGATCGTTTGTGCTCACCTTCCCCTGTAAGCCACCAACGATTTGATACTTTCACATTATCCTCTGTTTAAAGTTTCCACTGCCACAGCAATATCTATTTGGATACCCTTCCTCGAGCATTTAGATAGAAGACGCAATACTGTAGAAGAGAAATTTTACACTAATCTTCGTATTACTTACAATGTTGGCTATCGTGCCCTATTCCAATCTTGAATGGTGGGGGTGATTCATTGTTGAAAGAAATACTTTAAGCCTCATCAACATGATGTTGATAAATATATTATTGTTGACCAGGATTAAAGCAATGGGTTCAGACGATTGGCATTTGCCAGTCTTTTGGAGGATTGGGTAACATGGTCAAAGATACCTCAGTAGTATTCTTGGTCACTTAACCTGTCTTTAAAATGAATTATAAAGGATAGCGAATGGCACTGAGAGAAAGGCTTGTAAATTACGGCTTCAACGTCATATTGTCCTGATGTTTTAATAATTAGATTGCATTAGTCTTATTACTCTGCTATACTCTGCTACATTTCCACCCTCTGGATCCTTCCTCTGCTCCTCTATCAGTTGAAGCAGGATGCAATTTCATAAATAGTTCAACTGAAAATTTCACCTTTTATCTACTGTTTCTCATAAAACTGTTTAAAAGCCCAAGCCTTCTCTTTTTGTCACATTACATATACATTGAAGTCTCCATTACATTTTTGCAGTCTAATCTTGGATTTGTGTGTCAATAATTATTCTATTTCCATTCTTACCCTAAAATGTGCTTAAAGCCCAAGAGATTATTTTAGTCCTCTCCGTAAGGGGCATCTATATATCAAACTCAGCCGTAGTATTTTTGGCATTCAGTAGAGACATTTGCATAATCATATTTCCACATCAGGTCTCCTGCAGCTCTTTCTCTAATTTAAGCTCTTTTGCTTAGGCTTCTCTTTCGAGCATCTTTGGCAAACCCTAAAAGAGGTTACTTCGAGGAAGATCTTCCTGTCCTGAGGGCGTTGCAGAGAACAAGAAGGTAAAAGGAGGACTAATGTGTCAATGGGATCTATCAGACTTAAAAATGTGAGGAGGCAGTAAGGAGTGATGTTTGCAACTCTAGTCCTGTGTATGAGAACCTCAGTTGTTCCACAGCATCCCTGGGAAATGAAACAACAGGGTGCTACAATAGACTCTCGTAGTTGTGCTGATTGATGTGTCTTAGCTAGTAAATAATCAGAGAAAGTGAAAGAGAAAGTGATGCTGAGAAAGGGACCAATTATATCAAGCAGCAGCGGATCCTAATGTAGTCTGTTGAGGGTAGAGTCATTCTGTGAGAAGCATCCACTCACTCAGAAAATATGCAAATCATCTGTAACAAAGGGATCAGAAGACCCCATAGTCGAAAGGAAGCCTTATGATAATAACATAAGCAGCAACGATTCAGAAGTACATACCCGTAATTTATAAAATATCATGCAAGCAAAATAAGGGCCACTGAGTTCACAGTCAATTGAAAAATGTTTTTCGAGTGGTCTTCAAAAAAAGAGCAATTTCTCTCTGGAGACCAACAAAGGCATTTTCAACATGATGAAATGAAAGACCATTTGTGGAGCAGACTGATGGGGTTCACTGAGATTCTGTTTTAAATAGATGTGTAAAATATTGCCACTTATATTACTTCATTGCATGTAATGAAACGGTACAGGGTAGATTGAAGACAAGTTTATTAGCAAAAATCTACAACGTAGTGGAATTAGCTGGAGAAGGAGCACAACATGACTGGCATATACTATTTCATTCTCAATGCTTATACATACATTGGACGTGGGACCAAGCATTTGAAACAAAATTGCTGTCCGTAAGAGAGTGGGTTATTAGTTGCACAAGTAATAATCTGCTGACAACCAAGTAACCCATTGTAGCACTTAGGCCCATATTTATACTTTTTTAGTGCCGCATTTGCGTCATTCTTTGACGCAAAAGCGGCGCAAACTTACAAAATACAATTGTATTTTGTAAGTTTGCGCCGCTTTTGCGTCAAAAAGCAGCACAAATGCGGCGCTAAAAAAGTATAAATATGGGCCTTAATTCTTTCAGGGCAGCAAGAAAGGGCAGTCCATGCCTACACAGGGCAGTTGGTGTGGGCTAGTCCTCAGGCAAACAACACTCAATACACCATTGCCCAGTCAGTATTTTTTCTTCTAAAACTTTATGGCACCCATAAATTAGATTTGCACATTAATTTAAAAATGGCAGGTCGAAATACCATTGGCGATATTCCTAAAAGTTCACCCCCATAGATATCCATGAATCCTAAAATCATGATACCCCCACGTACAATAGACACAATGGGGGGGGGGGGGGGGTGCAGTAACGGTACCATTTCATACTGACATTCATTCATACATGTAATGATTCACTGCATGGGGAAAGTTGCATTTTGATACTGGTGGCACACTTCAATCATCAGGGGTGGTGCTGTAAGGCTTTCTGACCTCCAAATTTAGCAATTCCTGAGGGCCCTGATTTTTACTGCTTTCCCTTCTCACACATGATCCGTTTCTTCTCTTTGCACCTGTCACTGCTCCTGGCTGAGGGTATTCCTCCAGGGCATCCAAGGGCCCCAAATAGAGTGATACGCGCCTAACTGTATTCCCGAGGTCGCATGGCTTTCTTGCCTCTTGAAAAACATGTGTCTCAGAAGGAGTCAGGGATCTTTCACACAGATGCAGGATCAGTTCATAGAAGATACAGGGGAATGCTACAGGATCCCCTCTAGGAGGTCTATCCCTCTACTGTTTCCAAAAGAGTGTTGGGGCGGTGCCACTGGCACTGAAGAGAAAAATCCTGAAATAGAAGTGCTTGAATCCTTTCTTCCAGAAGGAGTCAGATTTATTTTTCTTTTCTAGCTGGGAATTCATCCCGGGTTGTCTCCTCCAGGCCTAGACGGTTCTCAAAAGTCTCTCCCTTGTGCAGGTGTTTTCAAGTGGGGTTGGAATGTTCTAGGCGGTGGACACCTTAGTGGAACCCTAGGATAATACATCATCACTGCACCCTGCACAGGGGCATTTCAAGATGGATATCTCATAGAGTCTGTCCATAGACCTCTGAGAGCTTAACCCTCCCAACTGCCACAGCTGCCTTGTCTGTTCCCTCCAAATCTCAAAAGAGGTGCTCCTCTTGTGATTAGCTCCAGAGGTCTAGCTGTCCTTTGTTTCTGTAGGAGTAAGCCTTCCAAGGGCAGGTGTAGTGTGCAAGGTGATTAACACATGCAGAATCCACCCTCACCCTTTCCTCTTCCAGGAACAAGCCCAAGTACTGTCAAGTGTGTGTTTGGGGAGGCCTTTGATCATTCAGTTGGCCAGCAGAGTACTGAACGTGGCCCACCAAGGTACACAAAAGCCTGGAATACAATTATGGACAAATTCTCAAGAGTCAGAAAGAGTACAGGTATCACAAAAGTGACACTAAGGGCCATATTTATACTTTGTGACGCACCACTGTGCCAACGCAGTTGTGTGCCAAAAATGTTACCGCCGGCTAACACCATTCCAATGCACCATGCGGGTGCCTTAATAAGGAATAACGTTAGCCGGCGCTGCAGACTGGTCTGAGTAAAAAAAATGATTCACACCAGGGAGCGCCAGCGTAGGGGAAAATGGGGGTTGTGCGTCAAAAAATGGTGCAAGTCAGGTCTGAGGCAAAAATCATGCCTCAAACCGGACTTGCGCCATTTTTTGACGCACAAGCCCCATTAACATGACTCCTGTCTTAGCAAAGACAGGAGTCATGCCCCCTTGCCCAATGGCCATGCCCAGGGGACTTCTGTCCCCTGGGCATGGTCATTGGTCACAGTGGCATGTAGGGGGGCCCAAATTAGGCCCCCCTATGACACTTTAAAAAAAAAAGAAAAATATACTTACCTTAACTTACTTACTTAACTTTTGACGCACATTCAGCGCAAACCTTCCCCCATATTTAAACTTTGACACCCGACCCCGCGGACAACAAAATTCCACTGTGTGCGTCATTTTTTGGAAGCGGGAACCTGCCTTGCGTTAATGATATGCCAGATAGGCGTTCCCTTCCAAAAAATGACTTTAAAGCCTGTGCTCCTTATTTACACCCCAGCGTCATTTTGACGCACAGAAGGGGTGGGCCTTAAAAAACGGTGAATAGCCTGATGTTTTAACGCCTGGGTCAGGGCAGGCGTTAAGGGACCTGTGGGCTTGGAAGGAGTCTAGAGGTGCCCCCTCCTGCCCCCAGGGACACCCCCTGCCACCCCCACCAACCCCTGGAGGACACCCATGGATGGGGAGACCCATCCCAGGTAAGTGCAGATAAGTTTAGGTAAGTATATTTTTCTTTTTTTTTTTAAGTGGCATAGGGGGTCCTAATTTGGGCCCCCTACATGCCACTGTGCCCAATGTCCATGCCCAGGAGACAGAAGTCCCCTGGGCATGACTCCTGTCGTTGCTAAGAAGAGCATATGCTCCAGTCTAAGAAGTGCTTGAAAATTAAAAGAATCCCAGGCTGGTCCTTCCTTTGAGAACCCTGCAGACTTAGTGTAAGTATTTTTTGCAAAGCTTCCTGGGAGGTGCTGCTATGCTTCTGCAACCACCACATGCACTCTTGACATTTTTGGTGGTGCCACCCCAATCCTGGGGGTCACCACTTTGCAGAATCTTTGTTACTTAGGCAAAGCCCTGCAGTGCATTATGGGGCGCTCTCTCTATGTTTGTACATATTAATGAACAGTTCTCCCACTGCTCCAGAGAGATCTACTTCCTTGTTTCTTCTATTAGGTTTTCTGCTGCATGGCCGCACACCGTGCGGCCCTTTTCTTTTAATCTGACCTTGGGGGTGCCTGGTTCGACCCAGGCACACTGACTACTGTACAGGTATGGGAACATCCCTGGGTGTGCCCCACCTGGGATGCGCCAGCCAGCTCCCCACATGGTCTGAACTGCTGCATATGGCCAGGGGAGCTGGTGATCTCTCTATTCCTACCCTACAGGTGCACGCAGTGGGGTCCACCCACTTTCCCCAGACACAGGGAGGGGGGGCAGGTCTGCCACTTCTCAGGAAGACACAGAGGGGCTCTCCTGACATTGATTCCTCTTGGGGGCCAAGAGTTAGGGGTTCCGGGCCCCCTGGTTTCCCTTGTAGGTGTATGTTAGCATGCCCCACCTTTCTCTCATGCTGGGGGCCTGAAATTGGGGATCTTTAGCTCCTGTGACATGAATCCAGCCAGGGGTTTGGAGTTCCCATTCCCTCTTGGCTCTGGGAGGATGCCCCAGACATGCCCCCACCCAGGGAAAATGTAGATTTTCACTCCTGGCCCAGGCTCTGGCTCACTCTGGGGGGTTTTAATCAATCCTGTAGCAGAGCTCCACATGCTGCAATTGCTTGGGGGGGGGGGGTCTAAGGTCAAATCCTTCTCTGACAGATATCTCAGGCTCAGTTTGCCTGTTTTGCTCCATCTTAGGCTCATTTTCTCCTGATGGTGAGTCCTAGCCACCTGGAACAGGCAGCAATCTTTGCAGGGAACTGGATCCACTGGCTCACTACATGAGGCTTTCTCCTTGGTTTCCTCTTGAGCCTAATTCATCGTTAGTGCAGAAGTCCTCAGCGGGTGTAAGGAGACCAGCTTCCCTGGTCCTAGGGAAAGCCTTGCCGGACCTCGGGTCAACTGAACTTAGGGGCATGTTTATACTCCGTTTGCGCCGAATTTGCGTCGTTTTTTTCGACGCAAATTCGACGCAAAACTAACTCCATATTTATACTTTGGCGTTAGACGCGTCTAGCGCCAAAGTTCATGGAGTTAGCGTCATTTTTTTGGGTGAACACCTTCCTTGCGTTAATGATATGCAAGGTAGGCGTTCCCGTCTTAAAAAATGACTCCGATGCATATGCGTCGTATTTATACTCCCGGGCAAAAATGACGCCCGGGAGTGGGCGGGTCTAAAAAACCCCCATTAGCGCCGGATTTTAGCGCCTGGGTCAGGGCAGGCGTTAAGGGACCTGTGGGCTCAGAATGAGCCCAGAGGTGCCCTCCCCTGCCCCCAGGGACACCCCCTGCCACCCTTGGCCACCCCAGGAGGACACCCAAGGATGGAGGGACCCACCCCAGGGACATTAAGGTAAGTTCAGGTAAGTATTTTTTTTTTTGTGGCATAGGGGGGCCTGATTTGTGCCCCCCTACATGCCACTATGCCCAATGACCATGCCCAGGGGACAGAAGTCCCCTGGGCATGGCCATTGGGCAAGGGGCCATGACTCCTGTCTTTGCTAAGACAGGAGTCATTTCAATGGGGGTTGGGCGTCGTAAAAAAATGGCGCAAATCGGGTTGAGGCGATTTTTTTGCCTCAGCCTGACTTACACCATTTGTGGACGCCCATACGCCATTTTCCCCCTACGCCGGCGCTGCCTGGTGTACGTCGTTTTTTTTAACGCACACCAGACAGCGCCGGCGGCTAACGCCGGCTAACGTCATTCAATAAATACGGCGCCCGCATGGCGCTTCAGAATGGCGTTAGCCGGCGCTAATTTTTTTGGCGCAAAACTGCGTTGGCGCAGTTTTGCATCAAAAAGTATAAATATGGCCCCTAGAGTCCTTAGTCCAGATGGTCATCAGGGGGTTCTTCCTTCCAATTTTCCATGGTTGTCACCTGCAGTCCTAGTGCCCAGTAGAAAATCACAACCAACAGAGACCTCTCCACCTCGTGCAAGTCTTTTTAAGTGGAGGCGAAAGGTTCCAGAAGCAAGGTGGCTTGTCCTGGGGTGCCACATCACCTATCCGCCCCTGTCCCAACCCTCCCGCACACCCTGAAGGACATTTCAAAATGGTAACATCCAGGAGTCATGAGACAAATCTGCTCTGGGGTTCTCAGCTCCACCCCTCACTGATATCAATGCAAAGGCCATTCCCACCACATCTTCAAAGGAAGCCCCCTTCTGTGTTGGCTCCAGAGATCTGGGCCCCCTCCTTTTTTCAGTGGGCTTTCGGTGACCCATCCCTGGTACAGTATGACAACTGATTGATTGTTGCAGATCCTTCATCCCCATCCCTTTCTTTCTCAAGAGCTGAGTGAAGCAGTGTTATTTGCTCTCTTGTGTGAGGTGGCCTTTGTTCCTGCTGCTGGAGAGAAATGTAATTAACTTGGCACACCAGGGTGACAAAAAAGCCTAGGCTCTGATCCAGAGCTGAGCCATAGGAATATTACAATCCTGGATGACCCATAAGCTTTATAGACATCTTTTTGAAACTTGCAGAATTGATTTTTCCACACAGGTTACACCCCAATTTAATATGTCACTCGTCTCTGTAGGCTAACAGGAAGTGAAACTGTGCACTAAGGCAGCTTCCCCATAGGTGTATAATAGTGTGTCACTGCAGACAAAATGTACACCACACTGATTTTCCCTATGAGTATACACCAACATTATGAGGCCTACCCCAAGTCAATATCCAGTCATGAAGCATCCCCTCTTCACCAGGCTACCTGTGCGTAGTTCCCAGACTGCACATGACAGGAATCTCCCACGCACCATACCCACATATGTTCGCACAGGTGGGCACACATGTTAATGTTTAATTCACCAAGTGCTCCTTGCCCTTTCTGCACCGCAGTGGCCTTACCTTAAAAGGTGGATACTGGTGGTAAGCACTTGTAGTCCATTTACCATGAGTTTACTGAGGGTGAGTCACAGGCAGTGAGGCTCACCCACAGTAAAATGGTCACTTACCAGGTGGCCAAAAAGTAAAAAATGTGGGCAGATTTGATGGACAGGACCCATTTCCTTATAGAAAACAATCATAACGTACACAAAAGTGTTTGTGAATCAGACTTAAATACAGTAGTGAATACAATTAGAGATTATCAGCTGAATCAGTAGTCTTACATGGATGTTAAAGGGCATAGGTGACAGCAAAAAAACATGTAAAATCTGACCCTGAAAAGCATAGATTTGTGAATAGAAATTGGTAAAGTCAGGGAGGAGGAACTGCTCATGTCCTCTGCTCCCATACACGAATCACAGCCATTTTATTATTGATTCAGATATTCGGTAACAGTGTCACACTAAATCCAAGCCTGACTTGGCCCATTCTGAAATGACAAAGTCTAGGGACCAGTCAAGCTGTCTGCATTTCAGCCAATAATACCATATTACTCAGTTATAAACTTTGAAAAGCTTCTTCACTGCCAGTCCTTAGCTGCAGTGCTAAACACTGAGAAAATGCATTATCTATTCCAACATAGTTGGAATCACTATACCACTTTTAGCCACCCACATATAGAATAGTTTGTCATCGATATTTGTATTGTTTTTATTGTTTAATAGTCATTGTGTGTGCGGAATCTCCTTTTGAAGAGAAGTCTTAATTTGCTAAGTGCTACAGAATCATGCCTTAAAAATGCTGCTGACTTTCCGAATTCGAAGACAGTCCTCAAGACTGCTACGCTGTCATAGCTGTTTGTCTAAAAGATAAAAGAGGTGGTAGAGAGGACACAATTATATACTTCTAGACCATACCTCTCCTCTCTTCTGAAACCGATTTAAAAAAAAATCTTAACAGACACCCAACCTCATTCTCACATACAAAATACTTATGTTACCTGTGTTAGAAATAAGGTTACTGGTTGAGGAGAGTGAAACCCTTACTCAAACCGCAACCACAATCCTTGACAGATGACGTCACAAGCAAACCCCAAATTAACCTATGCTCAGCCCTCTGGTAGCTTGGCACAGAGTAGTCAGGCTTAAGTTAGAGGCAATATGTAAATTATATATGCAGCAACACAAGAAAAATCTCACACCAATTCCAAACAATAAAGTACCTTTCAATAAATAAATCAAGACCAAAATGACGAAAATCCAATCAGCAGAACTGTATATAATCAAGTGTAAAGATTTTTAAAAAAATATCACCAAAAGGCAAAAAGCAGCAACTCTGGTTATCTGGTCACGATGGACCAGGGCAAAGTCAAAAGTTCAGGCCGACCACAATGGAGCGTGGGGCAGCTACAGGGACTCAATTAGGCCCTCTGAACAAAAGTGCCTTAAATCCTGGTTGTGGAGGAATGTGGAGTCTGGAGTCAAGGATGCATTGTGCAGCAGCGATTCCTAGAATCTGTGCAGCTGGAAGGCAAGGTCTTGCATTGTCGTCACGGAGGACATCATTGGGGGCTTGCAATGGGAAGTCCTGCATCGAGATGCATTGCACACCTATTGGTTTCAGAGAAGCTACTTTAGATGATGCAAGGTCCTTTAATAAGGGATGTCCGCACAGCCGAGGTGAGTCATCGGTTCGAAGGGTGATGCGTTGAACAT